>NW_012104255.1:1484522-1488037 GCF_000951045.1 Mandrillus leucophaeus
CTAATTTTGTATTTTTAGTAAAGACAGGGTTTCACCATGTTGGTCAGGCTGGTCTTGAACTCCTGACCTCACGTAATCCACTCACCTTGGCCTCCCAAAGCACTGGGATTACAGGTGTGAGCCACCGCACCCGGCCTCGGTCTTTCTTTATGGTTCATAACATTGTCATTTTTGGAGTTCAGGCTTGTTATTTGTAGGCTGTCCCTTAATATAAGTTTGTCTGATGTTTCCTCATGATTACACTCAGGTTATGAATTTGTTTTTTTTGTTTTGTTTTGTTTTGAGATGGAGTCTCGCTCTGTTGCCCAGGCTGGAGTGCAGTGGCATGATCTTGGCTCACTGCAACCTCTGCCTCCCAGGTTCAAGCGATTTTCCTGCCTCAGCCTCCTCAGTAGCTGGGATTACAGGCACCCACGACCATGCCAGGCTAATTTTTGTATTTTTAGTGGAGACAGGGTTTCACCATGTTGGCCAGGCTGGTCTCAAACTCCTGACCTCAGGTGATCTGCCAGCCTTGGACTCCCAAAGTGCTGGGATTATAGGCGTGAGCCACTGCACCTGTCCAGGTTATGCAGTTTGATGGGACCATAACAGAAGTGATGCTGTGTCCTTTTCAGTGCATTGTGTCAGGAGACACATGATGTCTAATAGTCCCATTAATTTTGATCCTAACTTTGATCACTTGGGTAATATAGTGTCCACCATGTTTCTCCACTGTCAAGTTAATTAATAAGTATCTTGTGGATAGATGCATTGTGCTTATGTAAATATACTGTTACTCAAACTTCTACCCACCGGTTTTAACATTCACTGATGATTCTCTCTGGAAACAATTATTATGGTCATGGTTGCCAAATGGAGATTTTCTTTAAAAAAATTTTTTTTTAAATTTTTGTTTTAGTTTTTTTTTTTTTCCACGACAAAGTCTTGCTCTTTCTCCCAGGCTGGAGTGTAGTGGTGTCATCTCGGCTCACTGCAACCTCTGCCTCCCAGGTTCAAGCAATTCTCCTGCCTCAGCCTCCTGAGTAGCTGGGATTACAGATGCGCCCACCACACCTGGCTAATTTTTGTATTTTTGGTAGAGGTGGGGTTTCACCATGTTTGTCAGGCTGATCTTGAATGCCTGACCCTGTGATATGCCTGCCTCAGCTCCCAAAGTGCTGGGATTACAGGAATGAGCCACCGCGCCCAGCCAGATATTTTCAAATGTATTCTTTTGACATGTATTAGTTAACTTTCCAGTGTAAGGGAGCACTTTCCCTTCTACATTTATGTATTTATATCCTCATGAGCTCATGGTTGTTGACTTAGTTCATTTTGTGTTGCTATAACAGAATCCCCGAGGCTGGGTAATTTATAAAGAAAAGAGGCTTACTTAGCTCCTGAATCTGCAGGCTGGAAGTTCCATGGCGTAGCCCTGGCTTCTGATGAGGGCTTTTGTGCTGTGTCATAAGGCAGAGAAGGTCGAAGAAGAGGTGGACATATGCAAAGAGACAAAATATGAAGGGGTGTCCTGACTTTATAACAACCCTCTCTTGGGATAATTAATCCATTCCTGTGAGAACTCACCCAGTCTTGCCAGAGTGAGAACTCACTCACTACCTCCAAAACAGCACCAAGCGATTCATGAGGAATCTGCCCCCATTGCACAAACACCTCCCACTAGGCCTCACCTCCCAATACTGCCACACCAGGGATCAAAATTCAACATGAGTTTTGGTAGGAACAAACAAACCATATCCAAACCACAGCAGTTGTCTATTTTACTCAATGGGTTGTAACACATTAATAAATATTGTTCTTTATTCTGATGTTCAAATACCCTATATTTGACCAGTAGGAAGGCCTCCAAACTCCTGTGTCCTTTGGCATGTCTCCATCTTACTTTGAGCACCTCCTTGATTTCTGGTACCACAAGATGCTCTAGGTTGATCTTGTATTTTAACTACCACAGTCCTGGAATCAGCCATTTTTTCAGAGAGTCCTGATTCTTTTCGGTAGAGAATAGAATTTTAGAAAAAGAGCAGGAGTAGCTATACTTATTTTAGACAAAATAGATTTCAAGACAAAAACTGTAAGAAAAGACAAAAAAAGTCACTATATAATGATAAAGGGGTCAATTCAGCAGGAGAATATGACAATTTTAAGTATATATGCACCCAGAACTGGAGCATCCAGATATATAAAACAAATATTATTAGACCTAAGAGAGAGATAGGCCCTGATATAACAGCTGGAGACTTCAACACCCCATTTTCAGCATTGAACAGATCTTCCAAACAGAAAATCAACAAAGAAACATCAGACTTAATCTGCACTATAGGCTAAATGAATCTAATAGATATTTACAGAACATTTCATCCAATGGCTCCAGAACATACATTCTTTTCCTCAGCACATGGATCATTCTGAAAGATAGATCATATGTTAGGTCACAAAACAAATCTTAAAATGTTCAAAACAATTGAAATAATATCAAGTATCTTCTCTGACCACAATGGAATAAAACTAGAAATTAATAACAAGAGGATTTTTGGAACTATAAAAATACGTGGAAATTAAACAATATGCTCCTGAATGACCAGTGGGTCAATGAAGAAATTAAGAAGGAAATGAAAAAAAATTCTTGAAACAAATGATAATAGAAACACAAGAAACCACCAAAGCCTATGGGATACAGCAAAAGTAGTACTAAGAAGAAAGTGTATAGCTATAAATGCCTACATCAAAAAAAGAGGAAAACCTTCAAATAATCTGATGATGCATCTTAAAGAACTAGAAAAACAAGAGCAAATCAAACCTCAAAATAGTAGAATAAAATAAGCAATAAAGATCAGATGAGAAATAAATGAAATTGAAATAAAAAAAAATGCAAAAGATCAATGAAACAATGTTGATTTCTTGAAAAGTTAAACACAATCGACAAACCTTTAGCCAGACTAAGAAAAAAGAGAGAAGATACAAATTAATAAAATCAGAAATGAAAAAGGAGACATTTCAACTGATAGTGCAGCAATTCAAAGGATCATCAGTGATTACTATGAGCAACTCTATGCCAATAAATTGGAAAATCTAGAAGAAATGGGCAAATTCCTAGATACACATAACCTGTCAAGATTGAACCAGGAAAAAATCCAAAATCTGAACAGACCAAAAACAAATAACAAGATTGAAACCGTAACAAAAAGTCTCCCAGTAAAGACAAGCCCAGGACCTGATGGCTTCCCTGCTGAGCTCTACCAAACATTTAAGGAAGAAGTAATACCAGTCCTACTCAACCTATTCCAAAAATTAGAAGAGGAAAGGCTGGGTGTGGTGGCTCACACCTGTAATCCCAGCACTTTGGGAGGCCGAGGTGGGTGGATCACCTGAAGTCGGGAGTTTGAGATCAGCCTGACCAACATGAAGAAACCCCATCTCTACTAAAAATACAAAAATTAGCCGGGTGTGGTGGTGCATGCCTGTAATCCCAGCTACTCAGGAGGATGAGGCAGGAGAATCATTTGAACCTGGGA
>NW_012104255.1:1488097-1491998 GCF_000951045.1 Mandrillus leucophaeus
AAAAAAAAAAAAACAGGAAAGAATACTTTCCAAATTCATTCTACAAGTCAGTATTACCCAGATACCAAAACCAGACAAAGACACATCACAAAAAGAAAACTACAGGCCAATATCTCTGATGAATATTGATGCAAAAATCCTCAACAAAATACTAGCAGACTGAATTCAACAATACATTAGAAAGATCATTCATCATGACAAAGTGGGATTTATCCCTGGGATGCAAGGATGGTTCAACATACGCAAATCAATTAATGTGATACATAATGTCAACAGAATGAAGGATAAAAACCATATGATCATTTAAATTGATGCTGACAAAGTATTTGATAAAATTCAACATCTGTTCATGATTTTAAAAACCCTCAAAGACTGGGTATAGAAGGAATATAACTCAACATAATAAAAGCCATATATGACAGACCCACAGCTAGTATCATACTGAATGGGGAAAAACTGAAAGCTCTTCCTCCAAGATCTGGAACATGAAAAAGATGCCCACTTTCACCAGTGTTATTTAATAGCACTGGAAGTCCTAGCTAGAGGCATCAGATAAGAGAAAGATATAAAGAAAAAAGACCCAGACCACAAAAGACCCAGAACAGCCAAAGCTATCCTAGGCAAAAATAACAAAGCTGGAGGAATCACATTACCTGACTTCAATTTATACTACAGAGCTCTAGTAACCAAAACAGCATGACACTGGCATAGCAACAGACACATAAACCAGTGGAGCAGAATAGAGAGCCCAGAAACAAATCCTCACATCTACAGTGAACTCACTTTCGACAAAGGTGCTGAGAACATACACTGGGGAAAAGACAGTCTCTTAAATAAATGGTTCTGGGAAAACTGGATATCCATATGCAGAACAATGAAAGTAGACCCCTATCTCTTGCCATATAAAAAAATCAAATCAAAATGGATTAAAAACTTAAAACTAAGACCTCAAACTGTGAAACTGCTACAAGAAAACATTGGGGGAAGATCTCCAGGACATTGAGCTGGGCAAAAAATTCTTGAGCACAACAACTCACAAGCACAGCCAACCAAAGCAAAAATGGGCAAATGGGATCACATCAAGTTAAAAAGCTTCTGCACAGCAAAGGATACAATCAGCAAATTTGAAGAGGCAAGTCACAGAATGAGAGAAAATATTTGCAAACTACCCATCTGACAAGGGAATAGTAACCAGAATATAGCCGGGCACGATGGTTCACACCTGTAATCCCAGCACTCTGGGAGGCTGAGGCAGGTGGATCACATGAGGTCAGGAGTGCGAGACCAGCCTGGCCAACATGGTGAGACCCCTGTCTCTACTAAAAATACAAAATTAGCCGGGCGTTGTGGTGCATGCTTGTAATCCCAGCTACTCAGAAGAATCGCTCGAACCTGGGAGGTGGAGGTTGCGGTGAGCTGACCTCCAGCCTAGGTGACAAGAGCGAAACTCTGTCCCAAAAAATAAGAACCAGAATATATAAGGAGCTCAAAAAATGGGCAAAAGATTTGCATAGACATTTCTCAAAAGAAGATATACCAATGGCAAACAGGTATATGAAAAGGTGATCATCAGAGAAATGCAAATCAAAACTATGATGAGATATCATTTCACCCCAGTTAAAAAGGCAGGTGAAAAACAGGCAGTAACAAATGCTAGCAAGGATGTGGAGAAAAGGGAACCCTCATACACAGTTATTAGGAATGTAAATTAGTACAACTACTATGAAGAACAGTTTAGAGTTTCCTTAAAAAACTAAAAATTGAGCTATCATATGACCCAGCAATCCTACTCTGGGTATATATCCAAAAGAAAAGAAATCATCATATCAGAGAGATGTCTGCACTCCTGTGTTTGTTGCAGTACTGTTTAAAATAGCTAAGATTTGGAAGTGACCTAAATGTCCATCAACAGATGAGGGGATAAAGACAATGTGGTACATGTACACAATGGAATACTATTCAGCCATAAAAAAGAATGAGATTTACTGGGCGTGGTAGCTCACACCTGTAATCCCAGCACTTTGGGAGGCCGAGGCAGGCGGATCACAAGGTCAGGAGTTCAAGACCATCCTGGCCAATATGGTGAAACCCCGTCTCTACTAAAAGTACAAAAATTAGACAGGTGTGGTGGCATGCGCCTGTAGTTCCAGCTACTTGGGAGGCTGAGGCAGGAGAATCGCTTGAACATGGGCAGCAGAGGTTGCAGTGAGCCAAGATGGCACCACTGCATACCAGCCTGGCGACAGAGCAAGACCCCGTCTTAAAAAAAGTCTTAAAAAAAAAAAAAAAGAGATCCTATCATTTGCAACAACATGGATGGAACTAGAGATCATTGTTAAGTGAAATAAGCCAGGCACAGAAAGACAAACAAACATTGTACATTCTCACTTATTTGTGGGATCTAAAAATCAAAACAATTGAACTCATAGACATAGAGAGTAGGATGGTTACCAGAGGCTGGGAAGGGTAGTGACGAGGGAGGAAATGCAGGGAAGGTTAATGGGTACAAAAAAAAATAGAAAGAATGAATAAGACCTATTTATTTGATAGCACAACAGGGTGACTATAGTCAATAATAATTGTACATTTTAAAATAACTAAAACAGTGTAATTGGATTGTTTGTGGCTCAAAGGACAAATGCCTGAGGGGATGGATACCCCATTCTCCATAATGTGCTAATTTCTCATTGCATACCTGTAACAAAACACCATGTACATAAATATACACACCTACTATGTACCCACAAAAATTTAAAAGAGGAAAGAAAAAGAAAAGCACATAGAAGAAAATGAAGATAAAGTACCAAAAATATCACCAGAAGAAATCACCATATGCATCTTTGTATGGTTACATCATCTTTGTATATAGTTATAGATATATTTTACAAATATAAATTATGATTTTTGTAACCTGTGTTGTCACTATTAAAACTTTCACAAATGTTAAAAAATAGGGAATTCTGCAAATAAATTAGATTGTACCCACATAATGGAGGAATACTATGCAGTCATTCAAATGCATACTAAAGGCAGACAAATAAATTTGAATTGGGTTATGGTCTAAAAGAACCTTAGCCTAACCTTAAAACTTTAAAAAATTTTAAGGAGAGGCCAGGCGTGGTGACTCATGCCTGTAATCCCAGCACTTTGGGAGGCCAAGGCAGGAGGATCACGAGGTCAAGAGAATGAGACCATCCTGGCCAATGTGGTGAAATTCCATCTCTACTAAAAATACAAAAAATTATCTGGGCATGGCAGGCGCCTGTAGTCCCAGCTACTCGGGAGGCTGAGGCAGGAGACTAGCTTGAACCTGGGAGGCAGAGGCTGCAGTTAGCCGAGATCGCACCACTGCACTCCAGCCTGGGTGACAGAGCGAGACTCCATCTCAAAAAAAAAAAAAATTTAAGGAGAGGCTAGTTCTATATTACTTGCATAATTAAAAATTATTTAAAAATAAAAATAAGGACAAAGGAATAAGAAAATTACACATCTACAGGCGGAGCACAGTGGCTCACGCCTGTAATCCCAGCACTTTGGGAGGCCAAGGTGGGCGGATCATGAGATCAGGAGTTCGAGGCCAGACTGGCCAACATGGTGAAACCCTGTCTCTACTAAAAATGCAAAAATTAGCTGGGCGTGGTGGCAGGAAACTGTAATCCCAGCTACACGGGAGGCTGAGGCAGGAGAATCATTTGAACCCGGGAGGCAGAGGTTGCAGTGAACCAAGATCATGCCATTGCACTCCAGCCTGGGCAACAAGGCAAGACTCCATCTCAAAAAAAAAAAAAAAACAAGAAAAGAAAATTACACATCTACATATCTTTGAAAGATATCAAAGTATAGTATTAAGTGCAAAAGGAAATTGCAAAACAATAGCTATCGTGTGATCCTATTTTTGATA
>NW_012104255.1:1492048-1503491 GCF_000951045.1 Mandrillus leucophaeus
AAGTATATAGTTATATATAAAAATATATACCAGATGTATATCAAATATATAGTTATCTTGGAAGTGTGGGATTATGAGGGATTTTTCACTTTCTATATATATAGTATATATATAGTATATGTATATAGTATATGTAATATATGTAATACATATAACTATGTAAGTATATAGTTATATATATAAATATATACCAAATGTATATCAAATATATAGTTATCTTGGAAGTGTGGGATTATGAGGGATTTTTCACTTTCTACATTGAATATTTTTTTTTTTTTTTTTTTTTTTTTGAGACAGAGTCTCACTCTGTCACCCAGGCTGGAATGCAGTGGTGTGATCTTGGCTCACTGCAAATTTTGCCTTATGACTTCAAGCGATTTTCCTGCCTCAGCCTCCTGAGTAGCTGGCATTACAGGTGCTCACCACCATGCCTGGCTAATTTTTGTATTTTTAGTAGACACGGGGTTTCGCCATGTTGGCCAGGCTGGTCTCGAACTCCTGACCTCATGATCTGCCCGCCCTGGCCTCCCAAAGTGCTGGGATTACAGGCGTGAGCCACTGCGCCCGGCCATGTTCAAATTTTTATAGCATGTATGTTTCACTTTTGTAAGCAGAAAAAAATTGAAGATATATATCTTTAAATATTCTCACCCCCATATCCTTTGCTAGTCAGAGTTCTTGAATGAAAGCAACAGCAGTGACTCTGGTTAACAGAAAATATAATTCTTAGCAGAAAATACAATTCTTAAAAGATGTGGTAGAGTCAATTACTGTTTGCTGAATTTCCCAGTCCTCTTAGAGGAAGATGAGGCCATGTCACTAGCTTTGGCCAATGAGCCAGAGAACTGGTGCTCAACCCTCCTGCACTCTCTTCCTCTGCTATGACATCCATAAAGGCCTCGGGTACTAGATGAGATAGGCACAAGATGATGGAGCTTCCATCAGCCTGAATACCTTAGTTACATCTTGGAAGCGAGCTGTTCAGACCTGCAGTACATTTTGAGTAAGCAAGAAATAAACCTGTGTGTGTCAAGTCATTGAGATTTGGGCTTTTAAACTTATTGGCCAGGCACAGCGGCTTATGTTTGTAATCCCAGCACTTTCGGAGGCCAAGATGGGCAGATGGCCCAGAAGTTCAAGACCAGCCTGGGCAACATGGCAAAACCCTGTCTCTACAAAAAATAAAAAAAGTAGCTGGGTATGTTGGTGTGCACCTGCAGTCCCAGCTACTTACTTGGGAGGCTGAGGTGGAAGGATCACCTGAACCTGGGGAGGTCAAGGCTGCACGGAGTCATCATCACACCACTGCACTCCAGCCTGGGAGACAGCATGACACCCTGTCTCAAAAAAGTAAAATAAGATAAAATATTATTATTCAAAGCATAAGCCAGCCTATCCTGACTAAGAGAAAGGGATGTCAGGTAATCCAGGGGATCCATGAGAGGCCTGGAGAACCAGGCAGGGTCAGGAACCAAGGATGACATGATGTAACACAGCTAAGATTTCCATCACAGCCCCAACAGCAGATGAAAATACCTTCCATCTTCTCTATGTCAATCCTGGGCCCATAAATTGCTCTGTTGGGAGCCACTAAAAACTCACATTCCCCAACTTCTACCGGGCCCTCTATGCTCTCTGGCAATCTTCTTTCCCAGTCAGTTCTCCAAATCTTCACGGGTGCTCTGCCAAACTCCCATCCTCCTCAGCGTTCCCACAATTCTACTTTACCTTCACCCTGAGCAGATGACCTCATCGCCTACCGAATTGAAAAGAGAAGACTTCAGACAACAATGTCTTCTACTCCTTGACATGGAGTACATACAAACTCCTGAGCATCCCTACTTGACTACTCTTTGCTCTTTCCCTCCTATCCCAAGGGAAGAGGTGCTCCTTTTCTTGTTGACTAATCCTTCCACCTGAATTCTGTGCCCCATTCCCTTCTACTTTCCCAGGAAACTTGATCTCTGAGTTCCCTCTCTCCCTCCCTTCTGTATCTTCAGCCTTTTCCTTTCTCTGACATGCCCTTCAAATATGTTCAAGTCTCTTGAATCTTTTCTTTCTTTTTTTCTAGACGAAGTCTCGCTCTGTTGCCCAGGCTGGAGTGCAGTGGTGGGATCTCAGCTCACTGCAACCTCCACCTCCTGGGTTCAAGCAATTCTCTGCCTCAGCCTCCCTAGCAGCTGAGATTACAGGCGCCTGCCACCATGCCTGGCTAATTTTTTTTGTATTTTTAGTAGAGATGGGGGTTTCACCATCTTGGCCAGGTTGGTCTTGAACTCCTGACCTCGTGATCCATCCTCCTCGGCCTCCCAAAGTGCTGGGATTACAGGATTGAACCACCGCACGTGATCCACCCTCCTCGGCCCCCCAAAGTGTTGGGATTACAGGATTGAGCCACCGCACCCAGCCTAAGTCTCTTGAAACTTAAAAAAAAAAATCCCTTGCCATTGTTTCTTAAAAAGTCAAAATTAAATTTACCATGTGACCCAGCAAGAGAAATGGAAATATATGTCCACACAAAGACCTGTACTTGGGTGGTTATAACAACATTATTTATGATATCCAAAAAGTGGAAACAACCCAAATGTCATTCAACCAGTGAGTGCAGTTAAGCAAAATATGGTATATTTATTAAATAAAATACTATTCAACAATTAAAAACAGTAAAGTACTGATATATGATACACCATGACTAAACCTCAACCTCAAAAACATTATGCTTGGTGAAAGAAACAAAGCATAAAAGAACACATATTGTATGATGTCATTTATATGAAATTCTCCTATCTAAAAGGCAAATCCACAGACAGAAAGTAGTTTAATGGCTGTCTGGTGTGATAGAGAGGGACTACAAGGGATGTTTTGGGGGCGGTAGAGATGTTCCAAAAGAAGATTGTAGTGATGATTGTACGACTCTGTAAGCCTGCTAAAATTAATTTAATTGTATACTTAAAGTAGGTGAATTTTATGCATTGCAATTATGCCTCAATAAAGATATTTAAAAATAAAAGCACTGACTCAATTCCTCATCATTCTTTAGCTTCTGCCCTATTTATCTCCTCCCTGTCAAGGGCAAATACAGATGTTCCTTGACTTTGATGGAGTCACGTCCTAATAAACCCATTTGTAAGTTGAAAATATCATGTCAAAATGCATTTAATTCATCAAACCTACCAAACGTCATAGTTTAGCCTAGCATACCTTAAATGTGTTCAGAACACTTATATTAGCATACAGTCAGGCAAAATCATCCAACACAAAGCCTAGTTTATAGTAAAGTGTTGAACATCTCACATAGGAGTATTGTACCTTCTATCACTAGCCCAGGAAAAAATAAAATTCAAAATATAGTTTCTATTGAATGCATATCATTTTTGCACATCTTAGTCAAAAAATCATAAGTCAAACCATGGTAAGCCAGGAACTGTCTGTAGCTTAAGAATATTGTTTGCAGCCGGGTATGGTGGCTCATGCCTGTAATCCCAGCACTTTGGGAGGCCAAGGCAGGTGGTAAGGAGTTCAAGACCAGCCTGACCAACATGGTGAAACCCCGTCTCTACTAAATACAAAAAATTAGCCAGGCGTGGTGGTGCATGCCTGTAATCCCAGCAACTTAGGAGGCTGAGGCAGGAGAATCACTTGAACCTGGAGGCAGAGGTTGCAGTGAGCCAAGATCGCACCATTGCACTCCAGCTTGGGCAACAAAAGCGAAACTCCGTATCAAAAATAATAATTTAAAAAAAGAATGTTGTTTGCACTATTGTCCATAATTCCTCACCTCTGGATCGCTTTTTAATCCTTTTTTCGTCTGTCACCTCTTAACCCATTGTATTTTGCCTTCCACTTTTTCCTTCTTAAGCCACTGTCATTTGCCATTCACTCCCACTACTCCATGGAAAGTGCTCATCACCAGTGTTCTTGTTGCTAAATCCAGTGGATTTAAATCAGACCTTGTCTGAGTAACATTTGGCACTGTTGAGCTCTCCCCTCCATTTAGAAGGAGATTTGCCCTTGGTTTCTGTGACACCGCACTCTCCTGGCTTTACTTTTTACTCTTTGACCACTACTTCTCAGTTCCTTTTGTGGGCCCCTCTTTCTCGGCCCTTTTGGTAAATGTTTTTGTTTGATAAGGTTATGTCCAGCCCTTTTCTCTTCTCATTCTGCATGGTCTTGGTAGACGACCTCACCCATTCCTATAGCTTTAATAATTATCTGCATGTTGATGGTTCCCAACTCTATCACTCCAGCCTACATTTCTTTCCTGCACTTCATAGCCATATGTCCAACTGTAGCAGGAAGAGCCGCAGACAGAACCCCTCAGGCACTGAGTTAAAGAAGGAAGAGCTTTATTTGGCTGGGAGCATCAGCAAGACTCACGTCTCAAAAACCGAGCTCCCCGAGTGAGCAATTCCTGTCCCTTTTAAGGGCTTACAACTCTAAGGGGGTCTGCATGAGAGGGTAGTGATTAATTGAGCAAGCAGGGGGTATGTGACTGGGGGCTGCATGCACCGGTAATTAGAATGGAACGGAACAGGACAGGGATTTTCACAGTGCTTTTCCATACAATGTCTGTAATCTATAGATAACATAACCGGTTTAGGTCAAGGGTCAATCTTTAACCAGGCCCAGGGTACGGTGCAGGGCTGGTGCTGGGCTGTCTGACTGTGGATTTCATTTCTGGCTTTTAGTTTTTACTTATTCTTTCTTTGGAGGCAGAAATTGGGCATAAGACAATACGAGGGGTGGTCTCCTCCCTTACAACTGCCTCCTGGAAATCTCCCCTTGGACATTCCAGACACTTAAAATTTGGCAGGTCCAAAACTGAATTCAGTGTTTTCCCCAGAAACCTGTTCCCCTTTGAGTGTTCTCTGTCTCAGTGAATGGTTCCATCATCCACTCAGCTACCTCAGCCATTAAACCCAGACTTCCTTTCCGACCCACTCTATCAGCCATCACATACAATCCATCACTAATCATGTTGATTTTTATCTCCTAATATTCTATAAGTCAGAGATTTGACACATAGGCTCATGGATCCTGGAGGATTCCAGAGCATCCATGAACGTGCTGAATTGTAGACAAAATTTGGTATGATGATGTCTAGTGGCATTTTTCTGGGGAGAGTGTGCAGGCCATCACTTTCATCACATTCTCAGACAGGTCTGTGACTGAACAAAAGGTTTAGAACCACTTCTCTAAATGCACCCATTCCTCCTCATCCATCCTCCCACCCTGACCAGATGTAGTCACTACAGAGGACTGTGTCTCCCCATAACAGCCTCTTTGCTCTCTTACAACTGCAAATGGGGGGATCTTGCTGTGGCCATGGACAGAGGCCAGCAGTGCTGGATGCTCTGGGCCCCAGGTGTGCCAGTGTGGCCTGCTCCCCTCCCCACATGCCCACAGATCACTTACTCTTTTTTCCTTTCCCCCCCCCCATCTCTTTCTTCATCTTCTTTTCTCGTTCACTCATTCTCTTTCCCTTCCCCAGCTTGTCTCTTGCTTCATTAACACACTGATTGTAGGGCACTGGGATCTTTGACACACATAGCTTGAAGCCTCTTCAAACCAAGACTAGAGGCAGCATTCACCCTGCTCATTGGCTCCCACTGGCAGAGCCCTCAACACCCCTCCATAGAAGAGGAAAGGGAAGTGGGAGGGGGGCTGAGCTTGGAGGTGTGGGGCCAGTAATTAGGGAGACCTGAGCCCCAAGAATAGCTGTAGTGTTAGGAGGAATATGGAGGGCAGCTCAAAGAATCATAGACCCGAAAATTCTTGATTAAAACTTAAAGTTGGGAAGACATTTTACATTCTCTAACCTGATCTTTCCCCCATCTCTTACAGATGGTCTTCGATTCCTTTTTTTTCCTCAATTCATATTTACAACAAGAAGTTCTGTTGGCTTTACCTCAAAATATATTCCACTCTGTTCTATTGATCTCTGTGTGCATTCTTTCTTTAACACCACGGTGATTATTATAAAATGTGTATTTGGACCGGGCACGTTGGCTCACGCCTGTAATCCCAGCACTTTGGGAGGCCGAGGCGGGCGAATCACAAAGTCAGGAGATCAAGACCACGGTGAAACCCCGTATCTACTAAAAAAATACAAAAAATTAGCCGGGCACGGTGGCAGGTGCCTGTAGCACCAGCTACTCAGGAGGCTGAGGTAGGAGAATGGCGTGAACCCAGGAGGCGGAGCTTGTAGTGAGCCACTGCACTCCAGCCTGGGGGACAGAGGGAGACTCCGTCTCAAAAAAAAAAAAAAAAATGTATATTTGGTCTCCCCATTTCCTGATATACAACTCCTAAAATCCTTAAAATCTCCAAAGTTATGGCTTTTTATGTGTTAATGAGTTGGCTGATGGCCAACAGCCCCTAGATAGCTTCAGGACTGGGGATTGGTCCCCAAAAAGACCAAGGCAGGATTAGAGAGTTGGGACTTTCTGCCCCATTTCCCCACCTCGGGGGGAGGGGGGAGGGGCCCAGAAGGTTCAGCTGATCACAATGGCCAATGATTTAATCAATCATGCCTGCATAATAAAGCCTCCATAACAACCCAAAAGGCCAGAGCTTGGGGAGATTCCGGACAGCAAAACACGTGGAGGCTCCTGGAGGGTGGCATACTCGAAGAAGGCGTGAAGCACTGTGCCCCTTCCCACAGGCCTTGCCCCATGCATCTTTTCATCTATATTCCTTGTAATATTCCTTATAATAATCCAATACCCTTTTGCTGCCTGATTGCTGCCATCATGGGTCGCATGCATGCTCCCGGTGGCTGACGTTGACTTCCGATGACGTAAAGGAGCAGATTGACAAACTGGCCAAGGGCCTGACTCCCTCACGAATCAGATAAGGATGCTAAATGCTATCTGATTCTGATAGCCGGATTCATCATTTGGCCCGATATTATAACACTAAGCGAGTCCTCCCTCCCAATTGGAAATATGAATCATCTACAGCCTCTGCCCTGGTCGCATAAATTTGTCTGTGTACTCAAGCAATAAAATGATTGTTTAACTAAAAAAAAAAAAAAAAAAAAAAAATTCTAATCAATAAGTGTTTCCTTGAATTCTGTGAGCTACTCTAACAAATTCATGGAACTCAGTGAGGGGGTTGTGGAAACCCATATAGCCAGTTTGTCAAAAACACTGATACAATAACCTGGAGCTTCCGAGTCACATCTGAAGGCGGAGGTGGGGATCGGGGAGGGGATGTGACAGTCTTGGAGACAGCTCTCAACCTGTCAGATCTGACGCCATCTCCGGGTAGTTAGTATCAAAATTACATAAAATTAGAGGACATTCATCTGGTGTCCACTAGAAAACTGATTGCTCATTTAGTGTGTGTACTCCCACACATCTGGTCACAGAAACCTTTGTTGATTGTTCTGTGAGAGCAGAGCAAAAACAGCTTGTATTTTTCCACTTCAATCACACTGTCTTCTGTACTGTAACTTTATAGTGCTGTGGCGTCTTGACATTAGATAGTGCGAATCCTCCAACTTTGTTTCTCAGTATTGTTTTGGTTTTGCTGGGTCTTTTGCTTTTCCATAAAAACTTGAGAATCATTTCGTCTATGTCTACAATATAGCTTGCAGAGATTTTGACTGAAATGATATGGAATGTATACATTAAGTTGGAAAGAATTGACATCCTAAAAGCATTGAGTCCTCTTTGTCATGAACATGGAATGGCTCTCCCTTTATTTAGATTTCTTTAATCTGTGTTCTGTAGTTTTCTAGATTTCGGTCCAGTGTATATTTTGTTATATTTATTCCTAAGTATTTCATTGTTTTGCTGCTGTTGAAAATAGTATTGCTTTCCTAAAAATATGAAATTCTAATTGTTCATTGCTGGTATATAGGAAAGCAATTGATTTTTTTGTATATCGACCTTGTACCCTGTGACCTTGCTATATGTATTTTCATTAGTTCTAGGAGTGGTGCCCACTCCCATAGATTATTTGGGATTTTCTATTATCCCACAAATTTTAATAAATTGCGGTTTTATTTTCATTTAATTTGAAATATTTAAAAATTTATCTTGAAACTTCTTCAACCTATATGTTATTTAGAAATTTGTGATTTAATTTCCAGATATTTGGGGATTTTCCAGCCGTCTTTCTGTTACTGGTTTCTATTTTATTTCTGTTGTAGTCTGAGAGCATAGTTTGTATGATTTCTATTCTTTTAAATTTGTGGGTTTTTTTTTTTTTTTTGGAGACAGGGTCTCAATCTGTCACTCATGCTGGAATGAAGTGACACAGTCGTAGCTCACTACAACCTCGAAATCTTGGGCTAAAGGGATCCTCCTCCCTCAGCCTCCTGAGTAGCTGGGACTACAAGTGTGCACCACCATGCCCACCTAATTTTTTATTTTTAATTTTTTTGTTGAGACAGGATCTTGCTATATTTCCCAGGCTAGTCTTGAACTCCTGGCCTCAAGCGATCCTCCTACCTCAGCCTCCCCAAAGTGCTGAGATTACCTGTGTGATCGCCACATTCAGCCTTTTGAATTTGTTAAGGTGTGTTATATGGCCCAGAATACAGTCTATCTTGGTGCATGTTCCATGTCAGCTTGAGAAGAATGTGTATTCTGCTGTTATTGGATGGAGTATCTGTAAATTTCAATGGGATCAAGTTGATTGATAGTGCTGCCCAGGTAAAAATCTATTCCAAATCTGTCCACATATCTTTCTCCGCAATCACTATCCTAGCCCAAGCTATCATGGTCTCTTGCCTGGACTGTCTAACTGGTCTCATAACTAGCTTCCTAGATGGCCTTCTTGTTTCCAGTTTTGCACCTACTAAAACCCATTCTCCATACATCAGACAGAGTAAGCTTTAAAAGACAAAATTCAGATCACGTCACTCCCAGCTCAAAACCCTCCAGTGGCTTTTCATTTTTCCTAGAATAAAAGCTAAATGTCTTCCATGGCTGTCATGGCCCTACACCATCTTACTCCAGAACTTCTTTCCTACCTTATCTAGTACCAGTCTTTCCTCTTGCTGTCTCCAGTTGGACTTCTTTCTGAATTCCCTTGAATACACCAAGCTCATCTCTCACCCTGGGATCCCACGCCTCTGGGTCCTCATGAAATGACTGATGACTTCTTGTCATTCAAGCTCACCTCAACTCTCACCTCCATGGAGAATCCTTCCCTGACTAACCTATTTCATCTTGTTCTCCATCCTCATCCCATTACACTACCTTTATCCTTTTAAAAAAAAAATTGTTTTCAAAGTATTTTTGACTTTGTGAAATGATTTTGTTCATGTATTTATTTGGTTGTTTGTGTCTGTCATCCTTTCTCTAAAATGTGAGATCTAGGAGAGCAGGGACCTTCTTCACCACTCAGTAGCCAGTACCTAGAACAGTGCCTGACACCTCACTCTCCTGATTTAAGGACTGAACACAGGTGAGGCAGGGAGAATGAGAGCAAGTCTAGTTCCAAGCAAGTAGAAAGTGGCCAGATCAGGGAAGAAAGAATAGCAGAGGAAATGGGAACACACTCTCATTCATGTTTTTGCCACCATTATCAGCCTATAGGCCATTACTATAATGAATGAACTCCCACAATTTTCAGTCTTTCCTTCAGTATATTATTAATTAAATTCCAAGCAATTCTAGATTATACCTACCATTTTGCTAGGGCTGGACAGATCCACTAAAGCAGTTCTCCACCTATTTTTCATTATTGCCCCCTGAAATGTTAATATCAAAGGCATATTATATATTTAATAACTGTTTGCATATTTGCACTTTATACCTAGAAAGAGTAAGTATAAAAGTTACTCTTTTTGTTCGATACAGGGTTAAGAATAACCAAATAAAAGTTTTAATTAATTTAGAAATATAAAAAACTATTAACATTTAATTTTATAACTGTATCTGCCAAGCAACTTTAAATATAATTTATTTACCTATATAGATTTTAATGTGTCAAATTATATATGTATATTAGCAACTTGTATAACTACATAATAACAATAACATTATAACTTAAATTTTAAAAATTATCCCTAGTTTAATTTTTCCAGAAAATGTGTAATAATTTTAAAATGTATTTCTTAAAAATTATTGTTAGTAAAAGTAACTTTTAACTTTTGCTTGTTAGAAAAAATAACTTTTAAATAAGGCCTACTATTTGATAGTATAGCAGGGTGACTATAGTCAATAATAACTTAATTGTACATTTAAAAATAACTAGAAGAATGTAATTGGATTGTTTGTAACTCAAAGGATAAATGCTTGAGGGGATTGTTTCCCCATTCTCCCTGATGTGCCTGTTTCACATTGCGTGCCTGTGTCAAAATATCTCCTGTATCCCATAAATATATACACCTACTATGTACCCACAAAAATTAAAAATTAAAAAGTTTCTAAAAACAAAATAACTTTTAATATAGCTAGCTGCAGATAGTCATTCACGTATTGTTGACATTCTTTCTGTTCAGTACTTAACATAATTAGTGATGAACTGAATGATTTTTGTGCAATTAAATTTACTCTATATTTCATTCTCAAAACTTGAGTAACAGATAAAAACACTGAGGATCAAACATAAATTAGGTAATGGCAGACAATAGGCAGCAGGTCAACTCTTGCAATAGGACTTTAAGAATGAGTAATTGAAAGAAAGTCCTCCAATCAGAATCATTTATTCAACATGGCTCTATATCAGTGATCTTTCATACATTTAGCATATCTTCAATAAGTTCAATATCAGTGCTGTTCATGTGATACCCAGAAAAACCCAGCAAGACAAACTATACTAAGGAATAAGATTTTGTCAAGTAAGGCTGAGCTTTAGAGGGCCACAATCCATTCCAATAGCAAAGATTTTTTTCTCATGAAGGACAAACTTTCACTTGCTTGGGATGATATCACCTATTGAAAATGAATGCCCTAGAGTAGTATTTTGCCTTGACTGAATAAAACAAGATAGAATATGAATAATGGGTAGCCAGAAAACCAAAAGGAAAGAAAACAAGAAGTACTTAGTAGGGACAGCCCTTTATGAGGGCAAAATAGATAACAAACTTTTCCCTAAATTAACACTTCCAAAAGTGCCTTGTTCCAACATAATGCTACTAAAGTGTATGTAATCACTATTCACTCCTTCTTGAAAGGATATTATCTCAAATCTTATCCTCTATTATCTCTGGTTTTAAGTCCAAGAATTTGGGTGATATCCTTTCCTCTTCTAGTCACCTCGCGATCTCTTCTAGATATGCTGCAAGCTATAAACTAAGTTGTATGTTGTATCACTACTCACACACTATATTCTACAATATATAGTGTGAAGATGAAGAAAGAGAATGGAAGTAAATGTATGTATATGCGGCCGGGCGCGGTGGCTCAAGCCTGTAATCCCAGCACTTTGGGAGGCCGAGGCGGGTGGATCACAAGGTCAGGAGATCGAGACCATCCTGGCTAAC
>NW_012104255.1:1503645-1508232 GCF_000951045.1 Mandrillus leucophaeus
ATATATGTATGTGCATACACACACACACACACACACACACGCACAGAGCAAAGAAGGAAATAAGGAAACTGCTTGTAGTCCTCATTACATCTTGTCCAGAGACCAGAGCTAGTGTTTCTGACTTCCCTTTCTCTCTATTGAATCCATGTGTTCCCCTTCCTTTAACAAGTACCTTAGCTGGTCATGGTTAATTTTCTTGGTAAGGTGAGGCTCTTTGTGGTCCTGTATGTGTATGGCTACTGTATTCTTTGGCTAACCTTTATCACTGGATGTGGTGGGAATGAAACCCCCCGGGTGATTTCCCGGGACTCATAAAAGGTACATTGAGCCCTTCTCCACAGGCCCAGTAATCTTGAACACGCCTTGTTCAAGTTGTGTATTATGCTCCTAAGGGACCCTAGACGTTGTCTCCACAATGATTATGTGGAATCTGAGCTTTCAGAAGTCCCACCTTTATTGAGTCATTAAAATCTGTGTGAACTTTTGCCATTGGACATGGCAGAACTAGGATCACACAGTGAATCTCCTAGGTCCCAGAAAATGTTCTCCCCAATACTGTTGTATTGCACACTCCCCATTCCCCCTTGATAATTAAGATCACTCATCCCAGCCAACACAGGAAACTTACTCTCCCCATTTTTGCCCATTGATTCCATGGCATTAGGAGCTCCAGGTGGCCAGATGGAAGTCTTAACTTCCTATGAAACAAAAGTTTTGCAAGTTTTACTAACCGAACTGGTGTCAGGTGTTACTCCCATTTCTATTCTTTGGTTTCTAGACGTACAATGTTCTGTTTATGGGAGAAAAAGCAGCATATATGGGTTGTTAATCCAGAGAACATACTGAATTCTATAGAATGGCATTTAGATCTCACAAACTATTTCCTAATTGTCACCATAACCATATAGTCCATAGGCCATTCCACCTTTCTGTAAGAGCAATTGTTTATAGGTGATTGTCTATGTCATATGAACAGAGAACTTCTTAGTCATGAGACCATTATCTTATCTCTTTCACTGTGAAATGTGTTCCTTGATCAGAAAAAAATATTGCATGGGATAGTTCAATGGTATATAAGCTGTATAAAGTAATTAGAAAATTGAAGGATGATGGTGCTGATAGATGCACTGTAGGAATGGAAGGCAAATACATTCCAGAATATGTGACTATTTCAGTGAGGATAAATTAATGCCAGTTCCGTGATGGAGGGGATCCGATGTAATGCCCCTGTCATTCAAAGACTTGTTGGTCTCTCTAGGCAATGGTGACATATTGGGGTTTCTGCTGTTGAGAGATTGGGCACTCAGCAGTGTTGGGAGCCAAGGCAACCTAAGTGAAGGTAAATCAATGTTGATAATGATAATGATACTACTATGATAATTTTGTTCATTGGCTCTTTGAACAAGCACCGGGTGTCTGGAGAAGATGTTGACAGATCTCCACGGGCTGCGTAATCATGCTCCTTTTGGTGAGCACTCACATGGGACACAGATACCCCCACACAACCCATCCTGAGAGATCTGTCCACTTGCTCCTCAAATATACGCAGGCAAAGTAATTAGAACTGTGCCTTGCACATAATGAGTACTCTAAGTAGTTTATTACATGGTCATTATTGCTATCAGTTCTCCAATCTTGTTCCTTCCAAGTTTCTGACTATCTGGCCAGACGCAATCTGTATTGATCAGTGCCCCTGGCCAGGTCACTATCTGGACAGAGATCAACCACACGGTGTGCGTGGCTGTTTTGATTCTGAAGAGGATTTCCCTTCCTTACTTCCCATCAGGGTCACACTTGCTTATTATGCGTGTCATTCGCAAACCATGCTCCTGGGCTTTTTTCCTTCTTTGGGAAGCTGCCTGTTGGGAACTCCACACAAGGCCCTCGGTGTGAGCGGAGGGAGGGCAAGCCATGCAGCAGGAGAAGGTGTTATGGGGAGGGTGAGCCTCCCGTAACTCACTTGTGCCTGCAGGGCCTGCTCCGGTCTGATCTCCTGTGATCACTGCCCTTTGGTGACAAGCATTGTCATTGCCTGCCCGACTTTATGATTTGGTGGATAAGATGGCACAGGCCCAGGGTGGGCAGCTCAGGTTGCATGGTCACTTGGGGTCCCGTGGTTAAGTGCTCACACTCTACCAGGAGCCAGTAGTTCGACCTTGTGTTAATCATCAGGTGCCAAGTGCCGCTTCTCAAAAAGTGAGCGGTTATTTGATGAAGAGAGCGTGGCTTTTGCTCCAAAATGCTAGAAGCTTGTGCTTCGATTCTCCAGATGGGGCTTGTCACAGGCTCCACACAGCATCCCAGTCTGTCAGATACTCAACTCATTCAGACATTTATTTGTTCCTTCAACTGTCATGTATAGTGACTGCAGGGTTCCATGTAGTGAGCACCCTGTGCTGGGTGCTGGGGTGTTCCTGTTCTCAAGACACGGCCTGTCCAGTGAGGGAAACACTGGCAGCACCGAGGGGAACCATAAAGGGCTGTGGGAGGCCAGAGGAACTGGTGATTCACTCCTTTGTGGATAGGTGTGTTGTTAACCGCTGATGGCATGTGTTAGGAACATCTGCACAGGTGCATAGGTCCAGGCACACATTTCTGTATGCGGATATAGTCGTTTCATACATACATTTTATTATGGACATGAGTCAGCAGTCAGCGTGCTCTGGTGGAAGGAGCCCTTGACTGGGAGGTAGGAGCCGTAGGGTAAACTTCCCCAGCTCCCTTACATGGTCCCTTGTGCCCTCGCACATGTCCCTGCCCCTCTCTGGCCTCATATCCAAAGAGCATTGGCTCACCCGGCCTGCTCTCTGGGGGCCACACTTTAGATAGTGGGTGGGGAGCACCCAGTCCGAGGCCTGGTACACAGTGGGTGCTGCACAAGTGAGAGCTACCTCGACGGGGAGGTGCTTTGTAAACTGGGCCTGGTGCTCTGTGATGAACATGAAGGTGGCACCGGCTGTATGCATGCACACACACGCTTGTGTGCAGGGAGGTATGCCCTGTGGAGACGGCCACATGTCCATCTGGGCTCCGAGCTGTGTGGGCAAGGCCGGGCTGGCTCCAACCAAGATGGCCCTGGCTGTAGGGGCTGCCATGGGCCAGGGTCACGCCTCCAGCGACCTCTGACTCTGCTCTGAGAAGTGGGCCATGGGGGAGTCACAGGTCAGAGTCTACCTAGAGAGGAGGCTGTCAGTCTGGAGGTAACAGAAAGGGAGCCACTAGGACGGGGCCATCGGAGCAGCTCCTTGCCCGGGGCACCACCACCTCTCCAGTAGGGGAGCTGAGGGCAGGCGGGTAGGCCCAGCTTTCAGTCTGGGATTTGTTTTGTCCCGACCACCTGCCCTGGGGCTGCTTTCTGCTTCCTCATCCATAAACCGGTGGCAGGCATGTCCACCCCATGGAGCTGTGGTGAAGATGAAATGAGCCACACATGCGGAAGCAGATGGCATCATGACTGTGCATAGGTGTCCAATAAATGACAATTGTGACAACAACTGTCCTTCCTGCACTTCATTTCCCACCTGTCCCACCCCCAAGCAGTCCTGCCAGCAGGAACAATACCTGTGCTAACAAGCTGAGGCACAAGGCCAAATGCTGTAGTAATGGATCCCTTTATTTAGCCAGCAATCAGAACGTGTAGGTCACTGTGCTGGGCTGGGGAGAAGAGACTCGGGCCAAGAGAGTCATACATGGGCCAGAACTGGGAGAGCTGGAACCCAGGTCACGGCAACCTGCCTGGGAGGGAGGAGAGGATGGGGAAGGCTTCCTGGACCACACCATGGAGTGGGTGCTGGGCCTTGGAAGGAAGTTGGGGGACAGGCAGGAAGGACACAGTCACGGATAGGGACAGGGGCTGCCAGTGTGACACCTGTGTTGGGGTGAGGTGGAGAGGGCAGTATCTGCCCTGTGTTGGGGAGAAGAAGAGTGATTCAAGGGTGGGTGTCTCAGGGCAGCTGTCTGTGTGACCAGTATTGGTCACCCGCTGACAGATGGAAGAGAGGAGGGCCGTCTAGGTGGGGAAACTGTACCAGCAAAGGCACAGAGTTGTGAGAAAGATGAGGGGACCAGTCAGGCAGGACCAAGCGGGTCACTGTCAAGGAGCAGCTGGCTTTGGGCAGGCCTTGGGTGCCAGGGCCAAACTCTTAGACCTGCAGAGCAGGTGGCATTGGGAGTCATTCGGCAGCTGAGGCAAGACTGAGTGGCTGATGGGTGGAAAAGCAGGAGTGACGAAATCTGCTTCTACCGCATCCCTGGGTGGCCCACCTCAGGACCCAGAATGTGGCCACCCCTACACCTCCAGCCCATCTGGGACAGGCCAGCCAACCCATCTGGGTGTGTGTGGCCCTCCCTACCTGCTTGCCTCCAATGCGGCCTCTGAGGTTGAGTTTGCTCTCACCATGCTGGTATAGGTAGATGGAGTGGGGCGTGATGGGATGTTCATGAGGTAGTAGACTGTGTGGCTCGGGATGTGATCCTGCCCTTGGTTACCACGTAGCATGTGCCCACATTGAAGATCTTGAAGTGGGACAGGTGGTTGGGCCAGACCCAAACAGGAGCGAGGGCAGCTCAGGGGCTAATGGTGGGGGG
>NW_012104255.1:1508967-1509477 GCF_000951045.1 Mandrillus leucophaeus
CTAGAAATGCAGACTTCTGGAGCCCAACCTTCAGGATCTGGTTCAGTAGCATGGGGATGGGGCCCAGGAAGCTGTGTCTTTAACCAGTCTCAGGCGACCTCGATGTCCATCCAGGTTGGAGAATCATGAAGCAGGCCTGCTCACCTCATCTGAGAGATGAGAGGACAGACGCAGAGAAATCCCTGGCTCATGTGGCCGCCCCTCCAAAGCTGTTTAGCATAGGAGGTCCCAACTCATTCAACCCTGCTGACACAGAGGTACACAGACACACAGACTGGATCCAAATCCCAGTGTTGACACTCCCTTGATGTGGGACCATCAAAGCCAGTCACTCCATTGCTCGACTTCACTTTTCCCATCTGTAAAATGGACGAGATGCCATCTACAGCCCAGGACCATTGTGAGACTTTGAGAGATTCCTCCCTCCCAATTACGTGGTGAAGAGAAGATTGCATGATCATTGTACCCGTTAGGACTAGGTGGCACTCACTGAGATGCAGGTATGGCTCC
>NW_012104255.1:1509527-1510345 GCF_000951045.1 Mandrillus leucophaeus
GCCACCATGCCTGGCTAATTTTTGTATTTTTAGTAGAGATGGGGTTTCACTATGTTGGCCAGGCTGGTCTCCAACTCCTGACTTTACATGATCTGCCCACCTCAGCCTTCCAAAGTGCTGGGATTACAGGCGTGAGCCACCATGCCCAGCCGGGAGACATTTCTAAGTGGAAATTTGCCTTGGAATAAAATTCCAGGGGAGTTTATCTTGTGGCCAGCTCAACAAACATCTAGGACCAGAAATTCATTTGTGGTTTCATGAGACATTAAAAGAGGTACTCACACACATAATTCTGAGCATCTCCCTTTGAAGGCAGAGAAAATATGAAACTCTAGCCCAAATCTCTGCAGTTTTGCCAAATCCCCATTCTCTTCAGCCTTCCCACACCTCTACCTCACCCTCACACTCACTGTCATCTCACCTTCTCTGCGTTGAAAATAGAAGACAACAGACAAGAATGTCCTCAACTCCTTGCAACAAACTACTTACAAACTTGACCATCCCTACCTGTCCTGTACTCGCTCCTTCCCCCTGACACAGTGGAAGAGGTGCTCTTTTTCACGTCCGCTACTTCTTCTACCAGTGTTATGTGTCCTATTCCCCACTACCTCATCTGGAATCTTGATAAATCAGTTACCTCTCTCCCTTCTCTATCTCCGACCTCTCCCTTTCTCCTGACTCAGCCTTTAAACATGTTCAATTATCTTACATTATTTTTAAAAAAATATGGAAAAGATGTGAAGTCCACTTCTAGGACAGTATAATGAGCTCCATGGACCCACACCCTAGCATACAAGCAAAACTGATGAAAATGATGG
>NW_012104255.1:1510395-1518936 GCF_000951045.1 Mandrillus leucophaeus
GAAAACCACGATGAAATACCATTTCACACCCATTAAGATGAGTATAATTTTTTTTTTTTTTTTTGAGATGGAGTCTCACTCTGTCGCCCAGGCTGCAGTGTGAGACTCTAATATGGAAAAGATGTGAAGTCCACTTCTAGGACAGTATAATGAGCTCCATGGACCCACACCCTAGCATACAAGCAAAACTGATGAAAATGATGGAAAGAACAGCCATTTTAAATGTCTAAAAATTGAGCAAATGAAGAAACATTCATTCAAGAAAATTCACTCAAACTTGATAAGAACAGTAAGAATCTGTGGCTTTTGAGTTACAACCCACTCACTCCCTCCTTCCTCATTTTCCCACTCGACTTGATGGACGCTCCACTCCAGGTGCGTGTGGCCAAGAAAGACGGGCTCCCTCTCTTCTCAGCACCCAACCAACAATTACCATATCTGACCTGGAGGGACAAGCCACTAGAATTTCTCATCCCTTCCAACTCTGAGTTGAAGAGGCTAAATTCCTGGTGAGTACAGTCAAAAGGCATAGGGGCTCCCTTCCCCCACTTAGCTCCTGCTCATAGGGCAGAGGCTCTACCCCAGGGATGAAAGTCCAGGAATACAGGTGGCCCAATCAAGTTCACTCCAGTTCAATCATGGAACAGAGGTTCCACTCTGGAAGAGGCAAGCCGAGAAGACAAGGGTCTACTGCCTTGCTCAGTGCCCCAATAGGGGCTCAGAGATTTTTTTCCTAGGGGGAAAGGAAATGTATAAGAAAAGGAGCTCCTGGCTCATGCCTGTAATCCCAGCACTTTGGGAGGCTGAGGCAGGCAGATCACCTGAGGTCAGGAGTTCAAGACCAGCCTGGCTAACATGGCAAAATCCCGTCTCTACTAAAAAATACAAAAATTAGCCATGTGTGGTAGTGTGCGCCTGTAATCCCAGCTACTCAGGAGGCTGAGACAGGAGAATTACTTGAACCTGGGAGGCAAAGATTGCAGTGAGCCAAGATCGAGCCACTACACTCCAGCCTGGGCAACAGAGCGAGACTCCGTCTGAAAAAAAAAAAAAAAAGAAAAGGAGCTGCAAAGCACTCCCAAAAGAATTGACTTTGTCTGTAATAAAGTGTGAGGAAGTCGAAAACTAGAAACACTTGAAAATAATAGCTCCTCTTCATTAAGAGCAACAAGCAAAATCATAGGCCAGCTAGTTCACCTGACAGAAACAGGGAACTATACAGCTATGAAGAACCCTGCTGGGATTATAACAAACTTCATAGCCTGGCCTTAAAAACTACCCCTGCCTGAAACTCACTGAATCAGACTGTGGAGCAAATTATGCCCCAGAGCATTGTCAAATATAACAGAGCAATCCACCAGGAAGTAGTGGAGACTGACAGCTGTGTGTGATACCAAGTGAAGTAGATACTTTGACAGAGAGATCAGGGAAAAAGACTGTCAAAATGAGCCCTGCTAAAAGCACTGTCATCTCATGGCGACTGTGCACATGCCCAAGTCAGAACCCTGAGGAGCAGCACCAGAGGTTTCATACTGTGGGGAGATAGCTTTCAATAGTCTAGTTAAGCTACCAAAAAATACGCAGAAAACAATGACAACAACAACAACAACAAAACAAGCAACTACATAAACAAACATTGGACAGAGGGGAGGCAAATCAGTATCTAGAGTTGCTACAATATATTACCAAAGAAACAGGAAAGTGTGACCAACAACGGAAAAAAAAAAAAAAAAAAAATCAGGCAACAGAAGCTGCCTAGAGAGGGGCCAGATATTGGATTTAACACAACAGGCAGGCTGATCTCTAGGCTCAGAATAAGCCTAATTGGTAAGGATGGCCTCAGCAGAGGGCCAGTCTGCAAAGATTAGGACAGGTGGTTGATCTCTTTCTCTTTCTCTCTCTTTGGATTTTTTTGTTTGTTTGTTTCTCTGTTTCTATCCCTGGAATTCAGAGGAATTTCTATCAAAATATTAGCTGAACACAAGCTAAAGGAACATAGATTATAGTGAGCACGTGTGACAAGAAATAGTCTTTGAAAAATAGTTTGGAAAGATCTAAAAGCAAACAGACTCCTACAGCCTTCAATTAAAAAAAAAAACAAAAAACAAAAAACAGAAAACCCTAGGGAAATGGGAGAATTTGATTTCTAGAGTTATTACATTATAATAATAAATGCTCAATTTTGAACAAAAAAAAATCACAAGGAATACAAAGAAACAGGAAAACATGGTTCATTCAGATTAAGAAAATGAATTGACAGAAACCGTCCCCTTGTCATTTTTTTCAGAAATAGGGAAACTTATCCAAAAAGTCATATGGCTTTTAAGAGATCCCAAATACTCAAAACAACCTTGAAAAAGATCAGCATTGGAAGATTCACACTTCCTGATTTTGAAACTTACCACAAAGCTACAGTAATCAAAACAGTGTAGTACTGGCATAAAAACAGACATATAGACAAATGGAATGGACTTGAAAGCCCTGATATGAACCCTCATACATAAGGTCAAATGATTTTTGAGAAGGATACTGAGACTAGTCAATGGGAAAATCTTTTCAACAGTTCGCACTGGGAAAACTGGATATTCGTATGCAAAAGAATGAAGATGGATCCTTATCCTCCACCATGTACAAAAGTAAAATAAAAATGAATCAAAGACTTAAACATAGGAGCTACACTTGATCTTAGCCAAAAGACTGAGAGGTGATAAACATGGGAGCTAAAACTGCAAATCTCTTAGAAGAAAATAGGAGGAAATCTTCATGACATTGGATTTGGCAATGATTTCTTGGATATGACACCAAAAGCACAGGCAAAAAGATAAAAAAATAAATAAATTGGGCTTAACTTTTATGCATGAAAGGACACTATCAAGAAAATGAAAATTGCCTGTAATCCCAGCTACTTGGGAGGCTGAGGCAGGAGAATTGCTTGAACCCAGGAGACGGAGGTTGCAGTGAGCCGAGATGACACCACTGCACTCCAGCGTCGGTGACAGAGTGAGACTCTGTATCAAACAAAAAAAAAAAAGAGAGAGAGAGAGAGAATGAAAAGTAACCCATAGACTGGGAGAAAACATTGTATCTGTTAAGGAATTGTTATGGGCTGAATTGTGTCCCCTCAATGTAACTGTATTTGGAGATAGGGTCTCAAAAGAGTTAATTAAGGTTAAATGAGGTCATTAGGGTGGGTTGTAACCCAATTTGACTGGTGACCTTATAAGAAGAGGAAATTAAGAGACAGATAAACACAGAGGAAAGACCATGTGAAGACAGGAGAAAATGGCCATCTACAAGCCAAGGAAAGAAGCCTCAAAATGAAACCACCCTTGATCTTGGATTTCTAGGCTCCAGAATAATGAGAAAATAAATTTATGTTATTTATGCCACCTAGTCTGTAGTTTGTTATGGCATCCCTAGCAAACTAATACAGGGAATACTATCCATAATATGTAAGGAACTCCTACAATTCAACAACAAAAAATAATCCAATTAAAAACTGGGCAAAGAACTTTACACATTTCTCCAAATAAGGTATACTCGTGGCCAATAAGCACATGAAAAGATCTTCAACATCCCTAATCATTAGACAAATGCAAACCAAAACAAACATACTGAAAAAAGAAACAGAAAATGACAAGTATTGGTGAAGATTTAGAGAAATTGGAACCCTTGTGCATTATGGTGGGAATGGAAAAATGGTGCAGCCACTGTGGAAGATAGTATGGTGGTTCCTCATAAGATTGAGCATAGAATTACCATATTATCAAGCAATTCCACTTCTAAGTACATACCCAGAATATTTCAAAGCAGAAACTAGAACAGATATTTGTAACTAATATTCATAGCAGCATTGTTCACAATAGCCGAAAGGTGGAACCAACCCAAATGTCCAGCAAAAAATGAATGGATAAACAAAATGTAGTATATACATACAATGGAATATTATTCAGCCTTAAAAAGGAAGAAATTCTGATTGATTTTGCAACATGGATGAACCTTGAAAATATTATGCTCAGGGAAATAAGCCAGACAAAAAAGGACATATGTTGTATAATTTCACTTATATGAGATACCTAGATTAGTCAAATTCGCAGAAACAGAAGGTAGGTTAATGGAAACTAGGAGGGAGGGAAGAATAGGAATTTATTGTTTAATAACTATAGAATTTCAGTTTGAGATGACAAAATAGGCCTGGAGTCAGATATGGTGATAGTTGCACAACAGTGTAAATGTACTTAATGCCACTGAATTGTACACTCTAAAATGATTGAAAAGGTAAATTTTAGTTTATGTGTATTTTACCAAAATAAAAAAATTAGCAAAGTATCTGAATACATATGTATCCAGGCAAGATACACAAATGGTCAATAACCACATGAAAAGGTGCTACACATCATTAGTCATTAGGGGAATACAATGAAAACCACGATGAAATACCATTTCACACCCATTAAGATGAGTATAATTTTTTTTTTTTTTTTTGAGATGGAGTCTCACTCTGTCGCCCAGGCTGGGGTGCAGTGGCACGATCTCAGCTCACTGCAACCTCCGTCCCCCAGGTTCAAGAGATTCTCCTGCCTCAGCCTCCTGAGAGGCTGGGACTACAGGCATGTGCCACCACACCCAGCTAATTTTTGTATTTTTAGTAGAGACAGGGTTTCACCATGTTGACCAGGAGGTCTCGAACTCCTGACCTCATGATACACCCGCCTCGGCCTCCCAAAGTGCTGGGAGTATAGGCTATAATTATTTTTAGTGGAATATAAGGTGTTGTTGAAGATGTGGAGAAATTGGAAGCTTTGTACCTTGCTGGTGAGAAAGCAAACTAGTGCAGCCATTGTTGAAAAAGTTGGGTGGTTCTTCAAAAAGTTAAACATAGAATTACTGTATAATCCAGCAAATTCCACTCTTAGGTATACGTCCCCCAAAACTGAAAGCAGGGACTCAACTATTTGTATACTCATGTTCATAGCAGCATTATTCACAATAGTCAAAAGGTGGAAACAATCTAAATATCCGCTAACAGATAAACAAAAGGTGGTATATACATACAATGGAATATTATTGAGCAGCAAAACAGAATGAAATTTTGACATATGCTATGACATGGGTGAACGTCAAAGACATTGTGCTAAGTAAAACAATCCAATCCCAAAAGGACAGATATTGTGAATGTAGTTAATGCTATGGAATTATAAACTTGAAAATGGTTAAAATGGATTATTCTAATTTGCTCATTACACGTTACATGTATCAAAATATCACATGTACCCCATAAATATGTACAATTATTTTGAATCAATAAAAATGCTAAAATGGCAAATTTTATGTTATGCATATTTTATCACAATAAAAAAGTAAATAAAAATAAAATAAAAAGAATAAGGTAACAATCAGTGAAATCCAAATTGTGGGAAAATCTATAGTGCAAACAACCTGATTTCTTCAAAGGATAAATTTCAAAGAAAAAAAAATAGGTGGAGGGCAAACCTACAGAGCTAAAGGAATGTGAGAGATATATCAACTAATTACAATGTTCAGGCTTTATTTATATCCTGACTCAAGAAAGCAAACTATAAAACAAAATATGGCATATATGAGACAGTTGGAAGTTGGAATACTGATTGGGTATTTGATGATATTAAAAACTTGACTATTTCATAATGTTTTAAACTTGTTCATTTTTAGGCATGAAATGGATACTGTAGTTACTTTTATAACAAATGAGTCATCTTTAGAGATTAATACTGAAATATTTACAAATTATGGAAAAAAGGAGGTTGAAATAAAGACATTTTCAGTCAAACATAAGTGAATTTGCCATGAATAAACCCTGATGAAAGGACATCTTTTAAAAAAAAAAAAAAAAAAAGAAAGAAAGGACATCTTTTAAAGAATGTATTTCAGGAAGAAGGAAAGTGATCCCAGATGGAAAGACTGAAGATGAAAGAGGAATGAAGAATGAATGTGGTAAACATTAATGTCTTCAGGAGTTAAAAACAAACAAGATAAACTAAAATATAAGACAACATGGCACCCCTTAAAAGTATAAAAGGTAGGTTTTTAATTTTTATGAAGTCCAATTTATATATATTTTTTCTTTTGTGACCCTTGCTTAGTGTCATATTTAAGAAACCATTGCCTAATTCAAGACCATGGAGATTTATTTTTGTATTTTCTTCTAGAGTTTTATAGGTTTAGTTTTTGCATTAGGTCTAAAATCCATTTTGAGTTAACGTTTGAATATGATGAGATGTGGATATATAGTTGTTCCAGTACCATTTGTTGAAAAGGTTATTGTTTTCCTCTGAATTGTCTTGGCATCCTTGTCAAAAAATCAGTTGGCCATAAATGTAAGGGTTTATTTCTGAATTATCAATTCTCTTCCATTGGTCTATATAGCTATCTTTTTGCCAGTAGCACACAGTCTTGATTACTGTAATTTTGTAGTAAGTTTTGAAATAGGGAAGTGCAAGCCCAAATTTGTTCTTAATTTGCCAAATTGTTTTGGCTATAATTGTGTATATTTAAGGCATACAATATGATGTTTTAAGATATATATATATATATATATGTGTATATATATATATATTACAGTGGCCACCATAGTGGAACAAATTAACATGTCCATTATATCACATTGTTATTCACATTTCTCCCCTGTGGCAAGAGCAGCTATAATCTACTCATTCAGCAAAAATTCTGAGTACAGTGGACTATTACTAACTATAGTCTTCATATTGAAAGTTAGATATTTTGACTTGTTCATCGTAAATATCTGCTACTTTGTGTTTTTTGACCTACGTCTCATTTCCTCCCTCTCCACTCCCCTGCTAGTAACCACTATTTTATTCTCTATGGCCTTTTTAAAAAAGATTCTACATATAAGTGAGATCATGCACTATTTTTCTTCCCTTATCTGGCTTATTTCACTTAGCATAATGTTCTCCAGGTTCATTCATGTTCTGGTAAATAGCAAGATCTTCTCCTTTTTAAGACTGAATAATATTCTGTGGTATAGACATGTATATATGTATACACGCCCCCAACATGTATATACGTGTGTGTGTGTATACACACACACATACACACACCCGTTTCTTTTTTCGTTCATCCATTGATGGACACCTAGGTTGTTTCCTTATTCTAGCTATTGTAAATAATACTGCAATGAACATGCGAGTGCAGATTTCCTCACAAGATGGGGATTTCCTTTCCTTCAGTTATGTACACTGAAAAGGAATTGCTGGTTCATATGGTATTTCTGTTTTTAATTTCTTTTCTTATTTTTTTTTTTTTGAGATGGAGTTTCGGTCTTGTCACCCAGGCTGGAGTGCAATGGCGTGATCTCGATTCACTGCAAACTTTACCTCCTGGGTTCAAGCGATTCTTCTGCCTCAGCCTCTCGAGTAGCTGGGATTACAGGTGCCCACCACCACACCTGGTTAATTTTATATTTTTAGTAGAGATGGGGTTTCACCACGTTGGTCAGGCTGGTCTTGAACTCCTGACCTCAGGTGATCCACCTCCCTCAACCTCCCAAAGTACTGGGATTAAAGGTGTGAGCCACCACACCCGGTGAAAGCAATACACATTCAGTAGAAACCATAGTTTTTTTCTTGAGGAAAACTACAAAATAGTGGTGAAATAAATTGAAGAGGACACAAACAAACGGAAAGACATCCCATGCCCATGCATCAGAATTAACATTGTTAAAATAACCATACAACCCAAAGCAATTTACAGATTCCATGCAATTCCTATCAAAATACAAAGATTATTTTTTACAGAAATAGGAAAAACAACTCTAAAATTTATATGGGAACATAAAAGAGCCTGAATAGTCAAAGCAATCTTGAGCAAAAGGAACAAAGCTGAATGCATCACACTGCCTGACTTCAAAATATATTATGAAGTTATTGTAACCAAAACAGTATGGTATTGGTATAAAAACAGAAACATAGACCAATGGAACAGAATAGAGAGCCCAGAAATATACCCACCTATTTACAGCTAACTGATTTTTGATAAATGTGCTAAGAACATACACTGGGGAAAGAACACTATCCTCTTCAATAAGGGTGCTGGGAAAATTGGATATCTATATGCAGAAAAATGAAACTGCACTCCATTCACCATATACAAAAATCAACTTCAGAAGGATTAAAGACTTCAACGTAAGACCTGAAACTATAAAACTACTAAAGAAAACATAGGTGAACACTTCAGAACTTTATCTAGGCAAAGATTTTTGTGGCTAAGACCTCAAAAGCACAAGCAACAAAAATAAAACTAGACAAAGGAGACTATATTAAACTAAAAAACTTCTGCATAGCAAAGGCAACAATCAACAGAGTGAAAAGCCAATCTGCTGAATGGGAGAAAATATTTGCAAACTATTCATCCAACAAGGGACTAATATCCAGACAATACAAGGAACTCAAGCAACTCAACAGTAAAACAAGCAAACAATCCCATTAAAACGTGGCCAAAGGACATAAATAGATATTTCTCCATAGGAAACATACAAATGGCCAA
>NW_012104255.1:1518986-1523509 GCF_000951045.1 Mandrillus leucophaeus
TTTGCCAAATTGTTTTGGCTATAATTGTGTATATTTAAGGCATACAATATGATGTTTTAAGATATATATATATATATATATGTGTATATATATATATATTACAGTGGCCACCATAGTGGAACAAATTAACATGTCCATTATATCACATTGTTATTCACATTTCTCCCCTGTGGCAAGAGCAGCTATAATCTACTCATTCAGCAAAAATTCTGAGTACAGTGGACTATTACTAACTATAGTCTTCATATTGAAAGTTAGATATTTTGACTTGTTCATCGTAAATATCTGCTACTTTGTGTTTTTTGACCTACGTCTCATTTCCTCCCTCTCCACTCCCCTGCTAGTAACCACTATTTTATTCTCTATGGCCTTTTTAAAAAAGATTCTACATATAAGTGAGATCATGCACTATTTTTCTTCCCTTATCTGGCTTATTTCACTTAGCATAATGTTCTCCAGGTTCATTCATGTTCTGGTAAATAGCAAGATCTTCTCCTTTTTAAGACTGAATAATATTCTGTGGTATAGACATGTATATATGTATACACGCCCCCAACATGTATATACGTGTGTGTGTGTATACACACACACATACACACACCCGTTTCTTTTTTCGTTCATCCATTGATGGACACCTAGGTTGTTTCCTTATTCTAGCTATTGTAAATAATACTGCAATGAACATGCGAGTGCAGATTTCCTCACAAGATGGGGATTTCCTTTCCTTCAGTTATGTACACTGAAAAGGAATTGCTGGTTCATATGGTATTTCTGTTTTTAATTTCTTTTCTTATTTTTTTTTTTTTGAGATGGAGTTTCGGTCTTGTCACCCAGGCTGGAGTGCAATGGCGTGATCTCGATTCACTGCAAACTTTACCTCCTGGGTTCAAGCGATTCTTCTGCCTCAGCCTCTCGAGTAGCTGGGATTACAGGTGCCCACCACCACACCTGGTTAATTTTATATTTTTAGTAGAGATGGGGTTTCACCACGTTGGTCAGGCTGGTCTTGAACTCCTGACCTCAGGTGATCCACCTCCCTCAACCTCCCAAAGTACTGGGATTAAAGGTGTGAGCCACCACACCCGGTGAAAGCAATACACATTCAGTAGAAACCATAGTTTTTTTCTTGAGGAAAACTACAAAATAGTGGTGAAATAAATTGAAGAGGACACAAACAAACGGAAAGACATCCCATGCCCATGCATCAGAATTAACATTGTTAAAATAACCATACAACCCAAAGCAATTTACAGATTCCATGCAATTCCTATCAAAATACAAAGATTATTTTTTACAGAAATAGGAAAAACAACTCTAAAATTTATATGGGAACATAAAAGAGCCTGAATAGTCAAAGCAATCTTGAGCAAAAGGAACAAAGCTGAATGCATCACACTGCCTGACTTCAAAATATATTATGAAGTTATTGTAACCAAAACAGTATGGTATTGGTATAAAAACAGAAACATAGACCAATGGAACAGAATAGAGAGCCCAGAAATATACCCACCTATTTACAGCTAACTGATTTTTGATAAATGTGCTAAGAACATACACTGGGGAAAGAACACTATCCTCTTCAATAAGGGTGCTGGGAAAATTGGATATCTATATGCAGAAAAATGAAACTGCACTCCATTCACCATATACAAAAATCAACTTCAGAAGGATTAAAGACTTCAACGTAAGACCTGAAACTATAAAACTACTAAAGAAAACATAGGTGAACACTTCAGAACTTTATCTAGGCAAAGATTTTTGTGGCTAAGACCTCAAAAGCACAAGCAACAAAAATAAAACTAGACAAAGGAGACTATATTAAACTAAAAAACTTCTGCATAGCAAAGGCAACAATCAACAGAGTGAAAAGCCAATCTGCTGAATGGGAGAAAATATTTGCAAACTATTCATCCAACAAGGGACTAATATCCAGACAATACAAGGAACTCAAGCAACTCAACAGTAAAACAAGCAAACAATCCCATTAAAACGTGGCCAAAGGACATAAATAGATATTTCTCCATAGGAAACATACAAATGGCCAACAGGTATATGAAATAATGCTCGATGTCACTAATCAGGGAAATGCAAATCAAAACCACAATGAGATATCATCTTATCCTGGTTAGAATGGCTATTATCAAAAAGACAAAAAAAAATAACAGATGTTGGTGAGGATGCGGAAGAAAGGGAACTTTTATACATTGTTGGTGGGGATGTAAATTAGTACAGCCAGCATGCAAAACAGTATGGCGATTTCTCAAATAACTAAAAATAGAACTACCGTATGATTCAGCAATCCCACCACTGAGTATTTAGTCTAAGTAAAGATATCAATATGTCAAAAAGATACCTGCACCTCCATGTTTATTGTAGCACTATTCACAATAGCAAAGATACAGAATCAACCTAAGTGTCCATTAATGGACAAACGAATAAATAAAAATGTGATATATATACATAATGGAATACTATTCAGGCTTAAACAAGAGTGAAATCATGCCATTTGCAGCAACATGGATGGAACTACAGGTCATTATGTTAAGTGAAATCAGCCAGGCACAGAAAAACAAATATTGCATGTTCACACTTATACGTGGGAGTTAGAAAAGTTGATCTCACGGAGATAGAGTAGAATGATAGCTCTACAGCCATACCACCCTGAATGCACCTGATTTCATCTGATCTCAAGGGTAGAATGACAAATATCACAACCTGGGAAGGGTGTGTGGGTAGGGTGGGGGAAGATGAAAATTTGGTTAATGAGGCCGGCTGCGGTGGCTCACGCCTGTAATCCCAGCACTTTAGGAGGCCGAGGTGGGCGGATCACGAGGTCAGGAGTTCGAGACCAGCCTGGCCAACATATTGAAACCCCATCTCTACTAAAAATACAAAAATTAGCCAGGCATGGTGACGCGTGCCTGTAGTCCTAGCCTCTTGGGAGGCTGAGGCAGGAGAATCGTTTGAACCCGGGAGGCAGAGGTTGTGGTGAGCCGAGATCAAGCCACTGCACTCCAGTCTGGGCAACAGAGCCAGACTCTGTCAAAAAAAAAAAAGAGTTGGTTAATGGGTACAAACATACACCTAGACAGAATAAATAAGTTTTAATGTTCAATAGCAGTGTAGAGTGACTATAGGTAGGAATAATGTATTGTATATTTCAAAGAGCTGGAAGAGAGCACTCGAAATGTTCCCAACACATAGAAATGATAAACTCTTCGGGTGATGGATGCCCTAAATGCCCTGATTGATCATTACACATTCTACACACGTCACAAAATATCACATGTACTTTATAATATGTACAAATATTAGATATCAAGAAAAAGTTCAAAAAAAACCTAGAATGAAGTAGGAAGGTGACCTTTTTACCATATAGCCAAGGTTTATTTTAAAGCTATGGTGATTAAAACAGTGTGAGTCTGGTGCAGGAATAGTCAAATGGATTACTGGAAGAGAATAGAAAACCCAGAAACAGGTTCATGGAACTTAGAATACTATAGAAGTGGCATTTCAAACACTAGGGAAAGGAAAGAATATTCAATAAGTGGTGTTGCAACAACATATTTTTACATGGAAAAAATAAAATTAGATCACTACCTTATATCTTACACAGAAATAAATTCTAAATATATTAAACCTCTAAATGTGAAAAGCAACATTTTAAACCTGTTAAAAGAAAATATATGAGAATTTATGACCTTAGAGCGGGAACAATTTTCTTATCCAAATTATAAAAAGCCCAAACCATAAAGGAAGAGAATCGGTTTGATATTTATTAAAATTAATATTGCTGTAAAATAAAAGCACCATAAGTAGATTAATAAGACAAGTGACAGTCTGGGAAAAGATACTCGCAACACATATCTTAGACAAAAAAAAAAAAAAAACCTCCAGAATTTATTAAGAATTCCCTTAACTCAATAAGAAAAGACAAACGAAACTCAACAGAGAAAGAAGCCAAGTAAATGAAAAGACTATTACAGAAAAGGAAAACCAAATGAAAAGGTACTAATACTCACTGAATATCAAGAAATGTACATTCAAATAATGAAATATCATTTCACATTTATTGCATTGGCAAAAATTTAAGTCTTTTGACACAGAATATGTAACAACAGAAACCCTCACACACTGCTAGTGGATGTGTAAATTGAGACAATCACTTTAGAGGACAATTTGAAACTATTTAATAATATAAAAAGTATATTTACCATATTACCCAGTAATTTTACTCCCAGTTATTTTCCCTGCGAATCTCTCCGACATGTGTACCAGGAGAGTGTACTAAGATATTCATTCGGGATTTGTAATAGTATAATATTGGATAATGTGGCTGGGCGTGGTGGCTCACGTCTGTAACCCCACCACCTTGGGAGGCCAGGCAGGGGGCGGATCACGAGGTCAGGACATCAAGACTATCCTGGCTAACATGGTGAAACCCCGTCTCTACTAAAACACAAAAAATTAGCCGGGCATGGTGGCATGCACCTGTAGTCCCAGCTACTCGGGAGGCTGAGGCA
>NW_012104255.1:1525421-1527037 GCF_000951045.1 Mandrillus leucophaeus
TCACCCGGCTAGTTTTTTGTATTTTTTAGTAGAGACGGGGTTTCACCGGGTTAGCCAGGATGGTCTCGATCTCCTGACCTTGTGATCCACCCGTCTCGGCCTCCCAAAGTGCTGGGATTACAGGCTTGAGCCACCGCGCCCGGCCTTGAATGTCTTTTCATATGCTTATGTGTCATACATATATCCCCTTCCATAGAATGTCTCTTCATATCTTTTACCTATTTTCCAATTGGGTTGTCTATTTTTCACTATTTAATTTTGAAATTTCTTTATAAATTCTGCATTTGTGTCAATCGTATTTAATGACTCAATTTTAAAAAATGGATTTGCTTTTATCAGGTCTTCCCAAAGCACTCAATTTAGTTTTTAAAGAAACTACAACTCTCATTTTTTCCGCATTTTTATTTTATCAGTTTATGTACTATTTAACCAAATTATGTTATTACCATTCCAAATGCAATGGCATCAATAGGTTTGAGAATAATAGAACTGATTCTTAGTAATCATACAATCCATCTTGTGAAAGCGAAGTGTGGGCATACTTGAGAGGAGCCTACTGGCTGTTAGAATTCTTTGTATTAGGTGCATCAATTAGTACGCTTTTATGGAAGGGCTGTAGAGATCTAATGGTAATTAAGACAGCTTCCTTTGTAAATGACAAATGAAGTATGACAAGCCAGTTGGGGAGGGAATGGGGTTTTCAACAAACGGTACTGAAAATGTTGCCTAAGTATTTGCAGGAAAATAAGAAAATTCACTTGTTTCCTCTCTACCTGGAAAATATAATCAAGAAACAAATAGGTCTGAAAAAAGCCCAAGCAGACTTTCTAGAAATTAAAAACTTAATAACGGAAATTAAAATGTATTGGCTAAAAAATGTATAACCTGAATATAGTTATGAAAACACATTAGACAACCCCAGAATGAGAGACGTTCTACAAAATATCTGGCTCGTACTCTTCAAAAATGTCAATGTCATTTTTTTCCTATAAATGACATTATTGGGTGGTAAAATTTGAGTGAGATCTGTTGATTAAATGATAGTGCTGTATCAATATTAACCCTTGATTTTGATAACTGCACTATGGTTATGGACACTGTGGATGCTCTTGTTTAAAGGAAATACACTGAAATATTTATGGATAAAGGGGCACTAGGCCTGTAGTTTACTCTCAAACATCTCAGAAAAAAAAAAAAAATATATATATATATATCTCTCTAAAATCACACATGTATATATATAAAATCACACATGTATATACAGGAGTCCCGAACTCCTGACCTCGGGATCCATCCTCCTCGGCCTTCCAAATGTTGAGTTTACAGGCGTGAGCCGCTGTGCCTGGCTGACTGATGGTGTTTTCAGCACATACTGAGTCCTTGAAAATCAATAAAATCAGCTAGGCGCGATGGCTCACGCCTGTAATCCCAGCACTTTGGGAGGCCAACGCAAGTGAATCACCTGAGGTAGGAGTTCGAGACAAGCCTGGCCAACATGGTGAAACCCCGTCTCTGCTAAAAATACAGAAAATTAGCCAGGCGTGGTAGTGGGTGCCTGTAATCCCCAGCTACTCTGGAGTCTGAGGCTGGAGAATCGCTTGAACCTAGGAGGTAGA
>NW_012104255.1:1529379-1530357 GCF_000951045.1 Mandrillus leucophaeus
AAATGTGGTACACTCCTACAATCAAATACTACATAGCAGTTAAAAGAGATGAACTGGATCTATATATTATCAACATTTGAGTGGAAAAGCAAGTTGCACAACAATGTATATTATGTATATGTATAGTCTGAAAGTATTTTTGTAAAATTAAAAAGTACATAATGCAATACTTTATTGCTTACAGAGACATAAATGTGTACAAATAGTATTAAAATATGAAAACCAAATTCACAATAGTATTTGCCTTCAGATGTGAAGAGGGAAGTAGGATGCTTCAACTTAATTGCTTAATTGTTTTTATCACTTATAATAATGCAGATTTGAATGTGTTATGAATGTGCGTAAATGTGATAAAAGGTTAACAATTGAGAACCCTGGATAGTTTCTATTGGTGTTTCTTATATTATTTTTTGCATTTTTCTGCATTTTTTTGCATTTTTTAAGTTATAAAATAAAGTATGCCATACAAGGCAATATTAGAGGCTCTTCTCAAATGATGCTGACAGAGGGTCACATTTTAGAGCCAATTCCAAGATGTTTGTGCTGAGTAGCAACCAAAAGTGTAAAAGGAACAAAAGGAAAAGGAGATCATATGCATAATCACCACACTGTTCCCATGGACACGCTACTCAAGTATTCTTGTCTATTTGCAAATCATATTAGTCCTCCCAAAGCTTAAAATGATATGATGAGATGACTCATACACCATTAATATTCCTATGTGTTCTATGAGGAGAAGCTTCTAAGGCTTTGGGCAGCAACTCTATAAAATGTCAAATTTTATAGGAACATAAAATATAGATGTACAAAATTATTGAAAACCTTGCATATTAAAACAAGATTTCTAAAGGGGGGACTTGGTAGAGTAGAAGCCCTCTTATCTGATGCAGCTAATGGAAAAAGTCAGTAAAGGAGGGAGTAATATGATATATTAATACATTAAAATGTTAAGTTAAAATATATAGATGTGCATTATTC
>NW_012104255.1:1532830-1535029 GCF_000951045.1 Mandrillus leucophaeus
AGAAAGAAAGAAAGAAAGAGGTAACAAAATAAGTACAAGACTTGTACACTGAAAGCTACGGAACATCATTGAAATAAATTTTAAGAAGGCCTAAGTAAATGGAGAAAATGCTGTGAAGGATTCAGCTTAAAAAGATAGAAATTTTCCTAAAATTTATATACAGGTTTAGTGAAATTCTTATCAAAATCCCAGCAGGATGTTTTGTAGATATAGACAAGATTATTCTAAAATTTACATGGAAAAGCAAAGGAACTATAATAGCTAAAACAATTTTGGAAAAGAAAAATAAAGTAGGAGGACTCACTTCACCTAATTTGAAAACATATCATATGGCTGCCATAATCAAGTCTATGAATTATTGGTAGAAGAAAAGACACATTGATGAATGGAACGGATAGAGAACCCAGAAATGGACCCACACAAGTCTCAGCAATTGATTTTTGACAAAGATGTAAACATAATTCAATGGAAGAAACAGCCTTTTCAACAAATGGTGCTGGAGCAATTGGATATACATAAGCAAATAAATAAACCTCAACCTAAACCTCAAACCTTATACAAAATTAACTTAAAATTAACTATAGATTGAAACATAAAATGTAAAATTTTAATCATCTTAGAAGAACACATAGAAGAAAATCTTCAGAACCTAGGGCTTGTCGAAGTGGTCTTAGACTTGACACCAACAGCATGATCTGTAAAAGGAAAATATCAACAAATTGCACTTCATCAAAACTTAAAAATTTTTCTCTGCAAAACACCTTGGCAAGAGGATGAAAAGGTAAGCTATGGACTGGGAGAAAACACTTGCAAATCACATATCTGTTAAAGACATATCTAAAATTTATAAAGAAATCTCAAAACTCAATTGTGCAAAATAAATGATTCAATTAAAAGGTAGACAAAATATATCAAAGGAGATTTCACTAAAAAGGATATATGGATGGCACATAAGCATATGAAAAGACATTCAACGCCATTAGCCATTAGGGAAATGGAAATGAAGACGACTACACACCTATTAAAACAGCTGAAGTAAAAAAAATAGTGACAAACCCAGTGCTGGTAAGGATATGGAGAAACTGGATCTCTGATGGTGAGAACGCTGATGGGAATGTAAAATGGTACACCCACTCTCAAAAAGTATGACAGTTTCTTATAAAACTAATCATGCAATTTTCATATGATCCAGGAATTGTACTCTTAAACATCCCAAAGAAATGAAAAATTATGTTCACACAGAAACCTGTACACAAATGTTTACAACATCTTTATTTCTATAGAAAAAATATTAGAAACAACCAGAACATCTTTCAATGAATGAATGACTGAACAAACTCTAGTACATCCATACAATAGAATCCTACTCAAGAATAAAAAGGATTGAACTATTGATGCATGCTACAATTTGGAGGATCTCAAGGGCATTATGCTGAATGAAAAAAGCTAATCACAAAAGGCCACACATTTATGATCTATTTACATAATATTCTTGGAAAGACAAAAGAATAGTGATGTAAAATAGATTGGTGGCTGAAAGCATTAAGGATACTAGAGGATGGGGAAGGGCTGGGTGTGAATAAAAAGGCATAGCACCAGGGGATCATTGTGGTTATGGAATAGTATTGTATGTTGGCTGCAGTGATGGTAACACATATCTACATACTTTATACTAATGTCAATGGGGGAAACAGGGTAAGGATATCCTTGATCTCTTTGTACTATCTTTTTAACTTCCTGTGAATCTATAATTTTTCCAAAATAAAAAGTTTCTTTAGAAGACAAAACAGGTTGCTTACAAATCAAGCTGACCTTCCCTGTAATACTAAATTCCAAAAGACGAGAGATCTATGTCTATAGTTTTTAATGGAAATGGTTGTGACCCAAGAATTTTATGCTTAGAAAAATTCTTTCACATGTGAAGTAAAAAAAAAAAAAGATGTGTTCAGTTTCATTCATTTGTTCTGTAAGATATTTGAGCTACGGCCGGGCGCGGTGGCTCAAGCCTGTAATCCCAGCACTTTGGGAGGCTGAGATGGCGGATCACAAGGTCAGAAGATCGAGACCATCCTGGCTAACACGGTGAAACCCCGTCTCTAGTAAAAAAAAATACAAAAAAATTAGCCGGGCGAGGTGGCAGGCGCCTGTAGTCCCAGCTACTCGGGAGGCTGAGGCAGGAGAATGGCGTGAACCCGGGAG
>NW_012104255.1:1535514-1539373 GCF_000951045.1 Mandrillus leucophaeus
AAAAAAAAAAAAAAAAAAGCAAAGACATAAATGAATAAATAACTTAAAACTGAGATAGAGTCCAAGAAGGAAACAAATAGCCATGATTCAGAACAACATGGGACAACCTAATTTAGAAGATATGGCAGTCACTCACTACTGGTTTCCTGCCCCAATCATTTCAGTTCTTTTCTTTGTTAACAGTCTAGACCACTTTTTTTCTTTCTTTCTTTTTTTTTTTTTTTGTTCCCAGGAGGAAAACATATGCATATTTAATGAACATGCAACGGGGTAAATCACAGGAGAGCAATGACCCAACAATCCAAGGATGGCCAGATGCCCCCATGCCTTCACAGGAGCCAGGGAGAGGGGGGAAAGAAGGTAATATTGAGGGGTAGTCAATATTTTTAGGGTTGGGGGATGGAACTCCCAGGAGGCAGACGTTAGCTTATCAATGACTCTCTTTGGAACTTGAATGAACTGGATCTCTTGTGAAAGTCCTCCAGGTGGGATTGCATTCATGTCTTCCCCCTGCCATCCAGAATGAGGTATCTGGGAGGGAATGAAAGGCCATTGTGTTTTCCTTGGCAGATTGGTCTTGGGGCAGATAAGTAAATATCAGAAGAAAGCCTCTTGGGGAACCCGCTGATCTTCAAGGGACTTGAATTGGAAACAATTAGTAATCCTGGGCTGTCCTATGTAGGCTGACACTCTCCGGAATCCTTCAAAGCCAATATATCAGGATACACCAGAAGGTGGTTATTCTGGCTTTTTTGATTCATCCTGAATATTAAACCACAATAACACTGGATGCTTTCAGACACGTCTTCTTCTTAGGAAGACATAACATAATGTTTAGTAAAGATGAACTGAAAACCAGGTTGAGAACCACTGGAGCCATTTGGTTGAGTGTGATTGTATAAGGATCTTCTTCCCTAGAAAGGGACTCATCTGTTATAGGAAAACCATGAGTGCATTCTCTGCATGTGTAATTCTTCTGGAAGATACATTCTTCCCTTATATATGACCCATGTGACCACAACCTCCAGGAGCAATTCCCTGGCTGTGTGTTTGATGTGGGAAATCATAGATTCCTTGGAGAACAGCATGAGTGTGCCTGTTTGCCTCCTTCCTCATGGTGATTTCAGTTCTGAAGTATCTTCTTTTTACAGAAGTCACCAAAATGCGTCAAATGAGTCCTAATTGGCCACAGAGAGGGTGTAGGAGGTAGATGGGTCCCTCCACCAGTTCTGAAGAGCAGGAAGAGGCATTCGAAGAGCACAGCACTGGACCACAATTAAGTGCACAGGAGAGTGGAAAGGGTGTTTGTCAAAAGCTTTTGTGTCTGAAGATAGGATCATTGCAGTTCTTTGAATACTGGGGAGCTCATGAGTGGTCCCTACAGACAGTCAGCTTTTCTGATTTTACACAAAGAATTCATGAGAAAGACCCAAAAATTCTTGCACCACTTTTCACCATAGAGGCTGAGAAAGCTAAACACTCACTTTGCAACTAGGCGTGGACCCAATACTGGCCAATGGGATCTAAGGAGTCTACTGTGAGGCTTCTTGGAAAGATTTCTCTCTCTGATACAGAGGAAAACTTTTTCTTTCCTGTCTTTGAATGTGGTTGCATGGGAGATCAATGTCCAGAACTGGGGCCACCACCTGCAGAAAACAGGTTAAGGACAAAAGCCAAAAAGTTTTCTACAATTAGGCCACCATTTTCCTGGCCTTTTGACTAGATGGGAGAGGTTTTTCTTGGAGCCTTTTTGTTTGTGCTGTTGGCAATTTGGGGTTGGAAGCACCACCAGCACCCTCAGCAATCAAGAAATATGAGGAGCACTAAGGAAACCCAGGGAACTCACTGCTGTGTCATTCCTCAAGTCATAAGATCCCGGGGCAGTGTGCCTTCTTCTTTCTACTTTTCAGAGCCTTCCTATGCTTGTTTGTTGAGTTCTGTCCAAGATTTGCCAGTTTTAAGAAGGAAGACCAGGAAGGAATGGGGTTACTCCATATTGGCGAGAACTGGAAGTCCAGAAATAAGATTAAAATATTAATTCTGGTTGCTCTGTAGAGCTTGGCTTATATGGAGGCAAGGATGAAGCACAAACACTTGCTGGAAGACTGTTGCGTTATTCCAGGACACAGAGGGTAGCTTGGACTAGAGTGATGGTGGTGGAGTGGGATAGACACAGACAGATCTGAAGTATACTTTAGAAATAGAATTAGACAAATTTACTATTGGATTATGAGGAGTGAGAAAAAGAAAGAAATCAAATAAAACCGTTAAATATCTCTGGCATTTTCTGAGCTGGAGAAGACTGGGGCAAAGCTGGGCTTCAAGGGGAGGGGAGAGAAAAATTAGCATTTTCACATGTTAGATTTAAAATGTGTATGAGACATCCTAGCAGAGATGTCATTAGGCAGTTGGATGTATTAATCTAGATCTTGGAGGAGTGGTATGGGCTAGAGAGTTTAAATTAGGAATCTATGAGACTGAATGAAATCACTTAGGGGCTTACATTTAGAGAGAGAAGAGGGTTCAGGAGCAAGTCTCAAGGAGTTCCAAAGTGTAGAGGAAGGGAAATCATAAAGAAGTACAAGAGGCAAACCCACAAACCTTCTGTGTCTGTGGCGTCACAGTAGCTGAGGAAGAAAACGTTTCAAGAAGGAAGGAGTGGTAAACTGTGTCAAATCCTGTTGAAAGTAGGAATTAGAAGGCGATAAGATGGCCATTGGATTTGGCAATATGGCCATTGGATTTGGCAATATCATCAGTCATATTGACAAGAGCCGTTTCAGTTGAGTTATGAGGGTAGAAGCCAAATTTAAAGGGGTGATAAGGAAAGTCAAGAGATGGGAGCAATAAAGAAGTGTACAGACAACCATTTTTAGAAGTGTGGCTCCTGAAGAACAACAGAGATATTCATTTATTCACTCCACAAATAATTACTAAATGACTAATAAGACCTAGGCATTATTCTAGGCTCTGGGGATGTATCTGTGAACAAGAAAGGTTGGCATATCCCCTAATGTGGAAGTATCTGCAGGACTCAAAGGATGATTGTTAAGGTTGGAGAAGCTAGGGTACGGCAAAAATCTAGTTGAGAGGGAAATACTGATTGTATGACAGAGGGCATAATTCAAGTAGATTCTTCTTTGTTTTAAGAAGACAAAAGGTAATTGCAGGCTCAGAAAATAAATATCCCCAGGGCCTTATTGTGAAAATTACTTGAAGATGTTCTCCAAACAAATGTGAAGTGAAGTGAAGTTTAAGAATTTATTTCCAGGCTAGGTAGGGTGGCTCACACCTGTAATCCCAGCACTTTGGGAGGCTGAGGAGGGCGGATCACCTGAGGTCAGGAGTTCGAGATCAACCTGGCCAACATGGTGAAACCCTGTCTCTACTAAAAATACAAAAAAATTAGCCAGGCGTGGTGGCAGGCGCCTGTAGTCCCAGCTACGTAGGAGGCTGAGGCAGGAGAATCACTTGAACCCGGGAGGTAGAGGTTGTGGTGAGCCGAGATCATGCCTCTATACTGCAGCCTGGGTGACAGAGCGAGACTCCATCTCAAAAAAAAAGGAAAAAAAAAAAAAAGAATTGATTTCCAGTTTAAGGATAATGATTTTTCAACATTATATTATGATACTTTTCAAATATATAAAAAATTATAGATATTATATAGTGAACACTCATACTCATCACCTGGATTCTAGAATTAATATTTAGCTGTATTTGTTTTATCACATATATCTATCCATCAACTCATCTTATTTTGATGCATTTCAAAGTCAGTTGGAGACATCAGTATACATCATCCCTAAGCATTTTGGTATGCAGAAAAGATAATGATTTCAACACATATGTTTAAGTCTCT
>NW_012104255.1:1540063-1543041 GCF_000951045.1 Mandrillus leucophaeus
GGAGTAGCTGGGATTACAGGTGCCTGCCACCACACCCGGCTAATACTTTTATATTTTTAGTAGAGACGGGATTTCACCATATTGGCCAGGCTGGTCTCGAACTCCTGACCTCAGGTGATCCCCCCGCCTCAGCCTCCCAAAGTTCGCGGATTACAGGCGTGAGCCACCGCGCCGGCCAGTAGGGCTCATTTAAAAGGTAAGAAGGCTATTCCCCAGAAGAGATTTGGAAACGTTCAAAGTTAGTAGCAGGAGCTGGGAGCAGGGACACATTCCACAGAGAGACCCAAAGGATTGCGGTAACTGTCCCAGCATTCCACATCGGGACCAACTAGCTGAATCCTGACCCCAGCCTTCATTTGCTGCAGATGGCATGAAAAGTGGGAGGCGTCACCACAGTAAGGTCCTAAAGAAGGTCGTTGAACCAGTTAGAGGAGGGGTATTATGCCCCAATTTACTGCAGGCTATCATAGTAAACATTGGCACATCAGGAAGGTTCTTGTACCATGAGCTCCCTATTTTCCACGGGCAGTTACACTTATGACCTGACACAGGAACTCCAAACCTCAGACAGCAGGAGCCTGAGGCAAAAATGGAATGAAATGTCACTCTAAGGAGAAAATTCAAGTCATGAGAGACATTGGGAACCACACAACATAGGACTGGCCCACAGACTACTTAAGGGGGGAAAGCTCATCATTTCAAAAAATAGTTAAAATCCCTGGCATATAACTACATTTTGGTGGCTCATATCATACTCCTCATGTCCCAGTTGAATCCCCCAACATAGAAAAATAAAACTACAGAAAATATAAACTTTCTCTTTTCTCCTTTGTCTGAAATACCATCTCAGAGAGAACCTGTCTCTAATACCAGTAATAGACAAACATTAAGTCCCTTCTTCAGAATGAACAGTCAGAGACAAATCATGAGTTCATGAAAATACTCAAAAATTAAAGAGAGGGGACAATTCTGAGAAAACATTTACTTTTTTTTTTCTTTTTTTTTTGAGACGGAGTTTCACTCTTGTCGCCCAGGCTGGAGTGCAACACCACAATCTCGGCTCACCGCAACCTCCGCTTCCTGGGTTCATGCAATTCTGCCTTAGCCTCCCGAGTAGCTGGAATTACAGGTGCCAGCCACCAGGCCCAGCTAATTTTTGTATTTTTAGTAGAGATGGGGTTTCACCATGTTGGCCAGGCTGGTCTCAAACTGCCGACCTCAGGTGATCCACCCGCCTCGGCCTCCCAAAGTGCTGGGATTACAGGCGTGAGCCACCACACCCAGCCACATTTACCTTTGAAATGGACTTGCTGCAATAAATAAGTGGTAACTTTAGAAAACTGCAAATTACAGTTCACCCTCAGACAATGTAGAGTACTGACCTCCACACAGTCAAAAATCCACATACAACTTTTGACTCCCCAAAAACTTAACTACTGTTGATCAGAAACCTTACTGATAACATAAACAGCTGATTAACACATAGTTTGTATGTTATATGTATTATATACTGTATTCTTACAATAAAATAAGCTACAGGAAAGCAAATGTCATTAAGAAAATCATAACGAAGAGAAAATATATTTACTATTCATTAAGAGGAAGTGGATCATCATAAAGGTCTTCATCCTTGTTATCTTCACAATGAGTAGACTGAGGAGGAGGAAGAAGAGGGGGTTGGTCTTGTTGTCTCATGCGTGACAAAGGCTGAAGAGTTGGAGGAGGTGGAAGGGGAGGCAGGAGAGGCAAGTACATTCTGTAACTTTACAGAAATGCATCATAATTTCTGTCTGACTGTTTTGCTTTTTCATTTCTCTAAAAATGTTTCTATTCGATACCAGTCTTTCTTCCATCATTTGCTTTAGTTTCAGTGGCACTGTCATAGATGGGTCCATGTCATAAAAGAAGTCAAAAGTATTTTGAATAATCAGAAACCTTCTGCCAGATTGTCTAATGTCAATCTGTTTTCTGGCACTGCTTCTACCTCTTCTTCCTCACCGTCTGGTACTGGTTCAGAAGCACTCATCCCCATCAAGATGTCTTCTGTTACTTCCTTTGGTGTGGTGTCTATTAGCTCTTGAATTTTTCCAAGATCCATATCTTGAAACCATTCACCCCCCACCTTTTTGCCGTATTGACAATCTTTTTCATGATTTCCTTGATTGGCTCTGTCATAAATCCTGTTAATTATTGCACAACATCTAGACAGATTTTTTCCAGCAGAAATTTATTATTTCAGGTTTGATGGCTTTCATAGCTTTTTCTATAACAACGATGGCATCTTCAATGGTGTAATCCTTCCAGACTTTCATGATGTTCTATCTGGGTTCTCTTCTATAGAGCAATCCTTTCCATAGGATATTGCATGTAATAGTCTTAAAGGTCCTTATGATCCCCTGATCTAGAGACTGAATTAGAGATGCTGTGTTTGAGGGCAAGACCACTCCAGCGCCTTTGTTCATGAACTCATGGAGTGCTGGGCGGCCAGGGGCATTGCCCAATATCAAAAGAACTTTAAAAGGCAATCCCTGATTGGCATGGTACTTCCTGACCTCAGGGACAAAGTTTCGATTGAACCGATTCAGAAAAAGGGTTCTCATTGCTCAGACCTTCTTGTTGTACAAACAGAAGATTGGTAGCTGGTGTTTATCTTTTCCTTTCAAGGCTCAGGGGTTAGTAGCTTTATATTAATAGATAAGGGCAGGCCCGGCATAGTGGTTCACGCCTGTAATCCCAACACTTTGGGAGGCCGAGGCAGACGGATCACTAGGAGGATGGGTCGGGAGCTCAAGACCAGCCTGACCAACATGGAGAAACCCTGTCTCTACTAAAAAAACAAAAAATTAGCCGGGCATGGTGGTGCATGCCTGTAATCCCAGCTACTGGAGGCTGAGGCAGGAGAATCACTTGAACCCGGGAGGCGGAGGTTGCGGTGAGCCGAGATCGCGCCATTGCACTCCAGCCTGGGCAACAAGAGC
>NW_012104255.1:1544601-1550223 GCF_000951045.1 Mandrillus leucophaeus
CTGGGCGACAGAGTGAGACTCCATCTCAAAAACAAAACAAAACAAAACAAAACAAAACAAAAAACAAACAAAAAAAACCCTGCGTTTTCAGTACAAGATAAAAGGGTATTTCACAGAAAGTACAAGGTTTTCACAACAGTTTTTACTTTTCTCTCTCTCTCTTTTTTTACAGTTATCCTTACACTGGATTTATTTGAAATGGCAGGCGATAGCAGTTGAAGTCCTCAATCTACAGAACATATCAAGCAATTCAACTTCTTTTTGTAATGTCATGACTTTTCTCTGCTTCCTGGGGACAGTTCCAGCATCTTTAGTGGCACCTCTTATGGGTCCCATACTGTTACTCAAAGTTTACAGTATTGCAGTAAACATCATGAAAAATATGCAAGAGCTGTGAGGGATCACTTTTTACTGGAGATATGAATTATTCACATGGGGATGATTAGTGTCACATAGCATTTTAAGCAGATACTTGCAATACTTGTGCTCACCTCAATAGTGGTTATTACAAATTATTACAGCAGACACAAATACATTGTATAGCTATACAAAAATATTTTCTCTATATTCTTATTCTATAAGGTTTTTTTTCTATTTTTAATTTTTTTACTTTTTAAACTGTTTTGTTAAAAACAAAGACACAAACACACACATTAGCCTAGACCAACACAGGGTCAGGATCATCAAGACGTCACTAGGTGATAGGAATTTTTTAGCTCCATTATTAATATTAGGGGACTACCATAGTATACCATATATACTACTCTTCACCAAAACAGCATTACGCTGGCACATGACTGTCTGATTTTCTGTCTTTGGTTGTCTACAGAAGTCGCCTGTTGTATTTGCTTTATATAACTCCTTTTTGTCATTTTTCATGTTTTATTTCTGTATTAGTCAATGTCCTTTGGGTTGCAAGTAACAGAAACAAACACATTAATTTATGCAAGAAAGGGATGCTTATTAAGAATACAAGAGTAGCTTGAGAAATCTAAAGACAGGAAAAAACTCGGTCTCAGGAAGGAACTAAAGTCTCAAACATTACAGAGAACCCTGAAAGTCCTCTTTCCATCTCTAATCTCTGCTCTTCAATAAATATTTCCTTCATTCTTCTCTCACATTGTCAATTGATTCCTGGTGCTTCCTGGTTCACAGAGTGATTACTAAAATGATTACCGACAGCTCTGGAGTTTTCTTCTCCATCATTTAAGACAGCAATCAGACTGAGACTGGACTCCCTTAGCTTCAATTCCAAGGGCTGCAGGGACTCCCTTAGCTTCAATTCCAAGGGTAACCTTGTGATTACACCAAAAACATTGAATTGTATACTTTATAAGAGTGAATCTGGCCAGGTACAGTGGCTCAAACCTGTAATCTCAGCTGTTTGGGAGGCTGAGGCAGGTGGATCATTTGAGGTCAGGAGTTTGAGACCAACCTGGCCAACATGGCAAAACCCCATCTCTACTAAAAATACAAAAATTAGCCAGGCATGGTGGCACCTACCTGTAACGCAGCTATCTGGGAAGCTGAGGCAGGAGAATTGCTTGAGCTTGGGAGGTGGAGGTTGCAGTGAGCTAAGATTGTTCCACTGTACTCCAGCCTAGGAGACAGAGCAAAACTCCGTCTAAAAAAAAAAAAAAAGTGAATTTTATAGCATATTAATTATATCTCAATTTAAAAAATATATGAAGGAAAAAATCAATAATGAAAGAGACCTTTGCTTAGTATTGCTTATTATTGCTTATTGCAAAAAGAAAAGAAAAAGAAAATAAATCTAAACAAAGATCTTATGAAGTAAAAAGTATAAGTTGTTTTCTGACCACCTGTAGGGAGTAATCCTTATTAATAATTTGCTGTATACTATTAACAAACTATATAGGCTGGGTGCGGTGGCTCACGCTGTAATTCCAGCACTTTGGCAGGCTGAGGTGGGTGGATCACAAGGTCAGGAGATCGAGACCATCCTGGCTAACATGGTGAAACCCCGTCTCTACTAAAAATACAAAAAAATTAGCCAAGTGTGGTGGCGGGCGCCTGTAGTCCCAGCTGCTCGGGAGGCTGAGGCAGGCAGAGCTTGCAGTGAGCTGAGATGGCGCCACTGCACTCCAGCCTGGGCGACAGAGTGAGACTCCATCTCGAAACAAACAAACAAACAAACAAAAAACAACTATATAGTATACAGCAAAAACCTTTTGCTGTATAGACCCTTTTTTTTTTTTGATACAAAGTCTCACCGTCACCCAGGCTGGAGTGCAGTGGCGCGATCTCAGCTCACTGCAACCTCTGCCTCCTGGGTTCAAGTGATTCTCCCACCTCAACTTCCCAAATAACTGAGAGTACAGGCACGTGCCACCACGCCCAGCTAATTTTTGTATTTTTAATAGAGACAGGGTTTCACCATATTGGTCAGGCTGGTCTTGAACTCCTGACCTCATGATCCACCTGCCTCAGCCTCCCAAAGTGCTGGGACTACAAGCATGAGTCATGGTGCATGGCCTAGATCCTTTTTTTGAGTTTGTCTAATGGAGTCTTGCTCTGTCGCCCAGGCTGGAGTGCAGTGGCATGATCACAGCTCACTGCAGCCTCCACCTCCTGGGCTCAAGTGATCCTCCCACCTCAGCCTACAGAGTAACTGGGACTACAGGCATGCACCACCACTCCTGGCAATTTTTTTTTTTTTTTTTTAAGACAGAGTCTCGCTCTGTCGCCCAGGCTGGAGTGCAGTGGCCGGATCTCAGCTCACTGCAAGCTCCGCCTCCCGGGTTTACGCCATTCTCTTGCCTCAGCCTCCCAAGTAGCTGGGACTACAGGTGCCCGCCACCTCGCCTGGCTAGTTTTTTGTATTTTTTAGTAGAGACGGGGTTTCACCATGTTAGCCAGGCTGGTCTCGATCTCCTGACCTCGTGATCCGCCCGTCTCGGCCTCCCAAAGTGCTGGGATTACAGGCTTGAGCCACCGTGCCCGGCCTCTGGCAATTTTTTTTAATCTTGGGGTCTCAATATGTTGCCCAGACTGGAGTTCCAGATCCTTTTTTATGCATATAAAATGTGTATATGCTTTCCATAAATAGGTTTGATGAGGTTTTTATTTTCCTTTTCACAAAGATCAAATAAAGGGAATTATACTACACGCTGATTTGAAATTTTCTCTGAGCCTCGCAAAAATGGTGGGTTGTGTTAAACAAAACCTGCATTGGGGTTGTGGTACAGTAGATGTGCTGCTGGACAGAGTGTACTCATAGGTAGTCTTCTAGGGGTGGGAGAATTTCTTTCCCTTCAAGGGACATTAGTTTCCTGGATACTATCTTGCTTCTGTAGCCCAAGGGCTTCTCCTCACATGACCGTCCTTGTTTTAGCCTTCAAGCAATCACTCTTGGCTCTCTTGCTACAAGTTTCTATTATCTCTAAGCTTGGAACAACGCCTCCTCCAAGACGTTCCCACCTTTTGCAACATGTTTTGCCTGCTTGCTTAATGCAAGGGTTTAGTTTCCTTTGTCTTTCTAATCACATCTGCCTTTCTTCTTTCAGAGATTCCTTGTAATTCTAGGTCTACTGAAATATCTCTTCTAGTTTCCAGGCACTATATTTACATTTTTAAAGATACATCATTTCTGTCATTTCCAAATATTAGGCTAGGAGCAGGGTGTTGGAGTATATGCTTAGTCTTCCATCTTGATCTACTCTCCTCCATGCTGCTTTATGACTTGCCTTTTTCATTCAACAGTATATAATGGGGTATTGATTATTGCAAGAAATCAAATCTGATTTATTCTAATGAAAGAACAAAAGGAATTTACTGGAAGAAGAATGGGACCAAAAAAATAAAACAACAACAACAAAAAAACAAAACAAAGCGAAAAAAAAAAAAGCAGAATGGGATCACAGAATGAAAGAAGAAACCAAATAACTGAACCTTAGAAAGGACACGAATCAAGACAACTTTTGGGGACCTGGATCAGCTTTAATAAACAGGATACCGTGATCGAGATGAATCTGCTCCATCCATATTTTTCGCAATCTTCATGTTATTATACGCAAGGTTCAAGTTCCTGAGAGAGTTGTATTGTCCTAAACTAGATCACTTGCTCACCTCATCAGCATGAGAAATAAAAGAACTTAATGGGCAGTTACACCAAGAGTGTGTGGAATTACTGGGGTAGGGGAGTTCCTGTGGGAAAAAGGAGGAGTTGTTACTAAAAGGAGGACACATGCTGCACAGACAAAACCAGCATTTGTCCACCACAGGCCACTCTTTGTCTGTCCAACAGCCACTCCCTTATACATACAATTTCAGAAATGCCCCCTTCATAATGCAACTATTCCATATGCAACTGAAAGCACATTCACCCCTTCCCCAAAGGGAATCAAGAGTCTCATCAGTTACTGCGTCCAGACCCAAGTCCAGACTTTCTGGGTAAGGCCCTTTGATTCTCCAGTTCCATCCTGATTCCTATTTTCTGTAACGTATGGACCAAATGATGAAATTCACCACCACATCCTTCACTTTCTACATAGAGCAATGAAAAGAGTAATGAAAATTAATTTTAAAACATATATAAATATATATACACAGGAGTAACACATACAGTAAGGATATTCAGGTAGAAATCTCCCTTTCTACAACTGATCAAGAGGCTGTGGCTGGTATTTATCACTTCCTTCCTCCACTACCTATTCTAAATTCAGAGCCTTTGGTGGTTCCACCTACATGGAGTTGCTTTAGTCTTCCATTAACTTTTACTCCTGAATATGGTAGCAGCAGGAAGTACCCCAGAGGCCTCCCTGAGTGTCTTCCATACTCATCTCTACCCAACTAGACAGTAGCAACCTTATTTCCTCTTGACTGAGTCTGTCATCCCAGCCTAACCAGTAACTCCTTCCCATTTTCGTGGCCTGTTTGTCCAGTGGCATAAGAAACTTGAAATAACTAAGTGGCTGTTGCCAAATATACCTCAGAAAAAGTTTATATCTTCAGTACTAAAAACCTCTAAACTGGGCAGTTCAGAATTGCAGAGAGAGGAAACAAAATTTTTGCAAGTGATTCATTAAGTATAACAGTAAGAGGGATGACTCTTCACTCCATTCCTTAATTCCTGAGTCTATATGTTCTGCCTATGACAGAAAAAGCAACGGGTATTTATCAGCTACTGTACGATGTCACCCCGACCTAAGTGTTGTCTCCCAATTTGTGCTATGACTGCTCTTTTCATTCTGTAAGGTCAATTATTTTTTGGTGCTAGGATAAGGGATAAGACCAGTACATTTCACAAATACCCATTCATTCCTGATTTTTTGTGCTGTAAGATGATGACGTAGCTTGGATACTTGTCCCCTCCAAATCTCATGATGAAATATGATCCCCAATGTGGGCTTTTTTTTTTTTTTTTTTTTTTTGAGACAGAGTCTGGCTCTGTCGCCCATGCTGGAGTGCCGTGGTGTGATCTTGGCTCACTGCAACCTCTTCCTCCTGGGTTCAAGTGATTCTCCTGCCTCAGTCTCCTGAGTAGCTGGGATTACAGGCACAAGCCACCATGCCCGGCTAATTTTTGTATTTTTAGTAGAGACGGGGTTTCACCATGTTGGTCAGGCTGGTCTCAAACTCCTGACCTCAGGTGATCCACCT
>NW_012104255.1:1550286-1552457 GCF_000951045.1 Mandrillus leucophaeus
ATTCTCCTGCCTCAGCCTCCTGAGTAGCTGGGATTACAGGCATGCATCACCACACCCGGTAATTTTGTATTTTTAGTAGAGACGGGGTTTCACCATGTTGGTCAGGCTGGTCTCAAACTCCTGACCTCAGGTGATCCACCTGCCTCAGCCTCCCAAAACGCTGGGATTACAAGCGTGGGCCACCGCGTCCGGCCTATGATCCCCAATGTTGAAGGTGGGACCTGGTAGGAGTTGTTTAGATCCTCGGGGTGGACCCCTCATGAATGGCTTGGTGCCATTCTTGCAGGAGTGACTGAGTTGTCACACTTAGTTTCCACAAGAACTGCTTGTTGTAAAAAGCCTGACACTGCCTGGGCACAGTGAATCATGCCTGTAATCCCAGCACTTTGGGAGGCCAAGGTTGGGGGGATCACCCTGAGGTCAGGAGTTCAAGACCAGCCTGGCCAACATAGAGAAATCCCATCTTTACTAAAAGTTACAAAAATTAGCCAAGCGTGGTGGTGCATGCCTGTAATCCTAGCTACTCAGGAGGCTGAGGCAGGAGAATTACTTGAACCTAGGAGGCAGAGGTTGCAGTGAGCTGAGATCGCACCACTGCACTCCAGCCTGGGCAATAGAGTGAGACTCCATGAAAGAAAGAGGGAGAGAGAGGGAGAAAGAAAAAAAGAAAGAAAGAAAGGAAGGAAGGAAGGAAGGAAGGAAGGAAGAAAACCTGATGCCTACTCCTGTTTTTCTTTATTTCTTTCTATCTTACCGTGTGAGCTGCACATGCAGGTTCCCCTTCATTTTCTGCCAAGAATGGAAGCTTCCCGAGGCCCTCATCGGAAGCAGATGCTGACACTGTGCTTCTTGGATAGCCTGCAGAACCGTGAACCAGATAAACCTTTTTAAAAATAAATTACCCAGCCTCAGGTATTCCTTTATAGCAACATAACTGGACTAAGGCAGAAAATTGGTACTGAAAGTGGGATGTTGCTATAAAGATACCTGAAGATGTAGAAGCAGCTTTGGAATCAGGTAATAAGCAGACAGTGGAAAAATGTGAAGGGCTGAGAAAACAGGAAGACCAGGGAATGTCTGGAACTTTTTAGGGACTGGTCAGTGGTTATAACCAAAATACTGGTAGAAATATGGACAGTAGGCTGGGTGCGGTGGCTCATGCCTGTAATCTTAGCATCTTGGGAAGCTGAGGAGGGCAGATCACTTGAGTTAGGAGTTTGAGACCAGCCGGGCCAACATGGGGAAACCCTGTCTCTACTTAAAAAAAAAAAAAAAAAAAATTAGCAGGGCATAGTGGTGCACACCTGTAGTCCCAGCTACTTGAGAATCGCTTGAACCTGGGAGGATGCAGTGAGGTGAGATCGCAAAATTGCACCACTGCACTCCAGTCTGGGCAACAGAGCGAGACTCTGTTGAAAGAAGGAAGGAAAGAAGGAAAGAAGGAAAGAAAGAAAGAAAGAAAAGAAAAGAAAAGAAAAGAAAAGAAAAGAAAAGAAAAGAAGGAGGAAAGGGAAGGGAAGAGAAGGGAAAGGAAGGGAAGGGAGGAAAGGTGAGGCTGACGAAGTCTCAGATGGAAATGAGGAAGTTATTGGGAACTGGAGCAAAGGTGACCCTTGTTATGCCTGAGCAAAGAACTTGGCTGCATTGTGTCCATGCCCTGGGGCTTTGTGGAAGGCCAAACTTAAGAGCAACGACCTAGGGTACATGGCAGAAGAAATTTCTAAGTAGCAAAGCATTCAAAAAGTAATGCAGCTGCTTCTAAAAGCCTATGATCATATATGGGAGTAAAACAATGGCCGGGTGCCACGGCTCATGCCTGCAATCCTAGCACTTTGGGAGGCCAAGGCAGGTGGATCACCTGAGGTCAGGAGTTTGAGACCAGCCTGGCCAACATGGTGAAACCCCATCACTACTAAAAATACAAAAATTAGCTGGGCATGGTGGTGGGTGCCTGTAATTCTAGCTACTCAGAACGCTGAGGCAGAAGAATCGCTTGAACCTGGGAGGCAGAGGTTGCAGTGAGCTGAGATGGTGCCACTGCATTCCAGTCTGGGGGAAAAGAGCTAAACTCCATTTAAAAAAAAAAAAAAAAAAAAGGGAAACAGCATGAAAGTTTGGAAAATTGCAGCCTGGCCATGTGGTAGAGAAGGAAAAAGCATCTTCATGAGGGA
>NW_012104255.1:1552637-1555751 GCF_000951045.1 Mandrillus leucophaeus
TGGGGCACCACTACCCTGTGCCACTTTCAAACGTTGCTCCCTGCATCCGTGCTGCTGAGACTCCAGCTGCAGCTCAAACAGCCCCAGGAGCGGCTCCCACCACTCCAGAGGATGCAAGCCATGAGCCTTGGTGGCTTCCTTATGGTGTTAAGTCCACAGGTGCACAGAATGCAAGAGCCATGGAGGCTTGGTAGCTTCCCCCTGGATTTCAGAGGTTGTATGGAAAAGCCTGGGTGTCCAGGCAGAAGCCTGCCACAGGGGCAGAGCCCCCACAGAGAGACTCTACTAAGGCAGTGCTGAGGGGAAATGTGGGGTTGGAGCCACCACAAAGTGTCCCCACCAGGGCACTGCCTAGTAGGGCTGTGGGAACGGGGCTGCTGCCCTCCAGACCCCAGAATAGCAGAGCCACCGGCAGCGTGCAATCCCAGCCTGGAAAACTCACAGCCATTCAGCTTCAACCCGAGAGCAGCCACATGGGCTGTGCTCAGCAAAGCCACAGGGGTCGCACTGTCCAAGGCTTTGAGGGCCCACCCTTTGCACCTGTGTGCCCTGCATGTGGAACATGCAATCAAGGATTATTCTGGAGCTTTAAGATTTAATGTCTGTTCTGCTGGGTGTCAGACTTGTGTGGGGCCTGTTGTCCTTTTCTTCTGGCTGATTTCTCCGTTTTGGAATCCGAATATTTACTCAATGCCTGTACCACCATCATATTTTGGAGTAAATTATTTGTTTTTGATCTTACGTGGAAGGAACTTGCCTTGAGTCTCAGGTGAGACTGGACTTTTGGGTTGGTGTTGGAACAAGTTAAGACTTCTGGGGACTATTGGGAAGGGATGATAATATTTTGCTATGTGAGAAAGACATGAGATTTCAGGGGCCAAGGACAAAATATAGTTTGGATATCTTTCCCTTGCAAATCCCATATTGAAATCTCATGTTTGGGGTTGCACCTGGTGGGATGTGTTTGGATTCTTGGGGTGGATCCCTCATGAATGGCTTGGTGTCATTCTTGCAAGAGCAAGTGAGTTTTCACTGTTAGTTCCCACAAGAACTGCTTGCTGAAAAGTGCTTTGCATCCCTTCTCGGCCTTTTGGCTAAGATCAAGTGAAAAGCGCCTGGCACCTCCTCCCGTGTTTCTTCCTTTCTATTTTGCCACGTGATCTACACATGCAGGCTCTCCTTCACTTTCTCTCATGGGTGGAAGCTTCCTGAGGCCCTCATCAGAAGGAAATGTTAGTTCCATACTTCTTGTACAGTCTGCATAACTGTGAACCAAACAAGCCTTTTTAAAAAATAAACTCAGATATTCCTTTACAGCAACACGTATGGACTAAGACAGATGAGTTGCTTGGTCAGAGTACTGTTCTACTCTATATCATAATGGTGAATAAGAGTATTCAGTAAGCCCATGAATGGCGAGATTTGGAGAAATATGGTGGGCAGGGAAGGTAAGTCCATTCCCGGAATAATTAGGCATTCTAGTGACAATGAATGGCTGCCTGCTCCATAAGGGAAGGAGTATAGTACAATTAACATACCACTGTGTGGCTGGTTTGTCCTTTCATGTCATAATCTCTCATTGGAAGCTCATAATAACTAACTAGGGTTAACAAATTGGCCACTCACCAAAGGCCAATTCAGCCATATGAGGGGAAATTGGCCCTTTGTTCATGAACCTCTTGGGCAAGCACTGAAGTGGCTAGGAAAGAAGGCTGACAACCCTAGGGTGAGTCACTCAATTTGAGAGCCTCTTCCATAGTTGGGAGCTTTGGTGAGTATTCTCAAGTTATTTAAGCAGTCTGAAACTCTGGGACCATTCTGAGAGTTCCATGTTCATGCTTTTTCCCCAGATGTCTATGTTATCAAACCTCCAATGTTGTTCCTTTCTATTTCTTGAACCTCTAACCAAACCATTAGAAATGTTTTCGTGTAGATTCACACCTCTATCTCTCCTTCCTGGCAACATGGACAACCAGATTTATTGCTTGAAGTTCTTCCTGCTGAGAATAAGTCCTTTCACCATTGTCCAGGACAATGCCTGAGTGGAACTATAATACTGCAGCATTTTACTTCCAACTGGTGCCAGCAAACATATCATAGAAATATCCATAAAGTAGGCCCAATCATTTTTTAAATTCCTCTATAATCTGGACATAGATAATTCTTTATGATCCATAGGTGTGGAATCCAGGAGATGTAAACTCCCTGTTCATGCAACTTAATTGTACCTCTAGGATCTGTTTGAGCCCAACCTTCTATTGACTTCCCTTTCTTTCTTTTATTTATTTATTTATTTATTTTTTTTGTTTTTTGTTTTTTGTTTCTTTGAGATGGAGTCTCACTGTGTCCTCCAGGCTGGGGTGCAGTGGTGTGATCTTGGGTCACTGCAACCTCTGTCTCCCGGGTTCAAGCGATTCGCCCGCCTCAGCATCCCGAGTAGCTGGGATTACAGACTCCCACTACCACACCTAGCTAATTTTTGTATTTTTAAATACAAAAATACGGGGTTTCACCACGTTGGTCAGGCTGGTCTTGAACTCCTGACTTCAGGTGATCCACCCACCTTGGCCTCCCAAAGTGGTAGGATTACAGGTGTGAGCCACCGTGCCTGGCCAACTTCCCTTTCTTTATGGAATACTGGTGTGAACACTATACTTTACCACTTGGGAGATCAGAAAAGATTAATTGTAGGCAGCTTAGGTTGTATGTCTGAGGATGTCCTAGGGTCATGAATTCTGTCTCCACCAAGGCAAACTAAGATATGCTATTCCTAAAGGAGATCAGTGCTTGATTTTTTTTTTTTTTTAAGGCATAGCTTTTCTTTAAACTCTTAAGTATTTCAGCTGTGATTCCCCTATCAGGGCCTTCTATTGGATCCCTTCCCACTGCAGATTAAGCTGTTTGTTCCATAAGGGAGATAGAGGAAAGAGTCTGGGAGAACTGGGGATTTTCGCAGTGGATACTATCCTGCAGTCCCCAGCCAGCATCTTAGGGATGGAGGGAGGAGGAAGGGAGCTTTCTCAACATTCTTCCTATGCTTCCTGTGAGAGCCTGGGATGGAGGGATTCCCAGAGGAGAATGCAGCAAGAGGTTTGGAGTGTTCCTGTCACTGAA
>NW_012104255.1:1557236-1559982 GCF_000951045.1 Mandrillus leucophaeus
TCGGCTCACTGCAACCTCCGCCTCCCAGGCTCAAGCAATTCTTCTGTCTCGGCCTCCTGAGTAGCTGGGATTACAGGCATGTGCCACCACCAAACCCAGCTAATTTTGTATTTTTAGTAGAGACAGGGTTTCTCCATGTTGGTCAGGCCGGTCTCGAACTCCCAACCTCAGGTGATCCACCTGCCTCAGCCTCCCAAAGTGTTGGGACTACAGGCGTGAGCCACCGCGCCTGGTCAATAAAATTTTCTTATAGTTAATTATCATTTTCTTATTGAGTTATGTTTTCTGTTAGGCATTCTAACTGAAACAATGAGTCAAAAATTCTCACTTCGTCAAATAAAGAATTCTACTGTTTGAAAGACACTGTTAAAAGAATGAAAGGACATTCAGAGTGGGAATGAATATTTGCAAATTATGTATTTGATAAAGAACTTGAATCTGGAATACAGTAGTCCTACCTTATCCACAGGTAATATGTTCTGAGACCCCCATTGGACACCTGAAACTAGGAATAGTACTGAACCATATGTATACTATGTTTTTTCCATCTGATAACAAAGTTAGTTACTAAGTGACTAATGGGGTGGGGAGGTAGCATAGACAGCGTGGATATGCTGGACAAGGGGATGATTCACAGCCAAAGGCAGGACAAAACAGAACAGCATACGATTTCATCATTCTACTCAGAATGGCGCACAATTTAAAACGTATGACTTGTTTATTTCTGGAATTTTCCATTTAATATTTTTGGACTTCACTTGATCTCAGATAACTGAAACGGCAGAAAGTGAGACTGCAGATAAGCGGGATGTTCTAGTCTGTGTTGCTATAAAGGAATGCCTGAGGCTGGGTAATTTATAAAGAAAAGAGGATTATTTGATTCATGGTTCTACAGGCTGTACAAGAAGCATGGTGCACTCAGCTGGGCGTGGTGGCTCATGCCTATCATCCCAGCACTTTGGGAGGCAGGAGGACTGCTTGAGCCCAGGAGTTCAAGACCAGCCCTGGCAACATAGCAAAAGGCTATCACTATCACTACAAACAAACAAACAAACAAACAAACAAAAAATTTAGCCAGGTGTGGTGGCGCATGCCTTGTAGTCCTAAATACTTGGGAGGCTGAGGTAGGAGGATCCTTTGAGCCCAAGGGTTTGAGGCTGTTGTGATCTATGACCATGCCATTGCACTCCAACATGGGTGACAGAGCAAGATCCTGTCAAACAAAAAAACAAAAAACAAACAAACAAACAAAAAACGATGACGCCAGCACTTGCTTCCAGTGAGGGCTTCAGGAAGCTTCCAGGAAGCTCCCAATCATGGAGGAAGGCAAAGCGGGGCAGGCATCAAATGATAAGAGAGGAGGGAAGAGAGAAAGAAGGAGGTGCCAGGCTCTTGGTTAACAATCAGTACTCATAGGAACTAATACAGCAAGAACTGACTCCTGACCATGAAGATGGTTCATAAAGAGCCACCCCAGTATCCAAACACCTCTCACCAGGCCTCAACCTCAATATTAGGTATCAAATTTTAACATACCCGAATATAACATTCCACCCCTGGTTGCCCAAATCTCATGTCATTCTCACATTGCAAAATACAATAATTCCTTCCTAATAGTCCCAAAAGGTTTTTTTTTGCTTTTTTTGTTTGTTTGTTTGTTTTTTTTTTGTTGTTGTTGTTGTTGTTTGAGACAGGATCTCACTCTGGTTGACCAAGCTGGAGTGCAGTGGTATAATCTTGGCTCACTGCAGCCGCAATCTCCCAGGCCCAGGTGATTCTCTCACCTCAGCCCAAGTAGCTGGGACTACAGGTGTGCACCACCATGCCCAGCTAAATGTTTTTTGTATTTTTAGTAGAGATGGGGTTTCTCCATGTTGCCCAGGCTGGTCTTGAACTCCTGGACTTAAGCAATCCATCTTCCTCAGCCTCCCAAAGTGCTGGGATTACAGGCCTGAGCACCAACCCAAAAGTCCAAAGTGCAAAGTCTCGCCTGAGACTCAAGGCAAGTTCCTACCAGGTAAGATCAAAAACAAATAATTTACTCCCAAAATATGATGGTGATACAGGCATTGGGTCAAAACGGAGAAATCAGTCACAAGAAAGGGACAACAGGCCCCACACAAGTCTGACACCCAGCAGAACAGACATTAAATCTTAAAGCTCCAGAATAATCCTTGATTGCATGTTCCACATGCAGGGCACACAGGTGCAAAGGGTGGGCCCTCAAAGCCTTGGACAGTGCGACCCCTGTGGCTTTGCTGAGCACAGCCCATGTGGCTGCTCTCGGGTTGAAGCTGAATGGCTGTGAGTTTTCCAGGCTGGGATTGCACGCTGCCGGTGGCTCTGCTATTCTGGGGTCTGGAGGGCAGCAGCCCCGTTCCCACAGCCCTACTAGGCAGTGCCCTGGTGGGGACACTTTGTGGTGGCTCCAACCCCACATTTCCCCTCAGCACTGCCTTAGTAGAGTCTCTCTGTGGGGGCTCTGCCCCTGTGGCAGGCTTCTGCCTGGACACCCAGGCTTTTCCATACAACCTCTGAAATCCAGGGGGAAGCTACCAAGCCTCCATGGCTCTTGCATTCTGTGCACCTGTGGACTTAACACCATAAGGAAGCCACCAAGGCTCATGGCTTGCATCCTCTGGAGTGGTGGGAGCCGCTCCTGGGGCTGTTTGAGCTGCAGCTGGAGTCTCAGCAGCACGGATGCAGGGAGCAACGTTTGAAAGTGGCACAGGGTAGTGGTGCCCCA
>NW_012104255.1:1562432-1563050 GCF_000951045.1 Mandrillus leucophaeus
TGATCATAACTAACTGTAATTTCGAATTCCTAGGCTCAAGCAATCCTTCCACCTCAGCCTCCCAAACTGCCTTGATTACAAGCATGAGCCACCATTCCTGGCCTCAGTTCTCATTCTTATTAGCGTAAGAGTGACATCTTTTTAACTCCTTACATCTCCTAGTTGAAGTGGAAAGTTCTCTGGACACTGAAATTTGAGTTTCATATAATTTTCACATGTCACAAAATATTATCCTTCATTTAATTCTTTTAACCACCTAAAAATATAAAAACCACTGTTATATCATAGGCTGTACAAAAACAGGGAGCAGGCTGGAGTTGGCCCACTAGCAGTAGTTTCCCAACCCCTGATATAAGGAGTTTATGCTAGTCTAATTTGCAGATGGTTATGTGACTCAGTGCTGGTCAATGAGATGTGAGTAAAGGTCTTCTGGGGTTCTTCTAAGAAAAGTTTCCTCACTCTTAATGAGAGACAGATAGAAAAGATGGTCTAGATTCTTCCTTTCTCTGCTGCATGTCTGTATGTGACGCAAGGAACTTCAGCAGCCACCTTGTAACTAGCCTGAAGAGTACCAGGAGCCTGAGGATGACAGAGCAGAAAGATTGAAAAAAAGAATCT
>NW_012104255.1:1567680-1572217 GCF_000951045.1 Mandrillus leucophaeus
GGACAACAGGCCCCACACAAGTCTGACACCCAGCAGAACAGACATTAAATCTTAAAGCTCCAGAATAATCCTTGATTGCATGTTCCACATGCAGGGCACACAGGTGCAAAGGGTGGGCCCTCAAAGCCTTGGACAGTGCGACCCCTGTGGCTTTGCTGAGCACAGCCCATGTGGCTGCTCTCGGGTTGAAGCTGAATGGCTGTGAGTTTTCCAGGCTGGGATTGCACGCTGCCGGTGGCTCTGCTATTCTGGGGTCTGGAGGGCAGCAGCCCCGTTCCCACAGCCCTACTAGGCAGTGCCCTGGTGGGGACACTTTGTGGTGGCTCCAACCCCACATTTCCCCTCAGCACTGCCTTAGTAGAGTCTCTCTGTGGGGGCTCTGCCCCTGTGGCAGGCTTCTGCCTGGACACCCAGGCTTTTCCATACAACCTCTGAAATCCAGGGGGAAGCTACCAAGCCTCCATGGCTCTTGCATTCTGTGCACCTGTGGACTTAACACCATAAGGAAGCCACCAAGGCTCATGGCTTGCATCCTCTGGAGTGGTGGGAGCCGCTCCTGGGGCTGTTTGAGCTGCAGCTGGAGTCTCAGCAGCACGGATGCAGGGAGCAACGTTTGAAAGTGGCACAGGGTAGTGGTGCCCCAGCCTGGCCTCCAAAACCATTCTGTCTCCCTAGCCTTCTGGGCCTGTGATGGGAGGGGTGGACTGGAAGTCTTCTGAAATGGCTTGGAGGCCTTTATCCCATTGTCTTGACTATTAGCACCTGGCTCCCTTTTATCTTCTATCTAGCAAGTGGTTGTTCTTCAGCACCCTTGGATTTCCCTCATGAAGATGCTTTTTCCTTCTCTACCACATGGCCAGGCTGCAATTTTCCAAACTTTCATGCTCTGTTTCCCTTTTAATTATAAGTTCCAACTTTAGGTCTTTTTTTTTTTTGAGATGGAGTTTAGCTCTTGTCACCCAACCTGGAGTGCAATGGTGCTGTCTCAGCTCACTGCAACCTCTGCCTCCCAGGTTCAAGTGATTCTTCTGCCTGAGCATCCCAAGTAGCTGGGATTACAGGCGCCCACCACCATGCCCAGCTAATTTTTGTGTTTTTAGTAGAGACAAGGTTTCACCATGTTGGCCAGGCTGGTCTCAAACTCCTGACCTCAGGTGATCCACCTGCCTTGGCCTCTCAAAGTGCTGGGACTACAAGCGTGAGCCAAGGAGCCTGGCCAGTCATTCTTTTACTCGCATATGTGATCATCAGCTTTTAGAAACAGTTGCATTACTCTTTGAATGCTTCGCTGCTTAGAAATTTCTTCTGCCATATGCCTTAGGCCATTGCGCTCTTTTTTTTTCCCGGAGACGGAGTCTCGCTCTGTCACCTAGGCTGGAGTGCAGTGGCATGATCTCGGCTCACTGCAACCTCTGCCTCCCAGGATCTAGTGATTCTCCTGCCTCAGCCTTCCGAGTAGCTGGGACTACAGGCGCCCGCCACCACACCCGGCTAACTTTTTTTATTTTTAGTAGAGACGGGGTTTCACCGTGTTAGCCAGGATGATCTCGATCTCCTGACCTCGTGATCGGCCCTCTTCGGCCTCCCAAAGTGCTGGGATTACAGGCGTCAGTCACCGCACCCAGCTGGTCATTGCTCTTAAATTTGGTCTTCCACTAAAGCCCCTGGGCATGGACACAATGCACTCAATTCTTTGCTCAGGCATAACAAGTGTGACCTTTGCTCCAGTTCCCAATAACTTCCTCATTTCCATCTGAGACTTCGTCAGCCGGACCTCTCCTGTCCATATTTCTACTAGTATTTTGGTTACAACCACTTGACCAGTCCCTAATAAGTTCCAGACATTCCGTGGACTTCCTGTCTTCTGAGTCCTTCAAATTTTTCCAACTTCTGCTTATTTCCTGATTCCAAAGCTGCTTCTACATCTTCAGGTATCTTTATAGCAACATTCCACTCTCGGTACCAATTTTCTGTCTTAGTCCATTTGTGCTACTATAAAGGAATACCTGAAGCTGGGTAATTTATTTTTAAAAAGGTTTACGTGGTTCATGGTTCTGCTGGCTACACAAGAAGCATGGTGTCAGCATCTGCTTTTGGTGAAGGCCTTGGGAAGCTTGCACTCATGGCAGACGGCAAAGAGGAGCAGGCATCGCATAGTGAAAGATGAGGGAAGAGAGAGAAGAGGTGCCAGGCTGTTTCTAACAATCCGTTCTTGCCGGGCACAGTGGTTCACCTCTGTCATCCCAGCACTTTAGGAGGCCTAGGTGGGAGGATAGCTTAAGCCTGGGAGTACAAGACCAGCCTGGGTAACATAGCGAGACCCCATCTCTATAGAAAACAAAAAAATCAATCAATAATCAAAACAATCAGTTCGCGTAGGAACTAATACAGTGAGAACTCACTCATTACTGCAAGGATAGTTTATAAGGGATATGCCCCCATGATCCAAACACTTTCCACCAGGCACCACTGCTATATTTGGGCTCAAATTTCAACATGAAATTTGGAGGGGACAAACATCCAAGTAACATCAGGTAACTACGGTATATAAAGAACTTGCAAAACTCAGTAATAGAAAGCAAACAATCCAATTAAAATTTTTAAAAACAGGCAAAAGATTTGACCAGACATTTCACCAAGGAAGATATATAGATGGAACTTACGCACATGAAAAGATACTTCACATCGTTAGTCATTAGAGAAATGAAAATTAAAACCACAACAAAATACCAATACCCTTTTATTAGAATGACTAAAATTAAAAAGGCTAACCAAATCAATGGAACTGGAACTCTCCTTCACTGTTAATGGAGTGTAAAATAATACAGGAACTTTGGAAAACAATTTGACACTTTCTTAAAAACTTACATATATCCCTGCCACATGGTTTCACCATTCTATTTTTAGGAATTTGCCCAAGAGAAATGAAAGTACGTTTCCATATGAAGACTTTAACAAGAATGTTGATGGCCACTTTATTTTTAATAACCCTGAACTGAAAACAATACAAAGATCCTTCAGCAGGCGAATTAATAAACAAATTAATCCATACAGTGGAATGCTACTCAGCAATAAAATGAATTACTGGCCAGGTGCAGTGGCTCGTACCTGCAATCGCAGCACTTTGAGAGGCCGAGGCAGGAGGATCACTTGAGGCCAGGAATTAGAGATCAGTCTGGGCAACATAGCGAGACGTCCGTCTCTACAAAAAAAAAATTTTTTTTAATTATCCAGGCGTGGTGGTGTGCACCTGTAGTCCCACTGTCTGGGAGGCTGAGGTGAGACCCTTGAACCCAGGAGGTCAAGGCTGCAGTAAGCCATGATTGCACCACTGCATTCCCGGCTGGGCAACAGAGCGACCAGAACTGGGCAACCTTGTCTCTAAAAAAACAGAAAGAAAGGAAGAAATAAACCTAATCTCAGAATAAAGTATGCTGAATGATAAAAGCCAGACAAAAAAGACTGCTTATTATACTACATGATTCGATTTATCAAAAAGTCTAGAACATGCAAATTAATCTATAGTGACAGAAAGCAAATCGCAAATCAGTGATTCTCTGTGGATGGGGACAGAGGGACAAAGGTGAGAGGGAGAAATTACAAAAGGACACAAGGGGCTGGACGTGGTGGCTCACGCCTGTAATCCCAGCACTTTGGGTGGCCGACGCAGGCAGATCACCTGAAGTCAGAACTTTGAGACCAGCCTGGCCAATACGGTAAAACCCCATCTCTACTATAATACAAAAATTAGCCAGGCGTCGTGGCACACACCTGTAATCCCAGCTACTTGGGAGGCTGAGGCAAGAGAATCACTTGAACCCAGGAGGCAGAGATTGCAGTGAGCTAAGATCATGCCACTGCACTCCAGCCTGGGCAACAAAGTGAGACTCCATCTCAAAAAAAAAAAAAAGGTCACAAGGAAATTTTGGATGGTATGATGGTTAATACTGAGTGTCAACTTGGTTGGATTGAAGGATGCAAAGTATTGTTCCTGGGTGTGTCTTTGAGGGTGTTGCCAAAGGAAATTAACATTTGAGTCAGCGGACTGGGAGCGGCAGACCCACCCTCAATCTGGGTGGGCACCACCTAATCAGCTGCCAGGGCGGCTAGAATAAGGCAGGCAGAACATGGAAGGACTTGACTTGCTGAGTCTTCCAGCCTTCATCTTTCTCCCATGCTGGATCCTTCCTGCTCTCGAACATCAGACTCCAAGTTCTTCAGCTTTGGATTCTTGGACTTATACCAGTGGTGTGCCAGGGGCTCTCAGGCCTTTGACCACAGACTGAAGGCTGCACAAAAGAAGGTTTCCCTACTTTTAAGGTTTTGGGACTCTGACTGGCATCCTTGCTTCTCAGGTTGCAGACGGCCTATTGTAAGACTTCACCTTGTGATCGTGTGAGTCAATACTCCTTAATAAACTCCCTTCAGATATATGTCTATCCATAAAATTCTGTCCCTCTAGAGATAGAATAGAGAGAACCCTGACTAATACAGATGGTGAGGTTTACATTCATTGATTGTGATATACATATATATA
>NW_012104255.1:1574167-1575087 GCF_000951045.1 Mandrillus leucophaeus
CACTGTGTTAGCCAGTATGGTCTCGATCTCCTGACCTCGTGATCCGCCCGTCTCGGCCTCCCAAAGTGCTGGGATTACAGGCTTGAGCCACCGGGCCTGGCTCAGTGTTTCTTAAAGTATGATCTGTGATACCCCTGAACCAGAATCACCTGTATAAAATGTACACTTCTGGACCTCATGCCTGAACTACTGAATCAGAATTGCTGGGAGTAGGGCCTAGGAATGTACATTTTACCAAGCATTGTAGGTGATTCTTATGCATACTATATTAAGAAACATTAGATTAAGCCTTTAGTCATCACCCCTCATGTCACACAAAGAAAAGTCCAATTTAGGTTTTTTTTTTTGAGACGGCGTCTCGCTGTCACCCAGGCTGGAGTGCAGTGGCGCCATCTCGGCTTACTACAAGCTCCGCCTCCTGGGTTCAGGCCATTCTCCTGCCTCAGCCTCCCGAGTAGCTGGGACTACAGGCACCCGCCACCAGGCCCGGCTAATTTCTTTGTATTTGTAGTAGAGACGGGGTTTCACCGTGTTAGCCAGGATGGTCTCGATCGCCTGACCTCGTGATCTGCCTGCCTCGGCCTCCCAAAGTGCTGGGATTACAGGCGTGAGCCACTGCGCCCGGCCCAATTTAGGTTTCAATATTATTTCTTCTCATATTGATAATCTCTTCTGAGACTGTCCTAACCTAATGTTTCTCAAACTAGGGTCCATGGTCTTCTGGGGATCCAAAAATGTATTCTCAGCTGTTCATAAATTCTTCAAATACATTTTAATTTTGTATTTTTCTTTTGATAATGATCTAAATACAACAATTATAAGCATGTTCTAAATTTGGATGACTGCCTTATAATTAAGTCCAGCCATATAGTTTTAGTACCCACATTGTCATTGGGGTTTTTTTTTTTTTTTTTTTTTTT
>NW_012104255.1:1580127-1581106 GCF_000951045.1 Mandrillus leucophaeus
CACATACATATACCAAATTCGGCACCTAAATATGTCCAATTTAATACATACCAATTCAATCTCAAGAAAACTGTTAAATTAAAAAATATTTGCTTGCCAATATTGGTGGGTTTTCTATCACTTTTTTTTTTCTTTTTGTGATGGAGTCTCACTCTGTCACCCAGGCTGGAGTGCAGTGGCATGATCCCAGCTCACTGCAACTTCTGCCTCATGGGTTCAAGCAATTCTCCTGCCTCAGCCTCCCGAGTAGCTGGGATTACAGGCGCCCACCACCATGCCTGGCTAATTTTTGTATTTTTAGTAGGGACGGGGTTTCAGCATGTTGGCCAGGCTGGTCTCGAACCGCTGACCTCAGGTGATCCTCCAGCCTCAGCCTCCCAAAGTTTTAGGATTACAGGCATGAGCCACCACGCCCTGCCTTCTATCACTTTTAACTGAAAAAAATCTGAAATGATACAGTCCTCATGGTTGGGCAAACCATATTTCAATTATACTTTTAAGCAAACTCCAATATAAACAGCGCACAACAGTAGAAGGAAAACCAGATAACTGAAATTAAAACTACCATTTGGAGTTGGCAGAGGGATGAGATGGTATATGGAAACTCTCTGTACTTCCTGCTCAATTTTTCTATGAACCTAAAACTGCTCTAGAAATAAAGTTCATTAATTTGAAAACAAACCAACAGCAACAGCAAAACACCTATCATTCGGAAAAGGGAAGAGGAAACAGCGCATAGCAGTCACTACCAGTCCAAAGTCCTGACTACACTGGGGTAGCAAAGATCCTCTTCCCTGATAGTAGAGTGAGTTCCTTGATCAACCAATCTCTCTGTTCCCAACTCTGGCTCTGTCTTGGGAGAATTCCTCTGGCCTGTTGTCCCTCTTGGTCCCATGGAAGATGATTATTGGGGAGAATTCTCCTTCTTGGGACTGTATCCACTTTAATGGCCCATTTCTTGTTGGCAGGTTCAGTGTTT
>NW_012104255.1:1582106-1637124 GCF_000951045.1 Mandrillus leucophaeus
TTTTTTTTTTTTTTTTTTTTGAGATGGAGTCTCACTCTGTCGCTCAGGCTGCAGTGTAATGCGTGATCTCTGCCTCCCAGGTTCAAGCAATTCTCATGCCTCTGCCTCCCAAGTAGCTGGGATTACAGGTGCCAGCCACCACGTCTGGCTAATTTTTGTGTTTTTGGTAGAGACAGGGTTTCACCATATTGGCCAGGCTGGTCTCAAACTCTTGACCTCAGGTGATCTGCCTGCCTCAGCCTCCCAAAGTGCTGGGATTACAAGTGTGAGCCACCACACTCAGCCTGCTGTTGCTTTTTATAATGAGATTGGTATCACAGCCTAGTATTTCAGTTTGCAAGGGTATAAAAATGTCTACGCCCCTCTGTCCCTAGCTGGTGATGTACTAAATGTCCCAGTCCATGTCACAAAGTGTAGGTATAGGAGCTCCTCTCTGACACCAGTAGATGACCAGGGTAATCTGAAAGCACTCCTAAAAGTGCTGTGGCTAAAAGTTCTCACACATTGGCTAGATGACTGTGGTACAAGGTCTTGAAGCACAGACAGCATATTGTTTCCATTTATGTAACAAGAGGGTAGTGATAAAGTGAGGTCCTGGAGTACCGGCAGGACAACAGTTCTCTCATGTATTCACAGAGGCATGGATAGCAAGATCTCAAAGCATAAGTAACATAATGTTTCTGTTCATGGGATGGATGCCCTTGAGACTTAGCTCCTGGCCATTGGTCTAAGTTTGGTTCTGTGGTCCAAATCAGTTTTTCTCACGGTACTACTCGTCCTGGTCCATTAGTCTGGCCCTTCTCACGCCACTAACCAGCTACATTACTACACCCAGTGGTTGGTCTCCATTACCTTGAAGGACCGGTAAATGTTTCATTTTGTTCAGGATCTCAGCCTACTCCCAAGGACTCCTTGCCACAAGGTATTTGCCAAAATGTGAGCTTTCATAACCTGCTGCTACACTATGTTCCCAGTAAAAATCTTTGTGCCTACACGCACACACACACACTCTCTCTCTGTCTCTCTCTCTCACACACACACACACACACACACACACAATTCACTCTCCATCCCACGACCCTTTCCCAGATAAAATGGGATGGGTCATTTTCTAGAATTGGTACAAAAATTCCTACATGGTGGTTTCAGAGTTGACTGAATCACCAATCAAATGGCATCATCAAAGGCACAGGGGCTTTCATTCTTTTTTCTCTGCCTTCCTCTGCTGACAGCAGATGTTGCTTCCTGGTTGCAAGGTGGCTGTAGCAGTGCCAGCATTGCATGCAGACCACATCCTGTCAAGAAGAGGGGAGTTTCCTCCCATAAATCTCTTTTTATTACAAGGAAACCCTTTCCCAAAAGTCCCCAGAGATTTCCCCTCAGGTCCCAGGACTGTGTCACATACCCATACCTAACCCAATCACTATCAAGGAGCATGAGCCCATCAATTACTGGCATTGACCATTCAAGATTCCACCATCACCGCAACACAAGGCAAGGGTAGGGTCCTTTCCCTAAGCATATGACCACAACAGGACCAAGCCAATGAGGAAGAAGGGGGAGAAATGGATTTGGGCAGCCAGACAGTGCTGTCTGTTTTACCCACCTACCTCCATGTATGAATTGTTTGGTTCAAAGGGTGCTGCACAGGATTCCCCAGGGCTACATGTGAGTAGGCAGCTTGATAGGTGGCTGTCCCCCTCTTCCCACTTGAATTCACTACCCAACTCCCTCACTTTCTCATGGTTTAGATACAGTTTTCCTCAATTTCATACAAAGCTGTGTCCCTCAAGGGATTTGTTCTTGGGTGGGTAGAGGTGGGGAGGGGTTGTTCTCTGTCTACCCTGGAGTATGTGGGGATAATTTTTCTAACCAATTCTTTTATAAGCAAGAAGTTATTTTGGTAGATCACTTTATCTGAATTTGCCCCACTTTGTGCCTACACCTTATACGCAGCAGAGAGGCCCAAGTTTCCTTACCACATGCTAGGAAATAGCTGGCTAGTGATGGCTCACCAGGCAGCCCCAAGTTTTACAACAGCACTCAATCTTCTTAGCCTGCTGTTGCCCTTGCTTTTGCATTTTCTTATTCATAATGAGCAGCAGTAATGGCTAAGTGGTAGGACCAAGGGTAGCTGAACACCGAGTGAAGTTTCCTGTAGTCTTGCCACCCTCACCCATTTCAAATCAGAAATCAGTGGGCAACCAAGTGGAATATCCAAACACCTAGATGCAGCAGCAAAACCTATGGCACTAATTCATCCTTGTGGCATTTCAGGTATGTACCAAGAATGCCTCATATTTGTTCCACTGCTGTTTCTGACCAGATCTGAGCATCTCAAACATGTTTAATAAAAGTCAGTTAAACCTCTCTGGTTGTGGGTCTCTTCAGGGATGGTGGGACTCAATTTTGTGCTTCTGTACTCTCGCTGATCCAAGTACTGTTGTCAGCAAATGTGAATCTAGGTAAGAGTTGATATACTAAGAATTTTAGAGCAGAAGCTCCCTAGAATTGTTATATCTAGACATCTTTGGAACTAAATGACTGCAACCAGAAAATATATTGTGTTGCCCAACTTTGTCCTCAGTTATGTTTAGGTGCAGCCCATCCAGGGATCAAAGGCAATGGCTTGCTGAGAAAAGTACAAGTCACTCTAAAAATCTCTCTCCCCACCCACCACTACCACCCACTCGCCCCCAGACCACCCAAGTCAGGATGCCAGGCTCTCTAGACAAGGAAGTTGTATTCTCAGGACAACACCGATTGCTTTCTGAGTTGTACCAGGCACTGAAGCTCCTGATACAGCTCCCCTCTCCTTTAGTCAGTTCTAATTTCCTCCAGTCTTGCAGCAAAATATTAAGGCCCTGGAGGGAAACAGAGCTCTTGTTTCTCTGATCAGTTTCCTCAGCTCAGGGTCAGCCTACTCTGCCCCCAAATGAGGTAGCAATGACTAACTTGGGGCCACGTGACACCGAGCAGCCTCCAACTGTCAGCCTGTGCTGGGTCATTTGCTATTCTTTTCGGGTGTACATTTGAACCCACTTCCTCTGGTTGGGGACTTCCCCATCTTATGATTCTTGGAAGGAGGCAGAGCCTACCTCCCTCTACAGACTCGAGAATGCCACATTCACTCTCCCTCCTCACAGCTAGGGGGCTGGCACATACCCTAGCCCAGTCACTCTCAACTTTGTCTTAGGAGTTAGAGACAAAGATTCAAGGACGCTGGAAGAGTCTCTCTGTCAAGGCAGTGCTGGCATCTGCAGCAAGATAGAGCTCCCTGCAGGGTGGCCATGGCGAAAACTGCAGACAAGTGCTCTGAGGTGCTGCTGCAGTGGGCTCCTCACCAGACCAGTTCTGCAGCGTGGTTTGAGTGTTGTTCCTAGCTGCAAACCTGCTTCTCCAGCCCGCCTACTGATTCTGGAAGCTGCCCAAATATCCTTTTAATGAATTCCTCTTCTGCCTAAATCATCTAGAGTCCAATTCTGTTGCTTGCAATCAAGGTTCTAGACTGATACGCACCTATAACTCCTTCAGGAATTTGTCCTACTTCTGAGAAGTCCTAAAGGGCTTTGTCCCCACGGACAGTTTCTATGACAAATCTACAAAGGGGATTCTCTGTAAATGCCCATTCTGTTATGAATACTAAAATTAGAGACCGTAAGGCTACCCACCATTGTTCCATAGTATCTAGTTTAGTACCAGCGAGCACATATGTTCTGAGCAATGCTGGAAAGCCCCTTACAAATAACTTTTGCCTTGGCAAAAGACATTGTAATGCTTCTTGAAATAGTTTCATGATGTCATTTATGTAGTAGACCTGATTTCTGTGAACACATTATTTTGAAATAAGGATTTAAATTGTGCTTTGGCAGGAACTGAATATTCAAATGTAATGAGTTTAATTGATTATGAAAATGTTTCTTTTGAGATGATGCAATAACTGCCTGATATTGAGCCTGCTGCTCCAGTGTGCACTAGTAGAAAGGCTTTCAAAGTTGATCTTGGTACATTTGAAATCTGGTAAGCAATTGATTCTCTCGCTAAGCCTCAGTATAGGATCTAGTTCTAAGTGATAAGGCACTAACAATGCCCTGAATCCAGACCAAAATGGGGCTGCCTCTTGCTAGAGCTTTGAATTCCAGCCATGGGAGTATGACTGGGGAGAGTTTCAACCTGTGGGGCCATCTCCTCCTCTCATGACTGCCTGGACCCACTTTCCCCATTTGTCTCTACCTGCTGTGTCCACTTCAGGAGGGCCAAAAGTTTGCTGTATTCGAGGTTGTACCAAAGATGTTACCAGAGCTGCTGAGCATCTGAGACTTAGGGGGTACAGAGGGTGTCTGCATGCCAAAAATATATGTGCTGGCAAAGGAATCTTGGAGGGGCAAGAAACTGATCTATATCTAGATTGTGGTGGTGGTTATGACTCTAGGCTTCTGTTTAAACTCATAGACCTGTACACTAATATGAGCAAATTTTACTGTATGCAAATTAAATATAAACCAGGCATGTCAATTTGCATGTGTAATCTCAGGTACTCAGGAGCTGAAGTGGAAGGATTGCTTGGGGCCAGGAGTACAAGAGCAGCCTGGGCAACATAGCAAGACTCTGCCTCTAAAAAAAAATATTAATTAGACCAGGCGTGGTGGCTCAGGCCTGTGATCGCGGCACTTTGGGAGGCTGAGGCGGGTGGATCATGAGGTCAGGAGATGTAGACCATCCTAGTTAACACAGTGAAACTCCGTCTCTACTAAAAATACAAAAAATGAGCAGGGTGTGGTGGCAGGCGCCTATAATCCCAGCTACTCAGGAGGCTGAGGCAGGAGAATGGCGTGAACCCAGGAGGCGGAGCTTGCAGTGAGCCGAGATGGCGCCACTGCACTCCAGCCTGGGCGATAGAGTGAGACTCTGTCTCAAAAAACAAAAAGATTAATTAATTAATTAAACATAAATTTTAAAACAAGAATATATGTGCTAGAATATCCACTTTCCACATGTGAATTGCTGTACAGTGGCACAGCGTGTGGGCACATGACCACAGTGTCTCCAATCTAATCTGGAAGCATTATGTAGCTCAGTTCACACTTCAATACCCAGCTCAATTATGTAATTCTTTTTTTTTTTTTTTTTTTTAAGACAGGGTCTCACTCTGTCACCCAGTCTGGAGTACAGTGGTGCCATTAAAACTCACTGCAGCCTCAAACTCCTGGGCTCAAATGATCCTCCTGACTCAACCTTCTGAGTAGCTGGGACTTTGGGTGCATGCCACTGAGCCCAGCTAATTTAAAAAACTTTTTGTAGAGACAAGGTCTCGCTTTGTTGCCCAGGCTGGTCTCAAACTCTTGGACTCAAGTGATCCTCCCACCTTAACATCCTAAAGTGCTGAATTTGCAGGCATCAGCCACCGTGCCCAGCCTCAATTATGTAATTTTTTTTTTAAAATAGAGACAAGGTCTCCCTATGTTGCCCAGGCTGGTCTTGAACTTCTGGGCTCAAGGAATCCTCCCTCCTCAGCCTCCCAAAGTGTTGGGATTACAGTTATGAGCTACCGTGCCTGGCCCCAATTATGTAATTCAAAAATTTGTGAGTGACTGCCCACTTTTGGGCAGAGAATTAACAGGTGTGAGGAAGGTACGGGGCTTGGTTTTCTTGCAGGCTCCTACTGAAGGTCAAAAGAATCTGCTCTAGTAAGCTGTGATTGTGCCACTGCACGCCAGCCTAGGCAATAGAATGAGACCCTGTCTCAAAAAAAAAAAAAAAAAAGCATCTGTTCTATGGTACTATTCCTAGAACCTAAAAACTGACATCTTACGTGTATTGGTGAAAAACTTGGTGGGATCACCAAATGCTAAGAAAGAAGTTTGTAATCAACAGTCCACAAAGACCCAAATTCCCAGTCATAGAACCAACTTTCCCTAAAAGTTTTGCGGGGTAGCTGCATTCCTACCATTCTCCTGCTTTGTTGGTAAAGCCCTGGTCTCTGTTCATCTCCAGCTGCTGTGCCATTCAACTCTTGGTTGACCTCTGAGCTCAGTAGTTTTCAACCTTGGCTATAGTTTAGAATTGCCTGGGGAGCTTTTAAAAACCTCATAATCTGGCCACCACCCAGACCAATTAGATAAGAATCTCTGGGATGTGGGACACAAGCAGGAGTATTTTTTAAAACCCCTCAGGTGATTTCTACACTTTTGAAAGAGGGCAGGTTTCTATTTCATGGGCCAATAGGAACACAGGAAGAGGTACGTATTCGTCTGCTCAGGCTGCTGTATCAAAATACCAAAGACTTGGTGGCTTAAACAACAGAAACTGGGCCAGGTGCGGTGGCTCACACCTGTAATCCCGGCACTTTGGAAGGCCAAAGCGGGCAGATCACAAGGCCAAGAGATTGAGACCATCCTGGCCAACATGGTGAAACCTCGTCTCTACTAAAAATACAAAAAATTAGCTGGGTGTGGTGGTGCGCATCTGTAGTCCCATCTACTCAGGAGGCTGAGGCAGGAGGATCACTTGAACCCGGGAGGCAGAGGTTGCAGTGAGCCGAGATCACGCCACTGCACTCCAGCCTGGTGACAGAGCAAGACTCCATCCCAAAAAACAAAACAAAACAAAGCAGAAACTGATATTCTCACAGTTCTGGAGGCTGGACGTCCAAGATCAAGCTGCCAGCCTGGTTGCTTTCCTCTGAAGCCTCTCTCTCTCCTTGGCTTGCGGGTGGCCACTCTCTCGCTCCCTCTTCACATGGTTGTCTTTCTGTTGTCTCTCTTTGTAACCTCGTCTCCTCTTCTTGTAAGTACACCAGTCAGATTGGATGAGGGCCCACTTCAACAGCCTCGTTTTAACTTAATTCCCTCTTTAAAGGCCCTGTTTCCAAATACAGTCACATTCTGAGGTACTAGGGGTTACAGCTTCCACATATGAATTTTGAGGGGGCACCATTTAGCTCATAACAAGGGAGATCATGGTTCCTCTAATAATCTTCACACTTTTTTTTTTTTTTTGAGACGGAGTTTTGCTCTTGTTGCCCAGTCTGGTGTGCAATGGCGCGATCTCAGCTCACTGCATCCTCTGCCTCCTGGGTTCAAGCGATTCTCCTGCCTCAGTCTCCCGAGTAGCTGGGACTACAGGCACCCACCACCATGCCCGGCTACTTTTTGTATTTTTAGTAGAGACGGGGATTCTCCATGTTGGTTAGGCTGGTCTTGAACCCCTGACCTCAAGTGATCCACCCACCTCAGCTTCCCAAAGTGTTGGGATTACAGGTGTGAGCCACCGTGCCCGGCCAATCTTCACACTTGTGTTATTTTAACCTGTTGTTTTTGATAGCCAAAGCCATGGGCCATTAGAAATGTGGCTGCCTGCATCAGGATAGAAGACTAGAGTTCAGCAGGCCAGTCCAGGTTCTACCTTCATGAAACCATTCTCCTAATACCAACTTCTGTTTCTCTTAGCACTAATACTGGGACAGTTCTGCTTTGCCTCCAAAAAACTCTGAAGTGGATCAGAGCAAGATATTAATTAAATTAACTCCAAGTTCCCTGCTGCGTCCCAGGCTGTAAAAGCTATCCCTGTTGTATTTCCCATCCTAAATTATGCCCAGCCACATTGTCCAATGGAGTTCACCAGAAGTTGCGTTTTCAGCCCAAATGATAGCATTAAAATGGTCCAAATAATATATAAATGTCCAAATTTGAACGATACAGTCTCTCCACTTCTGAAAATCTTGGGAGAAAGATTAATTCCAAAAATGCCAGAGAACTTTAAGTCCAAAACTATTTCTTCCCCAATTTCTGTTTCTGCTCAGTCTCAGCTAGAAGGATCTTGCTCTGAGATATGGGGAGAGTGGAGGTTCCTTTGGCTACTGCAACCTGGGCTCTCATCCACTGAAATCGGTGAAGTTCCTGTAGGACCTTCAAGACAAAATTAATCCAGTGTCAAGATTCTCATATGTCCCACTTCCTAAGAGTTCAAAGAGTTAATTGGGCACATAAGATTTTCCCAGTATCAATGACACATGCACAAAATTTAGAAGAAAACAACACAAAAAAACAATCAGACAAATCTCATAAGTGGAATATTCTGCAGAACTATTGTCTTGGTATCTTCAGCAAAGCAGTATCATTAAAAACTGGTGTCTGCATGAAAAAATGCTCATCATCACTCGCCATCAGAGAAATGCAAATCAAAACCACAATGAGATACCATCTCACATCAGTTAGAATGGCAATCATTAAAAAATCAGGAAACAACAGGTGCTGGAGAGGATGTGGAGAAATAGGAACACTTTTACACTGTTGGTGGGACTGTAAACTAGTTCAACCATTGTGGAAAACAGTGTGGCGATTCCTCAAGGATCTAGAACTAGAAATACCATTTAACCCAGCCGTCCCATTACTGGGGCTATACCCAAAGGATTATAAATCATGCTGCTATAAAGACACATGCACACGTATGTTTATTGCGGCACTATTCACAATAGCAAAGACTTGGAATCAACCCAAATGTCCATCAGTGACAGACTGGATTAAGAAAATGTGGCACATATAAACCATGGAATACTATGCAGTCATATAAAAGGATGAGTTTGTGCCCTTTGTAGGGACATGGATGCATCTGGAAACCATCATTCTCAGCAAACTATTGCAAGAACAGAAAACCAAATACTGCATGTTCTCCCTCATAGGTAGGAATTGAACAATGAGAACTTGGACACAGGAAGGGGAGCATTACACACCAGGTCCTATGGGAGGGAGTAGGGGAGAGGGATAGCATTAGGAATATACCTAATGTAAATGATGAGTTCATGGGTGCAGCACACCAACATGGCACATGTATATATATGTAACAAACCTGCACGTTGTGCACATGTACCCTAGAACTTAAAGTATAATAAAAAACAAAACAAAACAAAACAAACTGGTGTCTGTGCTAGATTAAAAGAGACTTAAGGGACATAAACCAGATGCAATGCATGGTCTGGATTGGGCACCGATTTGGATGAAACAACTGCATAGGACATTTTTAGGTCATTTGGGAAAATATGAATAGAAGCAGGGTGTTAGAAGGGTTGAAAATTTACTGAAATAGCAAAAGGGAGGTTAATGACTGAAAAAAACAGAATGAAGAACATTATGTATAGTATGATCTCAGTTTGGCAATAAAATAAAAGCATGCATAGACACACACATGCACAGATCCTGTAGGTTATACACTAAGGTCTTACAGTGGTGATCTCTGGGAGGTGGAAATTTTACTTATTTATTTATTATATTTCTGCTCATCTATATTTTCTAATTTTCTACAATGCATATATACTGCTTCTGTATTAATAAAAGGTTAATCAAAGAAAAAAATTCTTAGACGCCGGGCATGGCGGTTGACACCTGTAGTCCCAGCACTTTGGAAGGCCAAGGCAAGAGGATCCCTTGAGGCCAGGAGTTCAAGACCAGCCTAGACAACATAATGAGACCCCATCTCTACAAAAAATTTTAAAAATTAGCCAGACATGGTGGCTCGCACCTGTAGTCCCCGTTACTCAGGAGGCTGAGGCAAGAGGATCGCTTTAACCCAGGAGTTTGAGGCTGCAGTATGATCATGCCACTGCACCCCAGCCTGGGTGACAGAGTGAGACTCCATTTCATAAAAGAAATTTTTAAATTCTTAGAAGTCACAAGCAGGGCCAGGCGTACTGGCTCACACCTGTAATCCCAGCACTTTGGGAGGCCGAGGCAGGGGGATCACTTGAACTCAGGAGTCTGAGACCAGCCTGGGCAACATGGCAAAACCCTGTCTCTACAAAAAAATACAAAAATTAGCCCGGCATGGTGGTGCACGTCTGTAGTCCCAGCTACTCAGGAGAGGCTGAGGTGGGAGGATTGCTTGAACCCAGGAAGTAGAGGCTGCAGTGAGTTGTGATCGCCACTGCACTCCAGCCTGGGCAACAGAGGGAGGCCCTGTCTCAAAACAAAACAAAAAAAGTAACAAGCAAACCTCAACCCCAAAGCAGTTATTATAAATAAAATTATATTACTAGAAACCAGTACATAAAATACTGTTCAGACCCACATTGCTGTCAGAAAGCAAAGCTTACAGTGGAGACAATGATATCTGGGGGAAAGGAGAATAAATATAGCAAACGTGAGAGAAAAAAACAAACTGCCTTGCTTTCAGCTTCAACAGGAGACAAGTTAAATTGTGCTAGTTGTCTAGGGTCCACAACCTCTTAAGCTTAAACTCTGCTGGGATTTATCTAGAGACTAATTATGGCACTTCGTTTACCAAACGGGAATAGGGTGGAGTTCCATGCATGTGTACTGTTTCCTCCCTCAGGAGGTGACATTTGCAACATTCCTGTGTTCTTGAAAAGTTAGATTTTCATGGGGTGACACCCATAGTCCTCAGGCCATCCTCAAGGCTTCGTTCTTCAAAATCCAGGCTATTTGGCCAGGCGGGGTGGCTGACGCCTGTAATCCCAGCACTTCGGGAAGCCGAGGCGGGCAGATCACGAGGTCGGGAGTTGGAGACCTGCCTGGCCAATATGATGAAACCCCATCTCTACTAAAAATACAAAAATTGGCTGGGTGTGGTGGTGTGTGCCTGTAGTCTCAGCTACTCGGGAGGCTAAGGCAGAAGAATCGCTTGAACCCAGGGGGCGGAGTTTGCAGTGAGCCGAGATCACATCACTGCACTCCAGCCTGGGTGACAGAGCAAGACTCCGTACAAAACAAACAAACAAACAAACAAACAAACAAACAAAACAAAACAAAAAAACCCAGGCTATTTAAAACCTCTTAAATCCCCATTTTAAAGCTGTGCTTCTGGCATCTCAGCATAGCCCTGAGGCTGCACTCAGTTTGGTGACACAGCTTTTCCACACTCTCCTGTGAACAGCCACCTCCTTTTGGAATAGTCATGGTTCCCAGTATGATTCAGACCCTTGCTGTATTAGTTTACTCTTGCTGCTATAACAAATTACCACAAACTTAGTAGCTTAAAACACACATCTATTATCTTACAGGTCTGTAGGTCAGAAGTTACAGGCAGGTCTCACTGGGCTATAATTAATGTGGGCTTGTTCTGTGAACAAAAGTTCTCTGAAAAGGAATTTGAGGAAAGAGACTTTTAGTCCAGTGAACAGTTTGCAAACCTGGGTCACAGCCTCCAGTGTAAAATGAAGGTGCATTCCAGAGAACAAAAAGAAAGCTTATTTTGTTGTTGTTTGCTTGCATGTTTGTTTCAGAGACACAGTTGCCCAGGCTGGAGTGCAGCGGTGTGATCATAGCTCACTGTAACCTGGAATCCCTGGGCTCAAGTGATCCTCCCACTTCAGCCTCCCATGTAGCTGGGGACTACAGGGGAATGCCACCATGCTCCAGTTTTATAGCAAAAATTCCTGCCCAGGTTCCCAATCAGATCTGTTTATGCCAATTAAAGATTGAAAGTCAGTTCTCATTGGTTGAGGCAGCTGAGTTCTGATTGGTCAATACAGCCAAGCCCTGATTGGTTGACACAGCTGAGCCCTGATTGGCCAAGGCAAGTGAGCTCTGATTGGCTGGTTCTGATGAGTTCTGAAAGTCCAAAAGTTAAAATACGTGATCTTCCGGTCATGGTTGCTCATGGCTGTAATCCCAGCACTTTGGGAGGCTGAGGTGGGTGGATCCTGAGGTCAGGAATTTGAGACCAGCCTGGCCAACATGGTGAAACCCCGTCTCTACTGAAAACACAAAAATTAGCTGGGTATGGTGATGCATGCCTTTAATTCCAGCTATACAGGAGGCTGAGGCAGGAGAATCGCTTGAACCCGGGAGGTGGAGGTTGCAGTGAGCTGAGATCACACCACTGCACTTCAGCCTGGGTAAAAGAGTGAGACTCCCTCTCTAAATAAATAAATAACTGACATATTTTACAATGATCCTCTTGGTCTTTCCTTCATAAATCTGTTCAAATTTTATGTACCACTTTATATGATGGTATGTAGTAGTTTCCTATTGTGAAACCCCATCTCTACTAAAAATACAAAAATTAGCCAGTTAGCCAAGCATGGTGGCAGGCGCCTGTAATCCTAGCTACTCGGGAGGCTGAGGCAGAAGACTTGCTTGAACCCAGGAGGCGGAGGTTGCAGTGAGTGGAGATCGTGACACTGCACTCCAGCCTGGGCAACAGAGCGAGACTTTGTCTTAAAAAAAAAAAAAAAGATGTGAACTTTCTGGAAACTCTGAGTATATGTGGGACCTCTAGTCAGCAATGACTGCAATGGCTTTATTTTAAATTTAGGCCCAGTTAGCCACTTGGGTTCCGTCTTGAAAAATTGGCTCTTCCAGGTTCACAGATAACAGCTTCTTTCTGGAGTCACTAGGGGAGAATCCCCTTTGTGTTCATTTGGGCTTTTTGGCAGAATTCAGTTCTTTGTGGATGTTGAACCAAGGTCACCATTTTCTTCCTGCCTATAAACTGAGGCCACCTACATTCCTTGGTTTGTGGCCCCTCCTCCATCTTCAAAGTCAGCAACCATAGATTCAGTCCTTCTCATGTGGTTTGTCAAATGAGCCCCTCTTCTTCCATCATCTTCCACTTTTAAAGACTTGTATGATTATGTTGGGCTCACCCAGGATAATCTACCCATCTCAAAGTCCTTAACCTTAATCACATCTGCAGATTCTCTCTGGCTATGTAAAGTAATATATTCACAGGTTCCAGGGATTAGTACATAACCATCTTTGGGGGATTGTTATTGCATTCTGGGCACATCATCTTTTCTTGGTCTGGGATTGGCATTTCTTTACATTAGTTTTGTGCCTCAGTAGTTACTGCCACTGCCTCTTGCTCTGGAATTCCTCGATTACATGAAGTCTGCCTCTTAGTGGTGGTTTCCCCTTTACTTCCAATATATTTTATGTGACGAATTGCCTTCAGTGGAGTCCTAAAATGACATTCAGAAGCTTGTGCCCTTTGGTCCTGGGGAGGAAAAATTTCTCTGCCTTGGGCTTGCCGCCCTTGCAAAAAGCCTTCGAATTTTCTAGGCCTTAAGTGGAACTTCAACAACAGCAGAAACAGTTCTTTCTGTCCACTCTTGCAGCTCCCTTTCTCCTTTGAAGCAGGCTCAGCTGAGTTTCCTCTTTCTTTTTAATTGTGAGAAATGTGAAAACTACAGAAAAAGTACAAGAATATTATAATAAAAACGCATATTCCTATCACCCAGAATTGTAGACATCTTGTCATATTTGCTTTCTGCAATTAAAAAAATCTTAGAAATCTAGCTAAAATTTTGTTTAGCTACCATCTGCATTGCCATGCTCATCTGAGGCAACTGCTATGGTCTGGAGTGTAGTCTTATCCATTTTTATACTTTACAAACATCCATCCATCCATAAACTATATATGGTATTTTTGTGCATATCCATTTACATAATTGTATCTTTTTTTAATTCAACGGCATGCTTTTGAGACCTGTCCATATTGCTATATGTAGATCTAGCACCACTTCAGTGCAGTGTTCCATTGTATGACATCATCACATTTTATTTTTTCACAACATTTTGACAAATTGCTCTCTAAAGTGGTTGAACCAGTTGATATTTCTACCAGCAGTGTAGGAGTATGCTTATTTCCCCACATTCTTCCCAATGCTTTGGGGAGGTTTTTTTTTGTGTTTTTTGTTTTTTGTTTTTTTTTTGAGATGGAGTTTTGCTCTTATTGCCCAGGCTGGAGTGCAGTGGCGCGATCTCGGCTCACCGCAACCTCTTCCTCCCGGATTCCAGTGATTCTCCCGCCTCAGTCTCCCGAGTAGCTGGGATCACGTGCATGCGCCACCACGTTCGACTAAGTTTGTATTTTTAGTAGAGACGGGGTTTCTCCATGTTAGTCAGGCTTGTCTTGAACTCCCAACCTCAGGTGATCTGCCCGCCCCGGCCTCCCGAAGTGCTGGGATGACAGGCATGAGCCACCGCCCCCGGTTGCTTTGGGGAGATTTTAAATATTTGTCTGTCTAATGGGTAAGAAATTACACCTCATTTTTGTTATAATGTTCATGTGTGAAGTGTTGCTCACTCTAGGTTGATTTCCTGACACATGTAGGGCCTCAGCTCCTCTATCTAAGCAGGAACTGAAACTCCGGCCCCTATAGCTGGTGTCAGTTCTGGCTTCTTCATCTGCACACATATCTCTCTCTCCTTTACAGGTTCTCATTCTGTTTCTGACCCCTGGAGATCTCCTCTTTTTTGTTTTCAAGCACAGCTGTTTATTTTTTAACCTTAAAAATATTTTATAAAAAGATGGGACAAATTCAAACTGTTCCAAAAAACTGTTCCAAATTCAAACAAAAACACATAACGGAATGCACTGCATGAACCTTAACTGGATCCTGGTTTTTTAAAAACGCTATGAAGACATTGGGGAACAATTAGGGAAATCAAAATATGATCTAGATGATGTTATTAGACTATATTAAAATATTATTGTTAGAATATTGTTCATATACTTAGTTGTGATAAAGGTTTTATAGTTATACAGGAGAACAACCTTTGAAGATACACACTGAAGTACTTAGGAGTGATGTAGTCAACTCACTTTCAGATGGTTCAAAAAATTAGATAGATAGACAGATAGATAGAGCTAATAGGGCACAATGTTAACAGTTGTTGAAATTGAGTGATGGGGCCAGGTGCTGTGGCTCACGACTGTAATCCCAGCACTTTGGGAGGATCACCTGAGGTGACCCCAGCACTCAGGTGGATCACCTGAGGTTAGGAGTTGGAGACCAGACTGGCCAACATGACGAAATCCCATCTCTACTAAAAATACAGAAATTGGCTGGACGTGGTGGTGTGCACTTGTAATCTCAGCTACTTGGGAGGCTGAGGCAGAGGAATCACTTGAACCCGGGAGGCGGAGATTGCAGTAAGCCAAGATCGCACCACTACACTCCAGCCTGGGCGACAGAGTGAGACTCCATCTCAAAGAAAAAAAAAAAAAAAGAAGAAGAAATTGAGTGATGGGCATAATGATAGTGATTGTACTAGTTTGAACTTTTCTATATATTGGAGATTTTTCACAATAAAAAGTTGGGACCATTTACACAAGATTTCTAGGTATTTGAAACAGGGCTGATGGCAGGTTTTAGCAAATGCTCAAATCACCATCTTTTTTATTTGAGGCTGGAGTGCAGTGGCGCAGTCACGGCTCACTGCAGCCTCAACCTCCTGGGCTTAAGTGATCCTCCCACCTCAGCCTCTCCAGTAGCTGGGATTACAGGCATGCTTAGAGACAAGATTTCACCATGTTGCCCAAGCTGGTCTCAAACTCCTGGGCTCAAGCGATCTTCTCACCTCCACCTCCCAAAATGCTGGGATTATAGGCATGAAGCACAGTGCCGGCCTCAAATCACCATCTTGAGCCAGATGCTCAGCTAAGGTGTTTTTTTTGTTTTGACAGGATCTTGCTCTGTCACCCAGGCTGGAATGCAGTAGCAGAATCACAGCTCATGCAGCGTCGAACTACTCTGGGACTCAGACCATCCTCCCACCTCAGCCTCTCCCCAAGTAGCTGGGACCACAGGTGTGCACCACCATGCCTGGCTAATTTTTTAATTTTTGGAGAGATGAGCCCTCACTATCTTGCTCTGGCTAGTCTCAAACTCCTGGGCTCAAGTGATCCTCCTACCTCAGCCTCCCAAATTGCTAGGATTCTAGGCATGAGCCACCATGCCTGGCCTCAGCTAAATTTTTAACATTTTAATCTGCTCCTTGAGTTGGTCACCTTTCCTTACCTAACATGTACATGGCTATATGAGTTAGGATATAGGTCCAGCTTCTTGTAACAGTAACACAAATAAACAGAGGCTTAAATACAACAGAACTTGATTTCCTTCAGATGTAACAGACCAGAAGGCAGTACAAGGCTAGTGTAGTAACTGTTCCATGAGGCTATCCATTCATTTACTCTCTTCATCATCACTAGAATGATACTCCCATCGTATGCTACAAAATGGCTCACATTTTAGTTAGCAGGATGAAGAAGGGAAGGAAAGAGGATCCACCTTTCACAGTAAGGGCACAACCCAAAAGATATGAGTACACATCTTTTCCAGACTCATCTCATTGACTAATATTTAATCACACTTAGCTGCAATGGAGAACGGGACATGCAATGTTTAGCTGAGGACGCATACACATTTCTAAAATGATAATAACTTTAAAGGAAAGTGAGAACAGATATTAGAAGACAATTAGCAGTGTCTGACATGATGGCCACTCCTTTCTCAATCACAGTGTGTTCTTTCCTTTCTTCTTTAATTTTTCTTTTGGATGCAGCCATTTGTTTTCCTAACAAACTCTTTGTGACTTGGAGGTTCATCATTAGTAAAAGATATGCAGTCCAGAAATTTTGGATCTGGCAAAAGCACCCACTGTTCAACAATTCTTGTCTACTTTCACCTTACTGGAATTGCGTAATTCCACCAGGGGGTATTCTCTGACCAAAATCAATATATATTCCAGGCTTAACTCAGTCTATCATTAGCTTGCCTGATTCCCCTGTAGTATGTCTCAACTTCTGTGTTTCCTTCTTGTGGAGTTCTAACTCTACACATGTCCTGAGCATGTACCCACAAGGACATGCCATACCTGCTTCTCGGCCCATAATTGTGTTGCCTTGAAACTCATCTAAAATGCATGACAGGCCAGGCACGGTGGTTCACGAGTGTGTAATCACAGCACTTTGGGAGGCCGAGGCAGGTGGATCACCTGAGGTCAGGAGTTTGAGACCAACCTGGCCAACATGGTGAAACCCCATCTCTACTAAAAATACTAAAATTAGCCAGGCGTGGTGGTGGGCGCCTGCAGTCCCAGCTACTCGGGAGGTTGAGGCAGAAGAATCGCTTGAACCTGGGAGGCGGAGGTTGCAGTGAGCCAAGATAGCACCACTGCACTCCAGCCTGGGCAACAGAGTGAGACTCTGTCCGAAAATAATAAAATAAAATAATAAATAAAATGCATGATATATTTTACAATGATCCTCTTGGTCTTTTCTTCATAAATCTGTTCAAATTTTATGTACCCACTTTATATAATGGTATGCAGTAGTTTTCTATTGCAGTCAGAACAAACAACCAGAACTTACAGGCTTAAAAATACAAACTTGTTCTACTACTGTTCTGTAGGTCAGAAGTCTGGTTTAGCTCGTCTGGTTTCTCTGCTCTGCGTTTCACAAGGCCATAATCAAGGTATCAGCCAGCTAGACTCTCTCATCAGGAGGCTATGGGAAGAATCTGCTTCCAAGCTCATTCAGGTTGTCAAAATCTAGCTCTTTATGTTGATAGAACTGAGGACACTGTTTACTTGTTGGCTGTCAGTTGGGAGCCATTCTTGGCTCTCAGAGGCCTCTCTCCCATCCTTGCAAATGGCCCCTACATCTTATGCTTGTAATTTCTCTGACTTTTCCTTCTGCCATATCGCTTTTGCTGCCAGCTAGGGCAGGTTCTCAGCTTTTAAGAGCTCATGCCAAAATGAGATTGGGCCTACCTGGGCAATCCAAGATAATCTCCCTATATTAAAGTTTGTACCCTTAATTACATCTGCAAAGTCCCTTTTGTCATATTAATATATCATATTCACAGGTTGTAAGGATTAAAGTATGAACAGTTCGGGGTGGGGGAGGGGTGCGCAGGGGGGCGGGGATGCATTTTTCTACCATGTGTTTTTTTTCCAATTGCTCTAAATTTATATGGACTCTTTAAGTGCACGTTTAGGAGGACACCACTCAATAGCATTGTAGATCTGGATTCCAACCAGTAGAGTAATTCCTGTGCTTTTTTTTTTTTTTCCCTTCTCTTCCTGTCTTTCCCTGGTCTCTTTGAGACCTAGATAACCTCTATGACCTAGTAACAAAATATCTCCCTGTTTTCTAGTTACATCTTTAAGAATCTTTAGATCTTGGGTGTATCTTCTTTTTCCTTTCATCTCTGTCTAGCTTGCTCTTCAAGATCACATTTTCCTAAGAATTGATTGCTAAGGATGAGAATTCCCAAGGATGAGAATTTTCCTTCTTATCCTCCATCTTAAACAGTATATCTTCTTGTACTGTTTTCTTTTATTGTCTCACTGCTCTTGTTCTGACAGTAAGACCAAAGCTTATTCTTATTTTTTCTAGTGATTTACTATGGGAAATTTCAAACATATACAAAATTAGAAAGAATACTATAACAAACCCGTATAGAATAGCATAATGAATCCCTCGGCTTCAATAATTATCAATACTTTATACATTTTAATTCATCTACTCATGCATTTTTTTGGAATATTTTAAAGTAAATCCCAGGACATCATGTTATCTCACTCACAAATAAATCGATATGAAGCATTATTTTGAAAGAAATTCAGTACCTCCTCGATTTTATGAGCAAACCATATTCCTAGAGAAGTTAGTCTTTAAAGGTTTTTGCTTAGCCTCTGGAATTTTAATAATTTCATGACTTGTTTCTCCACCTCAATACAAGATGATATATCCTTTGTATGATAAACACTCCCATTCCTCTAGCTGTAACTTGATAAAAATCACCTGCCTTCCTAGGTTAAACGCATTGTCTGGGTCTTTAAAATCCAAAGTCATGGTCATGGCTCTCGTAACTAATAAATCCAGAGCCACCCTGAGGTCATGCAGAGGTGGTGGTAGGTGGGTGAATCTAGGAATCTGTGAATGTGCCACAAAAATTCAAGAAGGCAGCCCCTTCATAGTTGTGTTTTGTTGTTGTTGTTGTTGTTTGTTTGTTTTTGCTTGTCTCTTGAATGGGATGCAATTCAAAACACGATAGAGGAACAGTACTGATAGAATGCCACCTACTAAAATGTAGAAGATACAATCTCACTTTAGTACTTTGTGGTTCACATGGAATTTGGCTACTTTTGCAGTTTAAAGTCCTGGCCTGTAATCCTGGCTGAGAAACAGAGGAAAGGGAGCAAATATTTTTCAGCCTTCTGATAGTGAAAAGGTCTGATTATTGAAACTTTGTTTTGAGGCAAACCTTAGCCAAGGCTAAAATATTATTTTCCTGATACTCTTATCCATGCCTCAGCCACAAAAGCATGCACAGTCTGTTCTTACTTAGGGTCTGCATGGGCCTATCTGCTTTTAGATACCAGCTACGATTGCAAGGTCAAAAACCTTTGAGGCTTATGTTTTCTAAGGCCACTGTCTATGAAGAGCAGTTATGTGCCTGCAGACACCAGTTATCATATAAACTGCTGTAAACTCCCAAAGTCAATGATGCACATGGCCAGTACTTTCTAGGGCCTGCCCTTATGAAAAAGAAAAAAACAGCCAGAACACCTTTGCATACCGGCCACCACACTGCTACAAAGAAAATTGCCTCCCTCAAATGCCAGTCATTGCATCCATTTCTCAAGATTTCCCCATTCATACACCATGGGATCTCTCCAAATATCATATAATCACACCAGTCTCTCTCTCCACTGAATTCCTAATTGAGAAATAGACACAGGAATTAAAGAGGAATCAGAATATTGAGATATATTGTTTTTAAGACTGGTTTGGAGAATAGGTCTGTGGCCTGTAGCCTGAATTAGGTTTCCAATTCATTTATCCCAAGCCTAGACTTTTTCACCCTCCTGAGGTGACAGATGGGTCTGTATAGCAGGCCCTCACCCCACCAGTCACAGAAAGGGTGCTCATCCACCTGCAGGCCTCCCTACCCTCGTAGGCTGATAACATGGAGGGGCAGAGAGGAGAACACAGGTGTGCTGTGGGCAAGGGAACTCCGAAAAAGAGAGAGCAGGGAGCTTAGCAGGGGCTGAGCAACAGGCACTCAGTCCTATCTTGGAACCTCACCAATGAAGTCACTGTGGGGAGGAGGTGCGGAGGGGCTGCGGGAAGCTTTCTTCACAATACTTCTGAAAGTGCAGAAGTTCCTATTTCGTGGACAGGTGGGAATACAAGAATGGGGGATGTCAGCTAACTTATGGCTGCGGTTAAAGGGAAGGGCCCCCTCCCCCAGAGGTCAGGGCTTTCTCCAGGGGCCAGCCTTACAGCCTTACATTCTTACTGTATGACTGAAACAAATTGGAACAGAAGAATAGGTAGAATTGGGTGTTCTGGTGCTCAGCAGAGACAGTGGAACCGACTGGTTTTGCTCCATGAACACCTCTTAAGAGTCTTTGCCTAATTGCTGTGGCTACCTGGGAGGGAGAGAACTTTAGAGTTAATTTAAGCCCAGTTATTGTTTTTGTTTTTGTTGCCTCAGATGGCAGAGGACATCAAGTCCAAATGCGAGACAGAGGATGAAAGAGAGTTTAAAACACAACTTGCAAACCGGTAGCCTGCTGAATAGATCCAACCCACAGATGTGTTTGACTTAGCCCATAAGAATTTTCAAAAATATTTTGTAAATTACTTGTCAGTATATAAAAATTGGTAGAGTTCACATAAGGACCCAGATTTTATGGCTTCTCTGGAACAGTTCAGAGATTCTGGATATGTGGATGTGCATTTCTATAGGGCAAAATCAGCTGGATGGAATAGCCACTGCTTCATTTAGGAAGGGGTACAGTTTCCATCCAGGCTCTTGTATGACCTGCTTAGCCCCTGCCCATGTTTGAGTTTGTGTTCTCTCAGTTAAATTGGCCAGCACTAGAGGTTGTTTGTGATCTGAAAGAAATGCAAATCATCCATCTCTGTAAGTGTCTAATCATGTCAGAGCGAGTATTTGGCAATGTGGAGAGTGCCAGGGAGGTGTATGCCAAGAATCTGACCATCCATCGGGAGGGGGAGGAATGAGGAGACATCTGTCTATATAATGAGGATGGAGAAATTGTTATGAAAGGCAGGAGAAAAGGGGGCCACAGCCCATAGTGCAGAGAAGCAGGCTAGACTGGAGCAGGTGACTGCGGGAGTCAATTACAGCCAAGTGTTGCTAGGGCAACTCAGGCTCCGCGCACAGCCTGGAGGGCCTCCGGCCTTCTTACTGCTAAGGCAGCTGATTTAGGAGGCCGGAACTCTGAAGTCTGAGAAGCTGATGAGGAAAAAGACAAGGTTGCAGAAGCAATGTTTTAGGTTGGGGCTAAAGTCTTGAAGCAGACACAAAGGGAGCTACAATGTCCCACATGGGGCTACTGGTGGTCATTCTAAAGGCCTCTGGAATTGGGAACCAACACATCTCACCCCTTAGGGCAGTTCTTTCCAAACTGCAGGTCTCAAAGCATTGGTGGGCTGTGAAATCAATTTAGTGGAGTGAAATCAACATTTAACAGAATGAATAGAAAAATAAAAAAAAGAAATAGTTTTTTTTCTTTAAACAGAGTGCATTCACATAATAAAGGTAAATATTATTTTGTGAAACACTGGCTTCAGATGTGTGTGTGTGTGTGCGCGCGCGCACGTGTGTGTGTGTGTTTGCATGCACAGGTACATGTACTGAGTTGTGATGTCAAATACGGTATGTTTCTTATTCTGTAAATTGATCTCAAAAACCTTTGAAAGCCACTACCACAGGCCACAGAATCAGTCACCATGGCTAGCTGACTGGATGGACCTGATTTGGCATGTCCAGTTGACTTCTTTTCTCTTTATTTTTGGTTTTTGTTGTTCTTGTGAGCAAGATGGGCAGATGTAGACCAATCATAGCTTTCTAAGGAGCCACTCTCTGGTATCAGAAAACAAACAAAACAAAACAAAACAAAAAACGCAGGTAATGTTGAGCCTGCTGGGAAACAGGTTTTGGGGTGTGGCTTCTCAGAGAGACACAATTGCTTGGGATTCTACACCCTGGGAGTGGTAGAGTGGTAGCACTACAGAAGGGCATGCGAGTAAAGCCAAAAGGAGAGCCTGCTCCATGGTGCTGGTCCCAAATTCTGTTCTCGTGTGGAATCTTCCAGGATTTCTAGGAGCAATATCATCCCTACCATTTTCTGCATGGCCCACACTATTGATGCCCCACCCAATGGCCATCCTTCACTTTCTTCCTCCCTCATAGAGACCCTATTTTTGTTCTCACATAGGGCAACACTGTACATCAAGGGAGCAGGGATTTTCAAATGAAGACCTACAAAATACAAGCCCCAAATTTGTATTAGCTTCAAAAGACATAACGATTACTCAATTTGTTATACAACTTTCTAAATGTGTATTCTCAACTTTTGTATTCAGCTTGTCGCAGTCTGGTAACCAACAGTTTATAGACTCGCACCAGTCCAGGGACCACACCATGAGTGGCACTAGTCTGAGCTGATTAATCATGATAATTCTATTTCCCTTGCCAAATGATTGGTTTAGGCATGGGCATGAGACACGATTTCTGGCCAATAAGAGGGGATATCTACTGGGGGCATAGGGAAAAGTTTCTCTTGGTCTTAATAAAGGGCATATAACAGTTATGTTCTTTCTTCCAGACTCTTAATGCTATTATATGGCCTTGGGATACCTGAGTACCTGTGGATGTCTTATAATCATAAGGTGAAGGACCAATAGGCTGAAGATAGTGGAAACAGGTGGAAGGAAACTAGGTCCTTAGGGATGTTGCTGGGCTGCTGAATTACTTGCCCTGGAATCCCTCTATAGCCCAACTTATGGGAAATAATAAAATATTGTGTGTTTGGCTTTGCTATTATTTGTAACTGAAATAATTCTAATTGATGCACCTTGTAGAACATGACAGGGTTAACTGGTTTGAGCACAGAGGCTTACCTGTACTAAGGATATTTTACAGTGAGCTTAGAACTCCCAGAAGAAATTGTAAGGATAAAAAAAATGGTTAGATAAACCTAAAGTTGTGTACTGACCCACAAGACATAGCAGGTGTCATTCTAATCATAGCATCATTTCTTGTACTTTTGTCCATACAGTAATTTTGACGTTTTGTGTATAGTTCCAAGAATTTTAACACATGCATGGATTAATGTAACCACCACCACAATCAGGATACAGAAAAGTTCTATCACCTCCAAAAACTTTATCGTGTTATTGCTTTGAATTTGCATGCCTCCATGCCTAATCTCTGACCTGTTCTCTATCACTATAGTTTGTCTTCTGAAAAAATGTCATATAAATAAAAACATACAGGCCGGGTGTGGTGGCTTATGCCTGTTATCCCAGCACTTTGGGAGGCCGAGGGGGGCAGATTGTTTGAGGTCAGGAGTTTAAGACCAACCTGGCCAACATGGTGAAACCCTGTCTCTACTAAAAATACAAAAATTAGCCCGGCATGTTGGCACGCGCCTGAGTCCCATCTACTCGGGAGGCTGAGGCATGAGAATCTCTTGAACCGGTAGGCGAGGTTCCAGTCAGCCAATATCGTGCCACTGCACTCCAGCCTGAGCAACAGAGCGAGACTCCATCTCAAAAAACAAAACAAAACAAAACAAAACAGAAAACAAATTAGCCTAGCGTGGTGGCGTGTGTCTTTAAGTCCCAGCTACTGGGGAGGCTGAGGCAGTAGAATCACTTGAATCCGGGAGGTGGAGGTTGTAGTGAGCCGAGATCATGCCATTGCACTCCAGCCTGGGCAACAAGAGTGAAAGTCTCTCTCTCTCTCTCAAAAATAAAAATAAAACAAAACAAAACAAAATAAAATAAAATAAAAAGAAAGAAAGAAAAAAAGAAAGTTCCAAATTTTTCCCTATGTTTTCTTCTAAAAATCTTATAGTTATATTATATTCAGATCTATGCTCCATTTTGAGTTAATTTCTGTATAAGGTGTGAGGTTTTGATCAAGATTTGTATGAGTCCATTTCTGCATTCTCTATTCTGTTATGTTAGTCTATATATCTATCTCTTCTCCAAAACCGTACTGTCTCGATTACTACAGTTATGTGGTAAGTCTTAAAATCAGGTATAGCAGTGTGATTCCTCCAACTTTATTAATCTTTTCAAAATTGCTTTGGCTATTCTTGTTTTTTTTTTGCCTTTCCATGTAAATTTTAGAGTTGATGTATATCCACAAAAAATCTTGCTGGGATTTTAATAGGAATTGAATGAAGTCTATAGATCAACTTAGAGAGAACTGACATCTCTAATATGTTAAGTGTTCTAGTCCATGAACACGGTCTATCTCTCCAAATTGAGAACTTTGGAGATTTCTTTCATCAGCATTTTGTACTTTTCAGCATAAAGGTCCTGTACACGTTCTGTTAGATTCTTACCTAAGCATTTTATTTTTGGGGAGCTATTACAAATAGTATTGTTCATTACTAGGATAAAGAAATGTGATTGATTTCTGTGTGTTGACTTTGTATCCTGCAACCTTGCTAAATTCATGTATTAGTTCTAGGGAGGTGTGTGTGTTTGCGTGTGTGTGTGTGTGTGTGTGTGCTATTTGGGATTTTCTGTGTAGACAGTCATGCCATCTGTGAATAGGGATGGCTTCATCTTCCTTTCCTCTTCTCTCCTCTCCCTTCCTAACTACCTAGAGTTTAGAAACCTAGTTTGGACAAGATATGAGGATAGGGGATAAGTAGAGTTGTAATAGGTCATCTGTAAATTGTTCAAGTTGATTAACAGTCACTCTACAAGGCGATAAAAATATCATTATGTGCAGATGATGTGATTGTGTACTATGAAAAATTTTAAAAAATACTAAAAATTTAAGAATAATAAATACTACAAAAATACCAAATACTTATTGAGGGCCAGGAACAGTTCTAATCATTGTACATAAATGAACTTATCCAGTAATTGCAACCTTATGAGGTGGGTATTATTATCCCCATTTTACAAAAGAGGAAACTATGAATGGCAGAGCTGGGTACAAATCCAGCTCCAGTGCTGGCATTCTTAACTATTGTGCAATGGAACAGAAGATTCTACAAATGGATCCCAAAATGTCAGGGAGTTTAGTATTTGATAAAGGGGACATTTTAAGTTAATGAGTGAAATGTCAACCATTCAATAATTATGAAGAACAATTGGATAGATCTTGAGAAAAAATTAAACTTGGAACCCTACATTTGTACTACAGGCCAAAATAAAACTCATATGAGACAAATATTTAAATGTAATATTCAAAACCATAAAGGTGTTAGAAGAAAACATAGATGAAGAGTTTTCTAGTCTTGAAGTGGGCAAAGCCTTTTAGAACACAGCACTTAAACCAGCTACTATAAATAAATGAAATGATAACAAATTTGATTATATAAAGGATGTTAAACTTGTATGTTCTAAGAAACAGTTTTACAAGGTTAAAACACAAACAAAAAACTGAAGAACATATTTATGACAGGAAGACAAGAGTATTATCCGTGATATAAAAAGAGCTATTCCAACTCAACAAAAAAGACTATTCAACAAAAAACATGGGCAAAATATACAAACAAGCTATGCATTTAAAAGAAGAAGAATACAAATGGCCAAGAAACTAATTAAAAGACATTCAACCTTGCCAAAAATCAAAGATATGAAAATGCAGAGAATGACATATCATTTTGTAAGTATCAGATTACCAAAGAAAAAAATTAGTGAAAATGCACGGCTCTGGCAAGGGTATGGGGGGAAAAGCACTCTCATACTTGGGTACTACAAATATAAATTCACATAATCTCTTTTGGAGGGCAATTTGGCAATATCTATCCAATTGCAAAATGTGCATTCCCTTTGCAGGAATTCAATTTCTATTTATTTATCTTATAGGAGTACAAACATGTGTAAAGCTATTTCTACAAGAATGTTCATTTCAGCACTCTCTATAATAATGAAAACTCAGTAACAATCCAAAGGAATATCTACTCTATGTGAATAATTTAAAAATAAGGTAAATCTTTTATGTATTGGCATGTTAAGACACTCATAATCTGTTGTTACCTCTATTTATTTCTGAGTAGCCTCAGGGGATTTCTTATAGGACAACTGTTACTTAAGTTAGCACAGCTTTCTATCCTGTAAAATGGGCATAATCACATCAAAAATATTTATTGAACAGATACAATTGCCAGGCACTGTAATAGGTGGTGGGGTATGAGTAGGAAAAAAAACAGGCTTGGTCCCTGCCTCCGAGGAGCTCACTGTTCAGTGTAGAGGTGTGAGGTGTGTGTGTGTAGGGTTGGGGGGAACAGATGTTAATCACACAATTGTATAATTGTTTTGGGTGGTGTGGGAGGAAAATAGCAGAGTATTATGAACGCGTATTACAGTGGGCCTTGATCCAGTTTTTGGGGGGGGGATCAAGGAAGGCTTCCCTGAAGCAATATTTAATTTTTTTTAAAAAACAAGTGATGGGCCAGGCACTGTGTAAGTGCTAGCTCCAGAGATCAATTAAAAAGAATAAGGTAAACATATAGACACTGACAGAAAGAATTTCAAGAATGCATTGTCAATAAGGCAAGTTGTAAAACTTAAATATATCATTATTTCTCCTTTTTCGGTTTAAAAAATCTGCATTGTAATATAGGTGTAAATGTATATATAGAAAAAGATCTGAAAGAATATACATCATGCCATTAACTCTATTCGAATAATTTATGGGTTTGTCTGATCTTCTGTATGTAATCAGTTAAAAAGAAAGATATTTATATATACAAAAATGACAGCATGAATATTAGAAAAATTGGTATTCAGGCTGGGCACGGTGGCTCACGCCTGTAATCCCAGCACTTTGGGAGGCTGAGGTGAGTGGATCACTTGAGGTCAGGAGTTTGAGATCATCCTGGTCAACATGGTGAAACCCCATCTCTGCTAATAATACAAAAATTAGCCGGGTGTGGTGGCACGTGTGCCTGTAATCCCAGCTACTAAGGAGGCTGAGGCAGGAGAATCGATTGAACTGGGGAGGCAGAGGTTGCAGGGACCCAGGATCGCACCACTGTACTCCAGCCAGGGCAGCAGAGTGAAACTGTGTCTCCAAAAAAAAAAAGAAAGAAAGAAAGAAAGAAAAATGGCATTCAAGGAAAAAAAAAACTTTAAACAGGGTAAAGAGAGATACTGAAGAGTTTGAGGTGACAGTGAGCTATGATTGTGCCACTGCACTCTAGCTCTAGGCACTAGAATGAGATCCTGTCTCTAAAAAAAGAAAAAAAGAGACTATCTACCAAGACTATCTTCTGTCATAAACATACATAGCAAACAATATTCCATTAAATGTATGTAGAAAACAGTTACAAAAGCACATAAGTTGTACGCTATAAAGTTTTAAAAAATGCCTATGCAACTCTTGCCAAGATTGATCAGGTACTGAGTCATTAAAGAAAGCACAATGCATTTCCGATAGTAGAAATAATAAAAGTCACATTAATGGAACACAGTGCCGTACAGCTAACCTCTAACCACAAAAACATCCAGATAAGAAAAAATTTGAGTCACCTCACAAAGAAAATACTTCTAAATATCTCATGGTCAAAGAAGAAATCAAACCTAAAATTATAAACTAGAAATTAATGAGAATGAGAGCTCTTCATATGAAGTAAAACACTGAAAAAAATAAACTTAGAGAAAACTGGAGGAAGATATTAATAAACATGAAAGCTGAAAATAATAACTTTAGTAGAGAATAGGGAAAAATGGTAGAATAGAAAAATAAATCTAAGAAATAGTTCTTTGAAAATATCAACAGAATAAACTCTAGAGAGTTTAGTTAAATGAGAAAGAGAAATGCATAAAAATAAGATGGCTTGATTGGTGGATAGATAAATGATATATATGTAGTACAGTTATAACAAAACATGGTGAAATCAATGTGGTGGGTATGCAGATGTAAAATTCTTTCAACATTGTCGTATGTTTGAAAACGTTCATAATAAAATAGTAAAAATCTCTTGGGGCACAGCGCAGTGGCTCATGCCTGAAACAACAACTTTGGGAGGCTGAGGAGGATTGGAGAGGATTACTTGAGCCCAGGAGTTTGGGACAAGGCTGGGCAACATAGTGAGACCTCGTCTTGTTCCCCACTTTCCCCCTGCAAAAAAAATTTAGCCAGGCGTGGTGGCTTGCACCTGTAGTCCCAGCTATTCGGGATGCTGAGGCGAGAAGATCCCTTGATCCCTTGAGTCCAAGAGATCCAGGCTGCAGCGAGCCGTGATCATGCCCCTGGGAGACAGAGTGAGACTGTCTCAAAAAAGAAAGAAAGAAAGAAAGAAAGAAAGAAGGAAGGAAAGAAAGAAAGAAAGAAAGAAAGAAAGAAAGAAAGAAAGAAAGAAAGAAAGAAAGAAAGAAAGAAAGAAAATACTCCTTAGCTAATAATCAGGGAAATGTAAACAATGAGACATTTTTCACCCATTATATTGGAAAAATATTAAAATGATTGGTTAATATCGAGTCCGGGTAAGAATTTAGGGAAATGGTAATTCTTACTCACTGCTAGTGGAGGTATAAACTGAAATAGTCGTTCTACGTGGCAATTTGTCATTTGACATTATGTACTAAAATTTCAAAATGGGCTATCTTTGGGCAGGGCACAGTGGCTCACGCCTGTAATCCAAGCACTTTGGTAGGCCGAGGCAGGAGGAAGGATCACTTGAGCTGAGGAGTTTGAGACCAGCCTGAGCAACGTAGTGATATCTCATCTCTACAAAAAATACAAACATTAGCCAGGCGTGATAGCACAGGCCCGTAGTCCCAGTTACTCGCGGGAAGACTGAAGCAGGAGGATTGCTTGAGGTGGGAGGATCGCTTGAGCCTTGGAGGTCAAGGCTGCAGTAAGCCCTAATCGCACCAGTGCACTCCAGCCTGGGTGACAGTGAGACACTGTCTTAAAAAAAGAGAAAAAGTGTGCTACCTTTATCCAACTATTTCATTTCTCCATGTTTATCTCACAGAAATATTTTAGCATCTGCAGAAAAAAGCATGTACAAGGAATTTTATTGCAGCATTGTTAATAGTAGGAAAAAAACTCCACTGTAATAGTCAAAGATGGAAAATAACATGCGTTTATCCATAGGTGAATGATTACAGTATATTCATTCAATGGAATACTATGCAGTAGGTAAGATAAATGAGGTAGATTTATAGATATTGACATGGAAAGATCTTCAAGCTACATTAAGTGAATAAAGCAATTAACAGAACAATACATAGGATGCTATTCGTTTTTTAAATGAAAAACAAAAATAGAGTCATGCTTTTCTATTTGTGTATACGAATGTAAGGGGAACTTTAAATTTATCCGTGTTTTACAATAATCTTGTGTCATTAGGAAACCAATTTTAAAATGAAAAAAGAACAAAAGTTAATTACATACTAAAGAAAGTATAGTTTCATGTTGCCACTAAAATGTTATAGATGGGCCGGGCGCGGTGTCTTACGCCTGTAATCCCAGCGCTTTGGGAGGCGGAGGCGGGTGAACTGCTTGAGCCCAGGAGTTTGAGAACAGCCTGGCGACATAGTGAGACCCCGTCTCTACAAAAAATAAAAAGTTATCCAGGCGTGGTGGTGCATGCCTGTAGTCCCAGTTACTTGGGAGACGGAGGCAGGCAGGAGGATCCTTGAGCCCAGGAGGTCGAGGCTGCAGTGAGCCGTGACCATGCCACTGCACTTCACCCTGGGTGACAGAGTGATACTTTGTCTCAAAAAAAAAAAAAGTAAAAATATTTAAAGCAACAATGTATCTCGAAGGGGCCCTGTACATCTCCTGAGATCATATACAAAATATTATGTGTAAGTATATATTGGGGTGGGGGATCCATTCAGCAGATTCTCAATTCGAGGGATGAACCACTGCTCTGGAGGGCTGGAATTAGAGAAGTGGAGGGTATAATTACAGTTTTTATTTCCTCGATGTCTCAGGAGTTCTTTTAATAGTGCTTTTGTCTTTAAATACTAAATTAATACATACTTTTTATTAAAAAGTGAAACCTTATCGAAGTAGCTAGAGTTCCAAGTCAAAGTCCCTCGTCCCTCCAATGTCGTCCGCAGCCCACAATAATTAAGCAGGGTTAACAGGGGATCTCCTACCGGGTCCTTTTTATTCCCATGTATTTACAGATGCAGATCCTCTACAGGATCCTTGTCAATCGCACTGCCGTTCCAAATAATCAAAGGAGAAAAAGAGAATGTTTATTGAGGGCTTACTATGTGCCTGAAGTGTTTTAAGGGTTTGCTCGCGTGAACTCTGGGTGGTTGGCGTCCCACGTCGTCTCCCACCCTCCGCTCTGGGTCCAGGCTTGCCCTCTTGCCCCACACTCCCCATTCTTCACAAGGCATCTGGCGAGGTCGTTAATTTTTAAAGGTAAATCAGATCAAATCATGTTCCCTTCCACGGCTTCCACCGTCCCTCGAATCAAATCCCAATTCTTAGCGACCCTATCATCCTCTATGGTTGCGTTTACTGGGCCTCGGGTAGCTCAGGCGGGGTCCCCTGCAAGGGACCCAGCTTCACCGCGGAGGGAGCTCCCTCCCGAGGGGCAGGGGCGGGGCTTCGCGTGCGGTGGGTGGAGCCCCAAATCGAGTTTGAGCTGAGCCGGAGCGAGGAGGCTTTCGACTGAGGGCTAGCGAGGGGAGCAGGGCTGGAGCAGGGCTGAAGCAGGGCTGAAGCAGGGCCGCGGACCCCGCACGCTCCTGCGGGCCCCGCGGAGCCATTGCGGCCGAGGTGAGCGTCTATCCCTGGACTGGGGAGCGAGCTCTGTACGCGCGGCCGTTCTCGGCTTCTCGCGGGTGGCAGTGGCGAGGTGGTGGGGGGGGAGTTCCCACGGGACCCTGCGCGGAGGCGCGGAGGTGGCGGCCTTGGGGAGCCTGCGGGAAAGGCTGCTGGAGGGGCTGGGCGGCCTGCCCCAACCCTCCCTGAACCCCGCCTCCTCTCCCCTCCCCCAGGCCTCGGCCGGCGCCAGCAAAGAGCTAGCCGCATCTTCGGGGGCAGCCGGGCAGCGGCCGGCGGCGCGGCGAGAGAGCGACTGACAAGAGGGGATGCGAGGTACCGGCATTAGCCATGGCCAAGTGGCCCTAAAGAGGGAGTAGAGGCCGGGCCTTCAGCATTTCTCACTGGTTCGAGGAAGGCGGCCTCAGAGGAGAGGGAAGGTGAGGGGCGGGCAGGCAGGCTTCGCGGGTAACTACTAGGCGTTGCATATATATGTTTTGGTATCTAAATGGTACTACACATACTCACACACATTCATTTTGACTAATTGCTTGTTTAAAAATCTAAGAATATGTCTTGTAGATCTTCTTATATCCGGGAATCCAAATTTATGTCGGGTTTTAAACAGCTGCATTGTATGATTGTACTACAGTTTAACCATTTCCCGATTGATATACATTAGCTTGTTTCTCTGTTGGGGGAGGGAGGGGACTATTACAAGCAATGCCATAATGAATGGGTTTGTGTATATGTATCATGCCATGTATGAGTATTTCTGTAGGATAAATTCTTAGAAGAGTAATCGCTGGGTCAGGGTGTATATGCATTTTGAATTTTTATACATTTGTCCAAATTGCCTTCCCAAAAGCCTGTACTAATTTACACTCTTTAATGTTGTGCGAGAGTGCCTATTTTTCCACAGTTATGCCAACACGTATTATCAATCTTTGTAATTTTAGCCAATTTAAAGGGCAAAAAATCGTATGTCATTGTTTTCATTTGCATTTCCCTGATTACTGGTGAAATTGATCATATTTTTGTTTGTAAATAGGCAAATATCAATAGTTTAGATAGGCAGTTTTCCTATTTATAAGCAATAAGCATTTTGAAATTTTAATAATAAAAAAACCTGTTCGCAAGAGAAACGAATAAAAATACCTGGAAGTAAACTATAAAACTTTATTGACGAATACCATAAAAGAACATCTGCATTAAAGGAGAAGGAATACTATGCTTCTGAATAAGAAGGCTCAATATTGTAGTGATGTCCATTTTTCCTATATTGGTTTATACAGTTGATGCAATTTCAATAAATATACCAAGTTTTTTTGGAACTTACTATGATTCTAAAGTTCATCTGGGGGAAAAATGGCTAAGAATAACTGAAAAAATATTTTAAAACGTAAGTTTTAAATAGGGATATTTGTACTACTGGCTATTAAAATGTACTGTAAAGGAACTATTTAAATTAGAACGGACAGAACAATGCATTAGAATGGAAAAGCCCACAAATCGAGCCAGATTGGATCCCAAGATTTGTTGGAGAAACACTGTTGGCTAGACGTGGAAAAACTGCCATATTCAGGCATCCCCCCCCCCCATCCCCGAAGCTTGAATATTCCTTTGAGGGCAGACTCCTTTGTTTGGAGAAAACCACTTTATTGGATCTTTTTGGTTATGCCAAGGTAAAGCTTCAGTAGTTAAAATTGGTGACTTTGGAACTAGAACTAATGATATGGCCTTTAGTTAGATTAAGATGGATTCAGGTTAGCCTGCAGTGCGGCGAGGGAAGGAGTCTGGATAATACAGGTTTAAGAATTTTTTTCCCTATCTAATGGGCAAAAAATGTTATGTCATTGTTTTCATTTGCATTTGTGTGCTTACTGTGGGATTGAACGTCTTTTAAATGTTAGTCCAGGAAAATATGTTATTCCTGGAGACAGGTAACAATGGGGGACTCTTTACTCCCCTTCCAGAATGGAGTTTGGCTAATTGGTACAGCCTTGCCCGGAAGCGTGAGAATAAACAGGTTGACTTTTTAAATTTTCCTCAAGCACTAGGCTCTAGACACCTAGATCGGGGGCGGAGGCAGTTTTCAGGACATGGCCGAGATTTGGCGCTGAGCTGTGTCATCGCGAGGTTTGGCAGCCAGCTCCGCAGTGGGTCGGAAACCTCGTGGTAGGCGAGATCCCTGCAGGACGGGAGGTTCCTCCCTTCCCCCGAAAAACTCCCAGTCATTTTCACGAAGCCCCGCCTTTCTCCTTTTTAGGAGTGTGCACCAGGTCTCGCGATATCTTATGTTTCCTAAAGGCGAGGCGCGGGCGGCATCCTGCGGTGAATTAAGAAGGTCTCGCCGAGCTAAAGCGTAATATCGCGATAGTTCTCAACGCATGCGGGAGCCGGCCCCGGTAGGTTGGCTCCGCCCCTCACTGCTTCGTTAGGTTGTGCGTCATTTGCTTTTGGCTTCGCGTAGGGTGAAGCTGTAGCTACTTCGGCTTTGGTGGGAGGGAGGAGGGGTCTGGAAAGGGCTGGGCTCAGGCTTTTCCCGTCCGGTAGAGGCTCTCGCGGGATCGCGCGGAAGCGGCGGTGGCTCGGCTACTGACTGCGGTAGCCGCGGAGGCGGCGGCAAGGTCTTCGGCTCGTGCCGTTCTAAGCCGGAGAATTCTCGCGGGAGCGGGGTTACGTCCTCGTGGGATTCGTTGGCGGTGGCTGAGGTAGCTCAGGGGTGGGGGGGGCAGTGACTAGGGTCGGTCCGCCTGCTGTTAAGATGGCGGCGGAGGCTGATGTCTGTCCGGCCAGGACCAAGCACAGAGGTGTTGGCTATCTGCCTTTATGACGCCTCTGAGGTACCCAGCGTTAAGGAGGTGACGATTGGCGAAACGCCGGGGTGCCGGTAAACCAGACCTGAGGCGAAGACCACCTAGTTTCTAGTCCGTTGAGGCGACACCATTTCCCGGGCCTCGGCCGCGTGTGGGCCCGCCTTTGCTCCACCGATCGGTCAACGCCTCCGTTGTCGCCGCCGCAGTGGGCGGATTGGGAAGGGTGGGAGGGGAGTCTGGAGTTCGCTGTGGAGTGGGGTTGGGGGTTAAATTGGACGGTGGGAAAGAGAGGAGCAACCAACGACGACTGGCCCCTATCCCCTACCTTTTCTGCCGGCCAGCCTCCGTTCTCAGCACCTCCGACGACCCGGATGAGTACCCTGGTTTTTCTCGAGGTGGGGTCATCTTCGCCAACTCCCGCTGTTTTAGAGCTAAGGCTTAGGGGTCAAGCAGTAGTGTCACTGGCGTACTCCTCCTCTCCCCACACCCCTCCTAATTCTATCGTCCCATCTAATCTTCATCTACGTGGATAGTTGAGGTTCGTATTTAAGGGAGGGGGAGTCAAAGCTTTTTCCTGTGATTCCTTCCCCAGTTCTTCTAAATTCGAGGTTAGCCTGAGTCCCCTAGCCCGCCTCGTCTCCCCATTTCATTGGTCCCCTTGGCGCAGGCGTTGACTAGAGCCTATCCTGTTGCCTGCATTTACTCCATCTTTGTGGATGGAGCCATAGTAGCCTTCCATTTCCTCAAGTCTTCATGTTTGTATGACTCTGATCCTGATTTCTTAGCTCTGCATGCTGCTAAACCACTGTTAAGCGAAACTTTGAACGGGTCGGTGGTTGGATATTGCAGTTTAAGTGGCCTTTTCGTTTATGGCCATTAGCCTTCCCTTCCTCATTCCTCCCCCTCAAAAGGCTGTAGAGGATAACCCTCCAGTAAGCCCGCTTTTTGTCTTCATCCCACTTCCATTTCCCTTGCAAGCCTGGGAACCGCCCCTTTTCCCTGCCTTGCTCTGAGTTTCTAGGAGCCTCTTGGTCTGTGGACATCTGTTTTTGCTGCTGAGTACCTCTTACCTGCTTCTCACTTCTTAATCTTTCTGTCCCCCACTCCCCATACTCCTTTTCCAGGAGCTGAATCCCCTAGAAGGAAGATAACCCTCCTCTCAGGCTCCCCTACATTTTACCCCTTCCATTTACTAGAAAACAGCATTGATTGTCCTGCCCCTCAATCTGCCCTGTTATTTATTTTCTCTTCCCCCCATGCCACCGTTACTGTAGGCAGTTAATTTCCTATCATTTTTTTCTCCTTTGTAGATTACATGTTCAGCATTGTTTTAGCCCCAGTGTTGCATAGATTGAGGAGATACCAACATTCCCCAGTCATAGGCACGGCCTGGTATGGTGGAATTATTAGTGTGTTTTGGATTCACATTGAACCTTGTGACCTTGGGCAAAATTTCAGATTCTCAGTTCATCTATATAATGGGGATAGTTGTGCTTACCTTAGAGGGTTGTTGCTAGAATTAGTTTAAAAAAAAAAAAAAAAAAAGTAAAATGTCTTAACTCATGGTAGGCACATGATAAATTAAGATTACTTTTTGGTGTAAGAATATATTGGTAGATGTACCTGTGTCATATGCTACTTTTATGACCTGGGAAAGAATAAGAGATTTTTGTTTCTTTAACTGTACATTCTTGGTATATTTCTAGGCCAGATCTATAACTTTTATGTTTTTTTCCTCATAGGCCAAACTTTTTATCTCCAATGGTTCATGATGTTTGAGCGTGATTCCCACTCTTTGTTTCCTTCTAATGGTCTAGGAATTTCAGTGCGTAATCACTATCCTGGAATGACCACCAGCCATAATGTTCCTGTCAAGAACCACACCCAAGTGTTCTACCTTTTGGAAGGGGTGCCTCATGCCCTGCCTACTCATTTCTTCCACTCCTCCAAAGGCAGTCCGTCCTGTCATTCACTCTACAAAAGTAATTTGGTGCCATGCATTTCACAGTGGTAAAAGGAGCTTCTGTTAGCTAGATTTCAAGTATTCATGCTACTTTTCCCCTCCCTCATTTGTTTGGTTCCTCAGATCAGTGTGGGGATCTGCTGTTTGGCATCTTCTTACCTGAGCAAGATAATTCCTATCTAAGAGAGAAAGATCATTTGAAATACCAAGCTGCTTTTCCATAGCGAATTACTGTTGGCTCTTTAATACACTATTTCCTGTTGTGTTATTGCCATTTTATATTTTCTAACGTACTTATTAAACAGATGTGACTATAGTTGATTTGGATAAAGTTTTCCTTTTTTTTTTTTTTTTTTTTTTAAAGATGGAGTCTTGCTCTCGGCAGGCTGGAGTGCAGTGACGTGATCTTGGCTCACTGCAACCTCCGCCTCCTGGGTTCAAGTGATTCTCCTGCCTCAGCCTCCAGAGTAGCTGGGACTACAGGTGTGTGCCACCATGCCCAGCTAATTTTTGTATTTTTAGTAAAGACGGGGTTTCACCACATTGGCCAGGATGGTCTCGATCTCCTGACCTTGTGATCTGCCCGCCTCAGCCTCCCAAAGTGCTGAGATTACAGGCTTCCTTACTGTTAATATATTGATTAGACCAATATTAAAGTGTAACATTTTACAATTTTTTTTTTTAACTAATTCTAGCAACAACCCTTTAATACAAGCACAACTATCCCCATTATTTTACTTCGGCTGGGTGATGGGAATTGAAGTAGAAACATGGTGGTGAAAAGTTTACTAGGATTTAAAATTTGCGGGAGGTAACCATCCCATGATTAGCTGTATGTGGACTGTAGTTTTGAACTTCAGGGTCTGCTTTATTTAATTTGAAGTGCTTTGTAGGTAATAAAATTTTCTCCCATTTTCATTGGAGGGCAGGAGATCACTTTTTGTTTTGAGATTTTGCATTGGTGCATTTTACAGTGGGTTAAGCAGTGATCACAAATTTACTAAACCTCAATTTCAGTTTGACCCTTATTGAGCATTAGAATAAATCTGGGAATGATAATCTAGGTGTGACCTAAAAGTTTAATTTATTCTAGGTAGATCTCTGAGAAGAGAGGAAGGAGTGACAATACCAAATAAAAACTTTGTCTAAGGTTCAAGGGCAAAGTTCAACCTGAGTTGCCAGGATGTTTATCGTTTGTCTCCCAGTATGGCCAAAAAGCATGTATGAAGGTGAAGAATAATTTTTATATGTACAGTTTTTTTTTTTTTCACAGAAACAATAAAGCAAATATATCCTTAGTGTTAGTTTATATTGAGGGTAGAAACTTGTCTAAAAAATAAAGTGACTTCTGTAATTTCATTTGGGTTGAACTGAGTTGTTTGCAGGAATGTTAGTCTAAGTGTTAGAAGTATTACAGTTGTTGGTTCTGAATTCTTCAGTTACTTCTCAAAGCAGGTACTAAAAAATGCAAATAGATATGTAAGGACTATTGCTTTAGAAATAATAACTGGCTATGTTTGAACATAATACAATGGTTAACCCTCCTCACACATACTAATAAATGTGTTGTGTATCTCACTCCTCTCCCCCAACTTATTTTTTGTAGGTCCTCCAGTAGCCTGACCTGAGTGGGTTAGTGATCCAGAGAAACCAGCAGGCCAACTTGGTCAGGAAGGTTCGGGAAGCTGTTGGAGCAGTGTGGGGAATTTCCCACCAGGATGAGTATGATTGGCTGTGATTTTAGGTTAGTTTTTGTAAATCTCTGTGGGAAGTATTTGTATTTTACTTCCTGGAATGGAGATACTAGGGGTGGATGTATTCCCATTCTGTAATTGAGCTACTTTGGTTTCTTCCATTTTCTGGATCTGATGTGGTACTGGTTGCTTCTTTTGTTAAAGTGGAGCTCATTACTGCATTAAAGGAAATTATTTAAATGAATGATGTCTGTACATGATTTTTTTAAATCACCCTAGGCATCATTCAGAAAATAAAATTGCAAGGCATTATGTTTAACCAATTCTTGTTAAAGAGTTATGAAAAATTTCAAACATGCAAAAATTGAGTAGTGTAATAATCCCACCGCTTACCCATCACCAGCTCTAATAGTATCAACTTGCACATTCTACTTCATCTATGCTTCTGTTTTTTTTTTTAAATTTTTTAAAATTGAGATGGGGTTTCACTGTGTTGCCCAGGCTGGTCACAAACTCCTGGGCTCAAGCCATCCTCCCTTCTTGGCCTTCCAAAGTGTTGAGATTACAGGCATGAGCCACCATGCCCAGCCTGTTTCATCTATACTTCTAACCACTGCCCCCGTCAATGGGTTATTTTGAAATAAATCCCTGTCATACTTATTTGTAAAATACTTGTTTGTATTTCTAAAAGGCAAGGGCTCTTTAAATATAAGATCAAAACTATTATCACAACTGAAAAAATTAACAAATATTTAAAAATATCAAATATAAAATGTTCAGATTTCTCTGATTTTTTTTAAGCTCTGTTTTTTTTTTCTTTTACAGTTTGAATCAGGATCCTGAGAAAGCACATTTATTGCAAAGCATTGATACAGCCCTTAAATCTATTTTAATCTGCAGATTCCGTCTTTTTTGTTTTTTTTTCTTCCAATTTGTTTGTTGAAGAAATTGTCCTATATATAGTTTCCCGCCCCCCATATTTGGGGATTACAGCCCAGTAGTGTTGTCTAACCCATTCTTGCTAAATTAAAGACCCTGGAGGACCCATTATAAGGGAACAATGGCTATAATCTCCTGTATCCCAGTTGGAGTTGATAGTGCTGTCCTAGGCACTATCCTAAAATAACTAGTCATGGATTCCTTTTTCTGTGGCAAAGTCTGATTTGATACCTGACTTCAGTTCCATGTCTTGGCCTTGCTTATTGCTCCACGTGAAAAGTAGGCCTCCTGGTGGAAGAAGCTAGTGTTTCCTAATGACCTGATTGTGCCTTTGGGGTTTTTCATGCATGGTTTCAATTTCCTTAGGTGATTTAGTTATTTTTATACTACTTTATAATGTTGCTTTTTATTCTTTTGATTTTAGTATCTCAGCTGTTCTGACCCATAACTTCTAAGCTATTAAGACCTAATAATGAGTTCGTGGCTGTCACGCAGTTCTTGAAATGGCAATACTAAAACAATTTTTGAGAGCTTCTACTTACATCTTGATTTTCAGCTATTATACACAACCTTAGTTTTCCTACTGTGATTTTTCATTTCATTTCATCTGAAATTTGTGTTTCCTTAGCATAAATTCCTGTAAACTGTTCATTTCTTTCCTTGTGCTGCATTGCCCATTCTGGGATCTACCCTGTGTCCCTTTCATGGCCAAAACCTGAGAATGGAAATTGGACCCATTAGGCTCTAGTCAGCCTTTGACTTAGGCACAAACAGGGGCAGAGCAAGGCCACACTTGTGCCTGCCTTTAAAATGAGAGTAATTTCAAGGGGCAGGGAGGGTAGAAGTAACAAGTGAAAGTTTTTGAAGTATTTAGATGAAATATGATTGTGAATCAACCAAGTGCTATGGATCATGAATTCAGGCCTTTTCAATTATTTGTTCATTAATGGAGAAATAAATCACTGGTTGAAAATTGATTAAATATGAAGTGATTTCTTGGGAGTTGCGGTAAATTCGTGAATTCAACAAAAATAATTTGAGGCACGTTGGATATAGTGATTAGATACTTAGCCTTGAGTTTTCTGTAGTTAGGAAGTTTGGACGAAATCACTTAATCCTGAATTTGTGAAACTAGGATAATTGTTCATAGAGTTTTGGCACACAGTAGGCATTCCAGTATTTGAGTTTTTCCCACAATTCTTAGCTGCAGATTTACAGTGGAAATGCTGTTTTTTTTTTTTTTTCTTCTGTTGTGTGTTTTCAACCATGAGTTCAAAGTGTTATTGAAATGCCAAACTTGGTTGCTTTGAAAATATTTGTCCTTCACATTCCATGTTACCTCTTCTGGAGTAAGATTAAGTTGTTGATTGTTGTGTAGTTGTAACCATTTTAGACTGCTTTACAATGATCTCGCTATCTATAAGGTTGATATAAGTACTTGGGCTTTTGGTGTTTTGCTGTATTATTGTTTCCTCAATGACTGGTTACTAGATGTTTATATATGTTAATGTCAGGAATAATTCAGCTTTTAAGTCGTTTGATGTGTCATAGGTGTTGAGTTGTTAAAAGTTGATGTACTTGTTGACCAGCTTGGTCTTCCGGATATAGAAATCCTTACAGGTAGTGAAGAAGTGGCTCTATGAGTAAAACAACTGTAGGTTTTGTTTGGGCTGTTAACCTGAGCATTTTCAACTTTTAAGTTCTCTTTAAAAGTTTTTAGTCATTTGGCTTTAAAAATTATAGTTGGTGGCATAGAGTGATCCCATAATGTGATTTTACAGAAAGTTGGAATGTTTTAATTTATTATGAATGTACCATTACGTGGAGATTGGGATTGTAGATCTGATTCAGTCTGGACTGCTGATCGAACTAGATGAATGTTAAAATTCTTCAACTCTTGAGATTCTGATTGTGTAATCTTAGGTATTGAAAGACAGCAGTTTTTCCTTTCAGTAGTCATTAAGTAAATGGTGGCTAAAAGTAGGGAGATGAATTATTCTGGAATGACCTTTCACTATAACCATTTAGATTTAAAAGATTGGTGAATCTGAAGATACTGTCATGAATTTATGTACCACCTTTAGCACAACCCAGGTTTTAGGTCCTTGTGATTAGATATCAGAGATAATTGCCCCAGCAGTGCTTGGGTATATTGCATTTGGTGGCTGTTTATGTTTTGGAATGATTTTGGAAAATTACTTTGGGTACATTATTTGCTATGATTATTTCCTTAAATGCCTGTCTATTTTATAGTGAGGCGTATTTCTCCTGGTCTTTGCTTTTTTTTCCTTTTCTTTTTTTTTTTTTCAAACTTCCACTATTCTTTATTACGGCATTCTGACAATTGAGTTCTTATAGGTGGAAAGACCTTTCAGCACAGCGATTAAGAACATGAACTCGGGAGCTAGATTCACAGAGTTCAAGTTCTGATTCCCACTTCTTACCAGGTGCGCCATGTTGTGCAAATTACTTAACCGCTTTGTGCCACGCAGTCCTTCATCTGTAAAATGATGATAGTACTGCCTGCCTTGTAGAGTTCCGAAGAAGTTTAGCTGAATTAGTGCATATAAAGTGCTTAGAACAATGGTTCTGAAACTTTAGGGAACATCAAAATCACCTAGAGGGCTTCCTAAGACAGATTGCTGATCCCCACTCCCAGAGTTTCTGATTCTGTAGATCTAGGAGGGGCCCCAGATTTTGCATTTCTGATAAGTTCCCAGGTGATACTTCTCTAGTTCCTGCAAATTGGCAGCTGGATCTAGAGGCTTGATAAATTTCAGGTTCATTCCCTTTGGCAAATACATTGGGGGGTGGGGGGAAGGTGTTCATTCACAACGTTGATTATGTTGTGATGACTTGAATTTTTTGGATCCATTAATTTGTTGGGGGGGCTACAAAATGGTGACGTTCTAATGCTATCATTTTGTTTTCATCTGTTAGCTGGAATAATTTTATGTTTTCCCTTATGTTTTGTTTGGTTACTCAGCAATATAGTTTATATAGGAAGAGCAGGATAAATACTCAATTTTTTTAAACATTGCTTTCAAGATGATGAATTGGTTTCCTGTCATCTTCAAAAGGTTACACATATAAGTGTATATATAACTATGCATCCATAGATGTAAACATTTGATGGGTTTCAATACATTGCAGTTCTAATCCTTAGCGAAGTTCAAATTGTCCCACTTGTGGCTAGTGGGACTTTCTTAAAGTTGGCTCCTGATTCTTACTGACATGCTCTCTAGTAGTCTTTGATAGAGCTTCCTTGCTATCTGGTATGTCAAGATGTTTCCAGGCTCATTCTTGTGCATTTCTGCCCCAGACCTGGAATCAGCTAATGGGATTAAGATAAAAGGTGAAGTCAAAAGAAATTCTGTTTTTGCCAAAGGTAGCTTGGAACTTTCTATCAAGTTCTACTTTTCTCTTTCCACTTAACCTCCCTAGCCTGCCTCTTCATTCTTCTCTACCTTTTTATTAGAGTTTAGGTGGAAAGGTTTGAGAAGCCTTATAATCATGGGACGATCATGGAGCCCAGGCAATTCCGGATTTGGGACCTGGCCACTTACTAGGTCTGTCAGTTTGGGCAAGTTAACCTGTATCAGTTATGATCTGGGGAAATACCTTACTCATGCGGTTATTGGAATTAAAGAGAAAATGTAAGGTGTTAGTACATGGTAGGTGATCGGTAGATGGTGATTTATTTAATGTACTATTTCACATAACTCCTTCAATGCCTCAGAGGTGGACAGTCAGGGTAGTGAAAAAAATATAAGGTGTTAGTACATGGTAGGTGATCGGTAGATGGTGATTTATTTAATGTACTATTTCACATAACTCCTTCAACGCCTCAGAGGTGGACAGTCAGGGTAGTGAAAATAATGGCCGTTTAACAAAATGTGTCTGGACACTTTAGGTCTGTGTGGGATCATCAGTGGTGAGGTGGGATGGGGTTTTTGGGTCTGAGACTTTGGCCAGTGATAACTTAATGTTCCAAAGAGTAGTTTTTCACTTTGAAACTCCTTAGTAGTCACATTTATACCCTCTGAAGGGTCTTAGCCAGTTCTGTAATGTGTATTACATTGGTTACCTTGATCTCTCTCCATCTATACAGGCCCCTCCTATTCAAGGTGTTCAAGGTTCTGTTGTAACCTTAGTAACCTATAATGAGTCTTCCTAATAGTCATCAGTATCACCACTGTTAACACACTTGAGCAGCACCATACATGGCAGGTCAGCAAACAGGTAAATCTTATTTTTTTAAACATTACACATAATATCTAAAGTATAGTATGTGGCACGCGGTAAGTGCTGCTCAATAAATGGAAGTAATTGTTCAGTTTTTAGCTTAATAATCTTTTTTTTTTTTTTTATGTAACATTTACTGAATGTTGCTAAGTATAAGGAGTAAGGGACATAAAATGAATGAGACTTGATCTCTGCCCTTGAGAAACTCACAGTCGAGTTAAGGACTGTGAGATCATGTTTAAAGTTCCTTAGCCTTTTCCTTTGTGTCATCATTTCTTCCCCTGCACTGTCTATGCATGATATAGCCTGTCCATTGTTTCTCACAGCTTTCCTAATTCTGTGTGCCTCCCCAGCCTTTGAGACTGCTGATATGTGAGAAAGCCAACAATTGTCTTCCATTAATACAGGGTTAATATCAAGAAAAACCTTTGGGCTAATACTGGATTTCAGAGTGGCACGTGCAGTTGACATTACAATACCACTTTATGGTCTTTAGATGGGCCTATATACCTGGGCTCCAGCCTCTTTCCTGTTCCTTTAAACTGCCTTCCTTCCATCTTTCCTCCGCTATACCCTACCCTTAACTTATTTAGTACATAACAATAGAGGCTCCCATACCCAGGTAGTGATCACGTATCTAAAGAGACCGCTGTGCTTCATATAAACTAGGATTTGAGTGGGCCTAGGGTATATCACTAAATTTCCATGCTTATCTATAAAACAGTAATCGGAAAGCCTATTTCATAGGTTGCTATGAGCATTAAAGCGAGATGGTGCATTTTTAAATGCTTATAAAGTATGAAGATAAGGTCATTATAATTTATATAAAATATTTACTAGCTATGTTACTTGGGGCAAATTACCTCATCACTGAGCCAGTTTCCTCATCCTTTAAATGAAGATGGTGATATCTCATTCATTTAACAAATACTTATTGAGGACGTAGTCGTTGCAGCTACATCCTGGGAATACAAAGATAAGTGACTGGAGAATGTAGGACAGTGTGGTCTAGGGGAAGGAGACTTGCGAATCACACAAAGGGATCAGTATGGTAATGTGAGGAATGAACAAAATGTGCTGTAGCGGTTTACAGGAAGGCATCAGAATGTCACAGAGTTTTGTTAGGGTTAAGCAAGATAAATGAAAAGTACTTCATGAATTCAAAAATGCTATACAAAGAAGTTAGTTAAATGTATCCCAAATGAATCAATGGTCTCAACTATTATTATTTCTTCACAAGACTTACTCTTTAGATGCATTTATTTCTTTGAGCTAGATTTTATGACCTCCTTAAGGGTGTTACCTGTAGTAGAGTATCCTGAAAGTAATGCTTTTGTCTAAAAGGATTTTTTTCATCCATTTTATCATTTTCTAGTTTTTAATCACTGAATTAATTCAGGAAAAACTAGAAAATGTGTGCATATTTGGGGAGGGGATATACATAATTCCACCGCAATGTTTGGTCACTATTAACATTTTGGTGTATTCACATCTTAATGATAAGGGTAGTATTTAAAATCTAGTAGGAAATTTTAAGGATAGGCATTTCCCAGAATAGGAAACTAAAAACGTCCACTAACAAGAAAGGGTACTCAAACGGATAATCAGAAATGCAAATTTAAATAAGTTTTTTAGTCATTAGATTGGTAAAAAATAATTTGATAATATCAAGTCATCGTGAAAGGTATAAGGAAGAGTCTGGCCTTATAATACTGCCTACAAGTGGCGTAAATTGATACAGCTATTTTGGAGGTGATTTTGGCAAGTTGCAAGAGAGTACATACTATGTGATGCTATTTATGTTTTTAAAAAACCATGGCAAACTGACAAGTTTATTTGGGAGGAGGGATCATGGGGAACTTTACCTTTTTCTGTAATGTGTGCATTTCTACTTCTGAAAAATTTAAAATATACTGAGAAGTACAGAGAATAATAAAACAAAAATTCCTATCCCTATTCCCACTCCAGAATTGATCGTTTTTAACATTTATTTTTGCCTTAAATTTTTTTGTGGGGTGTGAAGTAACACAAGTTGAGCGTCCCTAATCTAAAATTCAAAATGCCCCAAAATGAGTGCCAACACGATGCCACAAGTGGAAAATTCTACAGCTAAGTACTTAACACTTTGTTTTATGAGCAGAATTATTAAAAATATTCTATAGGGTACAACGAACATTATTTGGGTGATGGTTACACTAAATGTCCAGACTTCACTACTACGCAATATATCCATGTAACAAAACTGCACTTGTGTCACCTACATTTATACAAGAAATTGTGTATAATACCTTTAGGCTGTGTGTATAAGGCGTGTATGGAACATGAATGGATTTCGTGTTTAAACTTGAGTCCCATCCTCAAGATGTCTCATGATGTATAGGCAGATATTCCAGAATCTGAAATCTGAAATCCTGCTGGTCCCAAGCACTGGATAGGAGATACTTAACCTGTATAGGTAAATAGGAGATGCTTTTTTAATACCCAGCATTCCCTTCCCCCCCCACAATCAGTACAATGAATTGCTTGAATTTTTATACTGTGAGAATGGTATAAATTATGAATTTATAAATAAATTAATTACTAAAATCATTTATTAAGAATGCTTTGGGAATAGAACTTTTTTTGTTTGCTTATTTTCTTCTTAACTCTTGTTTGAAAACACTTTCCTGAATTTGTTTTTAAGTAATCTTCTTCATGAATGTAGAATTATACATGGCTTATTGTTGAAAAATACAGATAAACAGACAAATCTCCGCAAACCCCAAACTCACAGATAAAATACTCTTAACGTTTTGGTATGCAGTATCTTCCAAGGCTTTTCTTAACAGCTGTGTAGCCATATTATATATTTTTTCAGAAATACTCTTTTTAAAATGTAATTCATTACCTCCCTTACAGCTTTCAATTTTGTATGAAAAATTTCAAACAAAAATGCTGAAAACATAGCACAATGAACATCTGTGTACCATCAGCTGGATCCAACAATTAAGTATTTGCCATATTAGATTTATATGTACAGATGTGTGTTTAATTTTTCTGAACATTAGAAGTAAGGATGACACTTTTAAGGATAATGTTTCAGCTTCATGTCTTAAGAATAAAGACATCTCGGCCTGGTGCAGTGGCTCACACCTGTAATCTGAGCACTTTGGGAGGCCAGGGTGGGTGGATCATCTGAGGTCAGGAGTTCGAGACCAGCCTGGCCAACATGGTGAAACCCTGCCTCTACTAAAAGTACAAAAATTAGCTGGGTGTGGTGGCACCTATAGTCCCAGCTACTCGGGAGACTGAGGCAGGAGAATGGTGTGAACCCGGGAGGCGGAGCTTCCAGCCTGGGCGACAGCGAGTCTCCGTCTCAAAAAAAAAAAAACAAGAGTAAGGACATCTACAAAACCACGATACCATTATCATGCCTAGGGAGTTTGTTATTTTTTCTTAATACTGTCTAATATCCAGTTCATATTCACATTTCCTCAGTTGTCCCCAAACTGTCTTTTTTTTCAAGCTGTTTTCTCCAAACTAGTGTAGAAATGGTATTTTTATATTTGCTCTTCCCACATATTGACCCCTGTTCTGTGTCTTTGTCATTATGTATACTTCTGTAGCATTTTTAATGGCTACATTGTATTCTATTACATGCAGAATTTATTTAACCAGTTTACTGTGTTCACACCTTTTGCTGTGTTCATACTTTTCCCTCAGTTGTCCCCAGACTTTTTTCAAGCTGTTTTCTCCAAACTAGTATAGAAATGGTATTGTTAAATTTGCTCTTCCCACATATTGACCCCGTTTCATGTCTCTGTCATTATGTACACTTCCGTAGCATTTTTAATGGCTACATTGTATTTTATTGTATGCAGAATTTATTTAACCAGTTTGCTGTGTTCACACTTTTCCAGTCCCAGTTTCTCATGATTTTAAGTAATGCCTCCTAACATATAGGTAATTCAGCATTCAGTAAATAAGTGTCGAATGAAAGAAGGAAGCATAGATACATCCTAATAGATAAATATTTATGAGATCCATATTTAATATTTTTAATTTTTTATTTCCATAAGTTTTTGGGGAACAAGTGATATTTGGTTACATGAGTAAGTTCCTTAGTGGTGATTTGTGAGATTTTGGTGCACCCGTCACTGGAGCAGTATACACTGAAACCAATTTATAGTATTTTATCCCTCACCCCTTTCCCACCCTTTCCCCCTGAGTCCCCAAAGTCCATTGCGTGACACCCATATTTATGTCCTTAAGAAATTTCTACAACCGGAATGCAAAAATGTAAGGCTTTTGATACTCATTGCTAAATTGGCCTTTAGAAAGGCTAACCTTGGATTTTTCACTGTGATACGTTTAGTATATGATCCATCATGATTTACAATATTATAGCACATCAGGATAAGCCTTGATAAATCAGAAGAGTATAAATCTGGATATAGCCAGTATCATTGTTACAGATGGCTCACTGCATATTTTTTATATATGTATGTATATGTGTATATATATATGCTGCCATATTTTTCCAGGGGCTAGTTTGACTTCTCTACCTTGGAGGGCTTTGCAGTTTGTTAACCCAGGTCCCTGCTCCTTAAATTTCTTTAAATATCTTGGTGAGACCAGCCTTAAAAGGAAGTATAGTCTGGAGAGATGCAGACATCACTAGAAGATATCCTTTCACCTAGAGAATTTTAGATTTTTGCTTTTAAAAAGTAAAGACAGGCTGCTTTTATGGGTGAATTCAAATCTCTCCCTCTAGCAAACAAATTACCAGCAGCTTTAAAAGGGCAGTCTTCATGTCCAACAGAAAAGCTGGATGATACCCTATATTTCATATTATCCATATCAAACTCCTTATTTTATAGGCCTAGTTGCAGGAGTAATGACATATCCATAGTAACATGGCTGGATAGTGATGAAATTGAGCATCAAACCCAGATTACCTAGTCTAGTATTGTTTTCACTATGTTTTATCTTTCCTTAAAACTGAACTTTATTTCTAAATATGCCATCTGGTGTCATCTGTGGAAATACGAAGTAAGTGGCCCTCTTCCTATGAGAAAGTTACTCCCCAAATAGGGGAATTTTAGAGTAGAAAGTTAATGTGAGAAAGGCAGAAATCCAAAGAAAGCTCAGTTTCTTTGCCCTTTTGACCGTAGTTATTACTTTCTGACATGAGGTCAACTTGGAGCTCATTCACAGAACAGTTTGATATGGTCATGTGTTTTCATGCATGTATGGATGCTATAAATCAGTAGATGAGATTGAATTTCCTGTTTGTAAAACTTTCAAATTAAAGGGATGCTTTCTAAGTCCATCTTATTTTCCCTTTTTTCAACTATTTTAAACTATAACATGTTTGCTATTTTTAAAAAGACTGAAACAAAATAAATGTTCACACCTTTTAGCATTATAGTTATTACTATGTTAAGTATATGCTATGTTAAGTATTTATATACTATGTTAAGCTTTTTATGCTGAAGTAACGGTGTGAAGTAGATGTGTACATTTATTTTCATCCAAATAGCTAGTAGCTCCTGTTTTTCTTCCTGGCAAACTCTATTTGATCTTTAAAAATATTCTCAGGTTAAAAGAATTATTTGCAGAAGTGTAGTTTTATTTTTTAAAAACCTAGGAATTTGTGGCAAGTAGAAAACTAGCATGGTTACTTTTAGCTATTTAGTTTTTGAAAATAATTCAGATTGTTCATGTTTAATATTTAACATTTGTCTTAGACTGAAGGCAAAGTATTACAGATAGTGCTTTAAGGGATCTTAGTTATTGTACTTCCATTTTACATTATGTTGGAAGCCCAGAATGTCATAAGATCTTAAAGCCAGTTGGTGGCTGAGAACTAGAGTACCTTTGCGTACTTCTCTTTCATTTTCAGTAAGCATCTTTCATGTAAATAGATACGTTGTGAAGCAGTAGATTGTTCAGAATTGTCTGGTTTATTTAAGAACATTTGAAATAACTATTTGGCAGGCTGTGTGGAGTGCTATTAAATTTACTCAGCCATTTTTTTTTCTATGTGTTGGGACACCTTTGTTTTTAAAGGCTTTGTTTTACAACTTTCTTATCAGTGAACTAATTTTATCTTCATAACAAACCTGTGAAGTTGGAATTCTTTTCAACGTCCTGGAAGGAGTTTGCTGCCAGATTGATAATTGTTATAAATAACTTGCTCTTTTAAACCATGCAAAAGAATCTTTGTCTCCATTCCTTCCAAATTCACTTGAACCAGATCAAAACAGTTGAGACCCAGTTAAAAATTTTGACTGAGTGGCATGGCCTGCACATTATTTAGTAGACTGTTTACCTTTTGCAGAACTGTATAATTTGAGAATGAGACTGGAGCCTCCCAATCTCATTGTCATCAAAGTAGAGTTTAAGTTGTTGGTTGTCTGCAGTTATGGCTAAAAGTATGGAGATTAATATATACTGTATGTTCTCCTTCATATGCAGGTAACGTGTAGAAAGATTGAGAAGGTCAGCTCTTTTGCATTTGATCAGATCTGTATATCTGTATTTCTATCTTATCAATCTGTAGAATACCTAGCATAAGGTTGCTGCCCTTAGATTAATCTGGAGCCAAAAGAGATAGAACAAATAACAATATGGCTTACTCTTTGCTGGGCACAATCCTATGAGATAGACTTGTTTACTTTACAGAGGTGACTGGACTCAGAGATGTATGGCAACTTGTCTAAGATCATACACCTAGTCAATGGAATTTAGGCCCAGGTCTGTCTATTTCTCAGGCCTTTCCATTATACTGTTGTCTTTTACTTCTTTTTTTTTTGAGATAGAGTCTCCCTTTGCCACCCAGGCTGGAATGCAGTGGCGTGATCTCAACTCACTGCAACCTCCGCCTCCCAAGTTCATGTGATTCTCCTGCCTCAGCCTCCCGAGTAGCTGGGACTACAGGCGTGTGCCACCATGCCCAGCTAATTTTTGTATTTTTAGTAGAGACGGGGTTTCACCATGTTGGCCAGGCTGGTCTTGAACTCCTGATCTCGTGATCCACCCACCTCAGCCTCCCAAAGTGCTAGGATGATAGGGGTGAGCCACCATGCCTGGCAGGCGAGGTTTGGTCTTCAGACATGCTGCTTGTTTCTCTGTAAACCCAAGGACTTGAGAGAATTGGAGCTGAATAATGCAAAAGGGGTGGAATTCTATTTCTTTCGTATCTGGTACCATCTTTATTGTATTTGACAGTAGCCTATCGTGGCTTTGGGAAAAAATACCATATACTTGTGTTTCATAAATGAAAGGGAAAAAACATTGTCATGGCTAAGCAGACAGTGTCTTAGCTTTCTTTAGGGCATTGGTTCCTAATGTTTTTCAGGTCATGGATCCTTTCAAGAAGCCAGTGAAAGCTGTTGACCATCTTCTGGGAAAAAGACCCACATATGTAAAATTTTCCATAGAATTTCAGGGTTTTTGTGGTGGTCATCCTTCAGTATAGGATGAGGAATTCTAAATATTCCTCTACACTTGTTTTTCTCTATATGTCATTAAGATGTCTAAATGGCTGTGTTGTTTGTTCTTGTATTTCTTAGTACAGGCGTCCCCAACTTAATGATGGTTCAACTTAGGATTTTTTGACTTTACGATGGTGTGAAAGCAAAACGCATTTAGTAGAAAGCTTACTTGAGTACCCACATAACCATTGTGTTTTCCACTATCAGTACAATATTCAGTAAGTTACATGAGACATTGAACATTTATTATAAAATGGGCTTTGTAGGCCGGACGCAGTGCCTCAAACCTGTAATCCCAGCACTTTGGGAGGCCGAGATGGGCGGATCACAAGGTCAGGAGATCGAGACCATCCTGGCTAACCCGGTGAAACCCCGTATCTACTAAAAAATACAAAAAACTAGCCGGACGTGGTGGCAGGCGCCTATAGTCCCAGCTACTCGGGAGGCTGAGGCAGGAGAATGGCGTGAACCCGAAAGGCGGAGCTTGCAGTGAGCTGAGATCCGGCCACTGCACTCCAGCCTGGGCGACAGAGCAAGACTCCGTCTCAAAAAAAAAAAAAAAAAAATGGGGTTTGTGTTAGATGATTTTGCCCAACCGTAGGCTCTAATGTAAATGTTGCAAGCATGTTTAAGGTAGGCTAGGCTATGATGTTGGGTAGGTTAGGTAAATAAAGTAAGTGTATTTTTGACTTACATATTTCCAGTTTACAATGGGTTTATTGGGATATAATCCCATCATATGTTGAAGAGCAACTGTGTATATTTTTCTAGACTTATTTTTCTACACTGTGGTCAAAGGGGTAAGCTTGGCTAACTGTCACTTTTGCTTAAAGATATACTCTGTATTACGCAAATTTAATAATTTATCTTCTGTGTTGATCTTATAATTGGTTGTGTTTTCAGCCTTTGGGCATGAGGAAGTTGTAATTCTCTTTTTTTGGTGTATTGATTCATTGCCTTTATATTATGATTGCTTCTAATCTACTTTATTTCTGATTTTTTTTTTCCTTATTTTCTACATTTCTGTACACCTGGCTATCTGAGTAGTCATCTCAATGCCCTGCATATAGTATGTTTATAATTGTTGAATGGAAAGATGAAGGTTAAATGAATCTAAATTTCTTTTTTCAGTTGAAAAATTCACCAGGAGTTTAATGTGACTTGGATTTTTTTTTTTTAGTTAAGCATTTACTGGATAGTTATTCATTTATTAATCTGCTGTTAATAAATGACAGTTAATATGCTGGTACAGGAATGCAAAGATAAATATGATACAGTCCCACTCTTGCAGAACTCACTATAGTGGGGAGACTGTCAGGTAGGTAAAGAGGTGTGCTGATTAAGGATCAATATGCAGGATATAGTTGGGGCTAAAGCATGTGGGGAGCTGAGGGAAATATTATGTAATATCATAGCACTGGTAAGAGAGGTAAGCAGGGACCAGGTCCTAGAGGTCTTGGATGCTGGTTTGAATAAGGAGTTTTGATGTAGGTGGGTTTTGAGTTTTAGGGAGATTGCTCTGGCAACAATGTGGAGGATAGAATGGAGGGATCCAGCAAGAAAAAGTCTCACTTTAAAATAACTTCAATTTATGAGACTTTTCAAAACATATACAAAAATAGAAAAAAGCATAATGAACACCCATGTAACTGTCACCCAGCTTGAACAGTTATCAACACAGGGCTGCTGTTTTATTTATACCCTACTCCTCCCCTCTATATTTTTATTAAAGCAAATTCCTAAGTCACAGAATGACAAAGCATATATTTAATAATCTAATGCCATGGCTCTCAAGGCTGGTCTGTGCTGCCAAATCACCTATACAGCTTGAAGAAGAAAAAAATCCCCACTTCAGACCTACTGAATTGGATAGCTCTGAAATGCCTGTGTGGTCAGGCATTTTTAGTTTTCAAAATAAGTCTCGGGTGAAGTAAATTATTTTTAAGATAATTTTAAAATAACTTCTGACAAATGAAAATATTTTCCTGAACTCATTGAATGCTGCCTGTGGCCCTTCTGGGTGAAATTCACCTATTCGATAAGGGCAGGCTTTTCTTTTACATTTTTATTTATTTTTTGTAGAGACGGAGGTCTCACTCTGTGGCCCAGGCTGGTCTCAGGAAAACTCCTGGCCTCAAGTGATCCTCCCACCTCAGGCTTCCAAAGTGCTGGGATTACAGGCATGCAGCAAGAAACTGACAATTCTTAAGGTGTAGACTAGGAATATTCCAGAGCACCAATTTAAAATGTGTAGACCAGGAGTCTGTTCCTCTTCTGCTTAATTTGCATAACTTACACTTAGGCATTGCTGTTCCTATTTTTTGTTTAGAATACCAAGAAGGGCTCCTTAGCATGCTGCCATTTCCTCTCTTGGTAAAATTGATAATCTACAACTTTGGTGAGCCATGTTTGGTTGCCTAGTTCTTCTGATGCCAGTTTCTCTAAGTAATTGGGAGTATCTGGGAAGAATAACTCTGAGATTTGCAGCTTCCCTGGACTGTGAATAGAGGATGTTGCAGGTGATGTGTTCTCAGATACCATTCTCACATCCAAGGTCAGTGTTGGAGGTTTCAGATTCCTCTTTCTTAGTATCTCTCCCTGCCCATATTTTCTTTGCTTAAGCATAACTGCAGTGCAGAGAAACACCCAGAGCCAGCGTAAACTCTTAATCTGAGGTATAGTGTTTTCAGATTTTAAATGAGAGACTCTTTCAAGGTATTTCTGCAAATGATTTCCAGATTTGTCTTGGGTGAGTAAAGGCTATTTTTCAGTTGCTTTATTATGACACTTTACTGTCAATGTGCAGTGAAACCTAGGTCAGCAATTCTCAGGGCACTTGAGAGTCATATTTTATGTGCCTAAGGATAGAGAGACTGGTGTCTGTAGGAGAGGGGCATAGCAAGATGGGCTGTGCGTATAGACATTATGTACAATGTAGAGTTGTGGAACAGATTTGGGTTTGATTCCAGGTTTTGCCACTTACTAGGTATGTGGCCCCTCTCAGTAAACTGGGCACAGTCTTCATCTCCAAGGATTAAAGATAATGCATAATAGGCATAGAGTAAGTGTTAGCTGTTGTTTTTATGATCATAAATGTTTTTCACAATATGTGTTGAGTGGATATTAATGTATTAATAGATAATCAGAAACTGGATGGAATGGAAAGCCCTGACAGTTATGTGGTGTTCACTTTAACAAATCATAATCAGTGACACCTATGCCTCTATAATCAAATAGTGAAGACCAGGCTGGGTTTCAAGATGCATCTTACTGCTTGACATGATGAATGGTCAGGGCAGCTGTCACCTGAATTTACTTTCAGAGACTGTAGGAGGCAAAAGGAAATCGTTGCAAGGCAAAAAGTAAAGTATTTTGCTTTGTGGTACTTTGGAGTTTAGTTTTCTGTAAGCATTTATTGTTTAAGAACTGCCATAATGCTTCCATGATTTCTATGGGGATTTTAGGCTCATTTAGATTCATCCCCACTCCCATACTTTCGTGCAACATCTCTTACCTGCTAGTAATAAACCAAAGTGCCTCCTGTGTGCCAAGCTCCAAACACCAGAAGATGTAGGAAAGAAGCTCCTAGAGTAGGCAGCAGCTAATCTAAGGCATTTGTTTAGATGGTGTTCTTAATTTGGTGCATGTCCTTTGGCTCAGGGGCCAGTGTTTTCTTCTTTAAGGAAAATTTTAGGCCTGGCGCAGTGGCTAACGCCTGTAATCTCAGCACTTCGGGAGGCTGAGGCCAGGAGGATTGTTTGAACTCAGGAGTTCGAGACCAGCGTGGACAACATGGCGAAAACCCTGTCTCTACAAGAAACATAAAAATTAGCCAGGCGTGGTAGAGTGTTTCTGTGGTCCTAGCTACTCTGGAGGCTGAGGTGAGAGGATTGCTTGAGCCTGGGAGGTTGAGGCTGCAGTGAGCCAAGATTGTGCCACTGCACTCCAGCCTAGGTGACAGAGCGAGACCCTGTTTCTTTAAAAAACAAATTACAAAAGGAAATCTGATTATAAATGGATCTATGATTTACAGGAAATTTGGAAGGTTCAGAAAAGCATGAAGCATAGATACAACTATGTGTTACCCTGCCACCTAGAGGCAACCATTAGAGGCCAACTACTAATAATGTTTATTTCTTCCTTTCCAAGGTTTTTTTACTTTCCCACCCTGTGGCAGACATTTTCTCATTAATAGGGAAGTGATAGGTACAGACTGCAATGTAATCACATATGGAGGGATATCCAGTCAAGATTTGAGGGGTTCGGGAGAGGATTGTCCTAATTCTGGATAGTATTCTGTTCAAACCCACATAAGTGCTTATTAGATTACGGTGAAATAGAGGCTAAATGGTCCCCTACCCCCAGTTTTCAAAGGGATTCTTACAGTTATCCCCTCTTTTCAAGACAATTTGCAGCCACTTGAGAACATAAGCTAGTGTCTTTATTTACCTTTTCCTCTACATTTTAGTGACCCCATAATTCTCTGCTTCCATTTACAGCCAACATATTTTTTTTCCCCCCCGAGATGTAGTTTCACTCTTGTTGCCCAGACTGGAGTGCAATGGTGCAATCTTGGCTCACTGCAACCTCTGCCTCCTGGGTTTAAGCGACTCTCCTGCCTCAGCCTCTGAAGTAGCTGGGATTACAGACATGCACCATCACACCTGGCTAATTTTTTTGTATTTAGTGGAGACGGGGTTTCACCGTGTTGGTCAGGCTGGTCTTGAACTCATGACCTTGGGTGATCCACCCGCCTTGGCCTCCCAAAGTGCTGGGATTACAGGCGTGAGCCACCGCACCTGGCTCAACATTTTCAAAAGAAGTTTTTACACATGCCATCTATGCTTTCTCACTTTCCATTGATTCCCTGACTCTAGTCTGGCTTCCATTCCCTCCATCCCACTGAAACAATTGCTTGTCAAATTGTCTCTGTTACCAATTTCAGTGGACATACCTCAGTTTGACATTTGATGCAGTTGATCACTCTTGCCATCTTTCGTTTCTCGTGATAGCATAATTGGCTAGTTTTGCTCTTTCCTCACCAGCCTCTCCATTGCTGGGTTTTCCTTCTTTCTTTGCCTTTACATTTTTATTATATTGTGTTTTTTTTTTTTGTTTTTGGTAGAGACAGGGTTTCATCATGTTGCCCAGGCTGGTCTCCAACTCCAGAGTTCAAGGGATCTGCCCTCAGCTTCCCAAAGTGCTGAGATTATAGGCATGAGCCGTTGTACCCGGCCCCACTTCTTTGCCTTACCTTTAAATGCTAGAGCAAATAACTCAGTTGTGGGCCTCCTCCTTTCCTTCTTTGTAAGCAATCATCTCCAGACCCATGGCTTCAAGTAATATATGTGTGCTGACAGTCACAGATTTGTTTTTTTTTTTTTTTT
>NW_012104255.1:1637274-1642162 GCF_000951045.1 Mandrillus leucophaeus
TTTTTTTTTTTTTGTATTTTTTAGTAGAGACGGGGTTTCACCGTGTTAGCCAGGATGGTCTCGATCTCTTGACCTTGTGATCCACCCGTCTTGGCCTCCCAAAGTGCTGGGATTACAGGCTTGAGCCACCGCGCCCGGCCGACAGTCACAGATTTTATTCTTAATGCATACTTCTTTCCTGAACTCCATTCTACAAATATTTGCATACCTATCGTGGAAGATACTGCGCTAGGTGCTGAGAGCTTAACATCATAGAAAATCAAATCAGTAATTACAACTGATACTTGTTATGAAGGAAATAAACTGGGTGCTATAATAGAAAAATTACAGTGGGACCAACTTTAGGTGAGTTGTCATGAAAAGCCTCCCTGGGTCTTAGTTTCAATGTCAGTTCCTCAAATGGAACTAGTTGTGGGGAAGGAGGGGTGGCAAGAACATTCCAGCGGCAAACTTAGAGTGTTCCAGGAAGTAAATGGAAAGAGTAATTACACAGTTGAGGAAACAGAAGCATAGAGAGGTGGATTTGTCCACAGTTATGCAGTAAGTGATACAGCAGGGATTCTAGCCCAGGTTATCTGAGTCTGTATTCTGATCTAGTGCTTCTCAAACTTTCTTATATGGATCACCTAAGGATCTTGTTAAAATGCAGATTCTGACTCCTCACATCTGGGTGGGGCCCGAAATTCTGCAACTTTTAGTAACTCCCAGGTGATGTCAGTGCTGCTGATCCTTGGACCACACTTGATTAGTAGGGCTAGTCTTCCACTACACCCGACTGCTCTTGAGCCAGTTTTGGGAACTACAGGTGTCCTGCGCCCTTAAACTGATTCAGTATTGAAAGTCATTATTTTTAAATATTGTCAACTGGAGGTGATTACTGTAAAATGAGTCACTCTTTGGCTTCCCTCAGGATATTTTAGTTGTATATACTTGTTCTGCAGGTAAACTCTACAAAACCAAGACTCAAACCTCAGGGGTGTAAGGAAAGGTTGGTGGAATAAGGAAGTGAAAAAAAAAGATTAGATAAAAGTATTGAAGTAATGGTAATAGATACGGATGGTGATTCATAGTAATTAACTTGTTTTCTTGAAGTTGGCCATCTCTCTAACCTAAGTTTAGGAAGAAATATTTATTATATATAGAGATTGGTTGGTGCCCTGAGTTCTGGTTTTGACCCAACAAAGGCAGTAGGCCATTTCTAGGAATTTGTTTCAAATTAACTTATTTTTATTGAAGGATTTAAAAAAAAAAATGTAATAGGGTTTTCACCTGATTAACTTCGAAGCGGTAGAACTCATTCCCCAGTTACTGTTACTTTTATTAGTGAAATTACAGCATCTCAGCTTCTCATCTTGGGCCCCAGTTTCCTCTCTCGGAGTAATTTTTTCAAACAGATGGGATTCAGCAGTCTAGTAGAATCTGTCACAAATTTATATTCTTATCTGCCAGTATTTTGTAGTAATAAAACTGGTTGAAAAAAAAGGCGAGGCCGGGCGCGGTGGCTCACGCCTGAAATCCCAGCACTTTGGGAGGCCGAGGCGGGCGGATCACAAGGTCAGGAGATCGAGACCATCCTGGCTAACAAGTGAAACCCCATCTCTACTAGAAATACAAAAAATTAGCTGGGCATGGTGGCAGGTGCCTGTAGTCCCAGCTACAGGAGGCTGAGGCAGGGGAATGGCGTGAACCCGGGAGGCGGAGCTTGTGGTGAGCCGAGATGGTGCCACTGCACTCCACCCTGGGCGACAGAGCAAGACTCCATCCCCCACCCCCCCGCCAAAAAGAAAAACGGTGAATAGCATATTATTAAAGCATAGACTTGGTAGTCAGACCTGGATTTAGATCTTGGTGCTAACATTTACTGACCAAGAAAGGTACTTTTTTTCCTCTCCTCTTAACTTCAGTTTTCTGTCTGTAAATAGAGGCAAAACTTGAGTGGTGAGGACTGTATGAAAAAATATCATGTGAATTCTCTAGGTAGTATGTCTCAAACTGTATTCTTTGGAATACCTCAGTTGGACTTTGAGTAGATGCCACTTGAGAAAATGGTTCTGTGCCCTAATAAGCCTCCTTTACCTAAGATGTGTTAGAGCCATTAATAATGTCAATTAGCTATGTGACTGCCCTAGTGGAAGAGAAATTCTGTGTATAACATTTCCCAAATTACAGGATTCCTGTCTCCCTTTATAGAGCAAGACATTCTAACACACTTTGGGGAACTCCAGTCTCAGTATTGTCTGGCTTGTAACGGACACTCAGTAAACGTTCCCCACTCCCACCGTTAAAACCAGTTTTAGAAATATGAGAACACAACAACTTCTAAATTTTTAAAGTTGATGTCTCATGAACAGTGATGTCTTGGTTTTTTAAACTGCAAATGTTTCTTGCAGTAGAATTATAGACACCAAGGTAGGATTACACTTGTTATGGGGACATTTGTGTGTGTTCATTCATATTGGCCGTATTATTTTATTGGGTGCATCAAATGCTTATACTTGGGACTTAGAGTCTAGTGCCACTCATGCAAATAACCTGAGATGATTTAGAATTATTATGCCACCAGCATAGTTTCTAGGCATCCAGAGTCTTGTGTTGGCAGCAGAAGCACCCCCAGCTAAGCTGTTTCCGTGGGGGGTCCTTGGCTGTAGTTCCAGGCTCCCTAGCTTCCTTGGTTCCTCTTAGTGTTCTGCATGTGGAGCTCTAGCCTTCTGTCAGTTCTGTGAGCTATCAGATACTCTTCCAGTAAATTACTTGGCTGCATTAATTATCCAGTCTTTCTGTAGTTACAGACACTTGACTAGTATAGTACCCTAGGTCAAAACAGCATTAGTTAGAGCAAGATGCTTATTTGTTTGAAGATTCATCAGTGACTCATCTGCATTAAAAAAGTAAAATGGTTGTGATTTACTTATTTCAGTGCATAAGTTACTCTGCGCTCTTGTTTTGGAGGATTGTTTTTTTTTTAAATAGACTTTATTTTTAGAGTAGTTTTACATTCGCAGCAAAATTGAGCAGAAGGTACAGAAATTTCCCATATACTGCCTGCCTCCACACATGCATAGCCTCCCTTGTTATCAGCATCTCCCACTAGAGTGGTAACACTTGTTACAATTGATTAATCTACATTGATACATCATTATCACTCAAAGGCCATAGTTTACATTAGGGTTTACCCTTGGTGTATACTTCTGGGGTTTAGACACATAATAACATGTGTCCACCATTATAGTATCACACAGAGTAGTTTCACTGGCCAAAAAATCCTCTGTGCTCCACGTCTTCATTCTTCCCTCCCCACTAACCCTCTTCAACCACTGATCTTTTCACTGTCTCTCTAGTTTTTTCTTTTCCAGAATGTCATGTGATTGGAATCATACAGTATGTAGCCTTTTCGTACTGATTTCTTTCACTTACTAGTATGCATTTAGGTTTCCTCCATGTTTGTTCATGGCTTGATAGCTCATTTCTTTTTACTACTGAATAATACTCCATTGTCTGGATGTACCACAGTTTATCCATTCACCTACTAAAGGACATTGTGGTTGCTTCCAAGTTTTGACAATAATGAATAAAGGTACTATAAACATCCACGTGCAGGTTTTTGTGTGGACATAAGTTTTCAACTCCTTTGGGTAAATACCAGGGAGTATTGATTGCTGGGTCATGTGGTAAGAGTAGTTTTGTAAGAAACCACTGAACTGACTTCCAAAGTGACTACCATTTTGCATTCCCACCAGCAATGAATCAATGTTCTACTTGCTCCACATCCTCACAAGCATTTGGTGTTGTCGGTGTTCTGGGTTTTGGCCGTAGTGATACCTCATCATGGTTTTAATTTGCATTTCCCTGATGCCGTATGATGTGGAGTATCTTTTCATATGCTTATTTGCTATCTGTCTGTCTTGGTGAGGTGTATGTTAAGGTCTTTGACCCATTTTTAAATCAGCTTGTTTTCTTACTGTTGAGTTTTAAGAGTTTTGTGTATTTTGGGTAATAGTCCTTTGTATGTCCTTTGCAAATATTTTCTCCCAGTCTGGCTTGTCCACTTACTCTTTTGACAGTTTCTTTTACAGAGCAGAATATTTTACATTTAGGTCTGTGATCCATTTTGACTTAAGTTTTGTGAAACATGTAATTTCGGTCTAGATTTTTTTTTTTTTTTTTCATGTATATATCTAGTTGTTCCAGCACCATTTGTTGAAAAGACTATCTTTTGTCCATTATATTGACTCTGCTTCTTTGTCAAAGATCATCAGTTGACTATATTTATGTGGGTCTACTTCTGGGCTCCCTAATTCTGTTCCATTGATCTGTTCATTCTTTTACTGGTACTATACTCTTGCTTACTGTAGCCTTATGATAAGACTTGATTTCAGGTAATGTAGATCTTCTGATTTTGTTCTTGTCCTTCGATGTTGTGTTGGCTATCCTGGATCTTTTGCCTCTTCATATAAATTTTAGAATCAGTTTGTCAATATTCACATAATAACTTGTTGAAATTTTAATTGGAGTTGCATTGAATATGTAGAGTTGGAAATGACTTAACATTTTGGCATTACTGAGTCTTCCTATCCATGGATTTGGAATATCTCTCCATTTAATTGTTCTTTGATTTCTTTCATCAGAATTTTATAGTTTTCCTTGTATAGATCTTACACATATTCTGTTAGATTTATATCTAAGTGTTTCATTTTTGTAATGTAAATAATATGTTTTTGATTTCAAATTCTACTTGTTCGTTGCTAGTATATAGGAAAGCAATTGACTTTGTTTTTTTTTTGTTTTTTTTTTTGTTTTTTTTTTGAGACGGAGCCTCGCCCTGTCTTTCAGGCAGGAGTGGTGCAGTGGCGCGATCTCAGCTCACTGCAAGCTCCGCCTCCCGGGCTCA
>NW_012104255.1:1643757-1679458 GCF_000951045.1 Mandrillus leucophaeus
TTTTTTTTTTGGAGACGAAGTCTCGCTCTTGTCCCCTGGGCTGGAGTGCGATGGCCTCCGGGGTTCAACTGATTGTCCTGCCTCGGCCCCCTGAGTAGCTGGGATTACAGGTGCCTGCCACCATGCCCAGTTAATTTTTGTATTTTTAGTAGACGGGGTTTTAGTTTGTTTGCCAAGGTAGTCTAGAACTAGTGACCTCAGGTGATCCACCCGCCTTGGCCTCCCAAACTGCTGGGATTACAGGTGTGAGCCACCACGCCCGGCCTTAATTTTGTTTTTGTATTTTTAGTAGAGACGGGGTTTCACCCTGTTAGCCAGGATCGTCTCTATCTCCTGACCTCGTGATCCACCCACCTCGGCCTCCCAAAGTGTTGGGATTACAGGCATGAGCCACCGCGCCCAGCCTAGATCTTTGATTTTTTTTAATCAGTGTTCTGTAGTTTTCAGCATATAAGTCTTGTACATATTCTGTAGATTTATACAGAAATACTTCATTGTTTTTTAGTGATTGTGAATGGTATTGCATTAACTTTGGAGTGTACATATCCATTGCTAGTATATAGAAACATGATTGGCTTTTTTAACATTTGTCTTGTATTCTATGACTGCTGAGATTGGTTATTAGCTCTGGGAGGTTGCCAGGCTGGAGTGCAACGGTGCAATCTCGTCTCACTGCAAGCTCCACCTCCCAGGTTCAAGCAATTCTTCTGCCTCAACCTCCTAAGTAGCTGGGATTACAGGCATGTGCTACCATGCCGGGCTACTTTTTTTGTATTTTTAGTAGAGACGGGGTTTCACCGTGTTAGCCAGGATGGTCTCCATCTCCTGACCTCATGATCTGCCCACCTCAGCTTCCCAAAGTGCTGGGATTACAGGCATGAGCCACCGCGCCTGGCCTTTTTTTTTCTTTTAAGATGGAATCTCACTCTGTTGCCCAGGCTGGAGTGCAGTGAGCCACTGCACCCATCCTCTGGGAGGCTTTTAAAATAGATTTCTTGGGTTTTCTATGTGGATGATCCTTTGACACTGCAAATAGGGGCCATTTTTATTTTTTCCTTTCTGATCTGTGTGCCTGTTACTTATTTTTCTTACTGTATTGTATTGGCTAGAACTTTCAGCAGTATGTTGAATAAAAGTCATGATAATGGACTTCTTTGCCTTGTTTCTAATCTTAGAGGGAAAGCATCAGTTACTTGAGTTGCATGGTATTGAGGCTGGCTGCTACATCTTGCAGCAGGGGCAATTTAATAACCTCCCTGCAAATGACTGAAGCCACAGTAGTGTGGCAGCCACTTGCGTAAGACATTTGTGAGAAAAGGGGAGAAAAAAAGCCTTGAGAGTAAGCGTACAAATAGCTCAGCTTATAGTTTCCACCACATGGACAGGATTGTTGCCAGAATCCTGTTGGCTTCATTTGAGATATTTTGAGGTGGTTGGCACCAGGCATTTTGTTCATTTTGTATTGATACTGAGATAACTTTTTAAAAAGTAATCTGGAATTACATACCCTAAGTATCAACCATAGAAAACATTTTTTCTTCTTAAGGAATGGTCTCTACAGAAATGTTTTAGAACATATTCTGAATTCTTTACAAACTCTTCCTTGAATGCCTGCTGATTGAATGGATGCAGGTCATACAGGCAAATACACGCTATTTCCGTAGTACTGAGTATATTGGACTAAATCTAGGCAAAAAGCTGCCTAAAATTTATACTGTAATTGGTCAGCTTTATATTATGGCAGCCTTCTTGGGGGAGGGACATTGATTTCTAGTGACTGCTACTGAGTTAAATACATTGTTAATAGAATCTTTTGTGTGTAAAGAGCCTGCAACCCACTTCTACCCCTGTGCATGTGTCTCAGTTGCTAACAGGAGAAACATTTCTTGTCCTTTGGAGGACTTGTCTGCCGTCAAAGATCTAGGGATCTGATCAGGCTGTTGTCTGCTTTTGAGCCTTCCAAATTACATGGCTTAATAAAATGATTGTTTTCTGTGCTCGGAATATTTCTGTTGGGATTCTTCCTTTTCTAATTGAAAAATAAAAGTATTGTTTTGCCTTTGCTCTTAGGATACAACTAATACATTTTTATTGGTAGGAACGGTAAAAGGTGCATATGTAAAACAGTCATACATAATCCTTTCAGTTAACAATGAATTAATATTCTGATGCCTAGCCCTTCTGAGCTGTTTGCAGTAGACATAAGTTTATACCGTATGTTCCGTTTTGTAACCTTTTTATTTCATCATGAACATCTTTGTGTATTATATAGTTGTCTGTAGTATTTTTAACAGTTGTGCACTGTTCCATTTTAAACAAATCATATTTTGGACATTTGGTCTTTTTTTAACCTTGTGATGGAACAGTAGGTCTTCAGTCTTTTACACATGGTCATGCAATATGGATTCTTGTGGTTAAATATTTGTGTACATCTTTATGACTTTCTTTGGATTCCTAGAAATGGAAGCTATCAGGAAACTGCAGGGCTATGGTGAGTTTTTCCATCCTGAGATGTGTTGCAAACATTGTACACTCTTATTTTCAATTAAGAGTTGGAGATGCTTGTAAAAGAAAAAAAAATTTTTCATTTTGGCTTGACTTGGTTTCAGTCTTGTGCAACATGGGGATGTGGGCCAGTTTGATCTGGAGAGATTCTTTACCTCTCTCTACTCAATAGTTGTGCCTCTGAGATGGCATAGCATCATAACTCCAGTGTTTTTACTTTAAGCATTTTGCATTGCTCTTCATTCTGTATTGTCTATGTCCAAGCTTGTAGAGCTCAAGATTGTAGCTTTAAGTTCTCACTTCTTTGGGGATTTTCTTTTCAGATCGTAAAGCTGAAAATTGAAATCATGAAAGTAGACAGGACTAAACTGAAGAAGACACCTACCGAGGCTGTAAGTATCCAAAAGTTTGCTGTGCTTATTTTTTCTTCATTAAAAAATAAAAAATATTTGTGAACAGTTCATCCATGCTCTTCAAGTCTCATCACCCATATATACAAAAGGCAATAAAACAACAACTTGTCTAGAAACAGTAAGATTTTCTTTTGAACTTCCCTGGATTAAAAAAATGGATAGCCAAGAGACCAGTGGAAAGTGAACACTGATCAGTTAGTTCTTGGTAGCTGTGTGTGCCTGAAGTCAGCTCTCAGGCTGCTGTGCAATTCCTTCCTATGCAGAAAGGAAGTGTGGTATAATGGAAAGAGCAGATGTGGATTCAGATTTTTAATGTACTTCTGGGATCTTGCAATTTTGTTTTTTAGACAATGAAAGTGGTAACATTTTTCTTACTAGTTTTTTTGTTAAGGCCAGTGTTTTAGCTGTCTTTATTACTGATTCTTAATCACACAATTCAGCTTAACTTGTGAATTGGGTGGTCATATCAATTAACCCTTTGTCGACAGTAGAAATCCCAGCTTCAATCTAGTAATATTCCACCAGCTAGCTTGAACTGCTTTCTGAGGTTAGGGAAGTGGTATTGCATTGTGATAGTCCTGTTGACCCTGTGTGCTTAGTTCAAAGCGCACAAGCTTTGGAATTAGACCTGGGTTTGAATCTTACTAGACTTTTGTGGCTGAGAGGTTATTAACTTGCCTGGTTTCCACAGCTACAAAAAATTTTTTCCTTCTTGATGTGAGGCAATTGCTTAGCATAGTATCTGGCACGTAAGTTAGTTCATATTGTAAATACAAGCCACTTGGTTTTCAAAAAATGTAAAAGTACCTGGCAAGTATCACCAAAAGAGAACAATAACATTTTGCTGTATTTTTTCCAGTTTTTTTTTTTTTTTTTTTGAGGCAGGATTTTGCTCTGTCACGCAGGCTGGAGTGCAGTGGCGAGATCACAGCTCACTGCAGCCTTGACCTCCCAGCTCAAGCAATGCTCCCACCTCAGCTTCCTGAGTAGCTGGAACTATAGGTGCATGCCACCATGCCTGGCAAATTTTTTATTTTTTGTAGAGACAGGATCTTGCCTTGTTGCCCAGGCTTCTTCCAGTCTTTTAAAAAATTATTACATGTGCACACACAGTTATCCTGCCCTTTTCATTTAGCATTGTACTAATGAGTATGAGCAGCACTTTCTTCACATACCTTTGTCAGTATTACAGATTGTCTTTTAAATTTTTGTTAATTTCATAGGTGGGGAAGAAAGTATTTCACTGTTCTATATCAGTTATCTTCTTGTGCTGTTTATTTTGTATCCGGCATTGGAATATCAAGTGTTTCTCTTACTGAATGCCATATATATTGAACGTACTCATTTTCATATCTGTTGGAAATATCTTCATTTGCTTTTGATTTTGTTTTTGATGTGTTCTGACATCTAGAAGTTTTGACAGCTGTACTTGAATGTCTTTTACTGAAGGACAAAAAGAAAACTTGCTTAAGAAACTGTAATTTAAAAATTTAAAGTGAAACCAGTGTAAGAATCTACTGCTACGAGAATAGAAGACCTAGAAAAATGATCCTAGTGTATATAAGAACTAGATATGTGATGATAGAGGGATTATAAATTGGAAAGAAGAGACAGTATTAGGAAACCGTGCTAGACTAATTATTTATCTTGTGGAGCATGGTTACTATTATATTGTGATAAACTTTAGATAAACCAAAAGTCAAATATTTTTAAAAGAAATAAGCTGTAGGAGAAGTAGAACATGAAGGTGAATGTTTACTTTGTCTTAAGTGGGGATGGTCTTTCCAAGCATTAAAACAAAGGAAAAAACCAAAATGGAAATGTTAAATACTGTGTCCAAAATTTAAAAGACATGACAATAGCCATCCTAACAGGTGTGAAGTAGTATCTCATTGTGGTTTTGATTTGCATTCCCTTGATGATTTCCTTGATATGGAGCACCTTCTTATATACTTTTAAACTATTTGTATGTAAATAGACATCTGGATAAGTATCTATTCAAGTCCCTTGCCCGTTTTAAAATTTGTGTTATTTGGGGTTTTTTGCTATTGAGTTGCAGGAGTTCCTTATATATTTTGGAAATTAATCCCTCGAAGACATTAGGCAAAGTGAAATAAGTCAGCCGCAGAGGGACAAATAGTGCGTGAATCCTCTTATATGAGGCATCTAAAATAGTCAAAGATATAAAAGTAGGCAGTAGAATGATAGTTAACCAGGAAATGGTGGGGAGAGAGAAGGGGGAGCTGCTGCTCAGTGGATATAAAATTATACAAGGTAAGTAAGTTCCAGAGATCTGCTGTAGAACAACATAGTGCCTATAGTTAACAGTCAGGTATTGAGTATAGTCTGCCCTCCATGTGTGTGGGTTCCACATTTGCAGACTGAACCAACTGGGTAGTAAATATTTGGGGGAAAAAAACAATAAAAAAGAGTAATACAAAAGTAAAAATAGAAATTTTAAAGCAATGCAGTGTAACAACTATTTACATTGAATTGAATTCAGTATTGTAATACTAGAGATGGTTTAAAGTATATAGGAGGATGTGTATAGGTTATATACAAATACTGTGCCATTTTATACAAAGGATGAGCATCATAGATTTTGGTATTCATGGGGGTCCTAGAACCAATCCCCAGCGAATACAGAGGGACTAATCAAAAATTTGTTATGAGGGTAGATCTCATATAAGTATTCTTATCACACGCACAATCATGCGCACACATAGGGACACAAGGAAACTTGGAGGTGATGGATGTGTTTATTACCTGGATTGTGATGGCAACATGAGTGTATACATACATCCAAACTCACCCAGTTGTATACGTGAATTACGTGCAGTTTTTTGTATACCATTTACACCTTAATAAGCTCGGGTGGGGCAGGGGAGGAGGAAGACACATGACAAGCTGGGGAAGATATTTGTAACCCAGTGTAGTTAATGTTTTCAGTATCTAAATCAGGAGAAATGAATATCCCAATGACAAAATGGGCATAGGGCATTTAAGAAAAGAACAAACCCAGTAAATGTTCAGCAAGATTCAACTCTGTGGGTAATTGGAGAAATGCAAATTAAAAGAAAGTTTTTAACCTAGTGGATTGTAAGGGGTTGCTCTTGGAGTCATATGCTGATTTCTGGCTCTTATTTCCTAGTTACTAGCAAGTTACTTAGCATAAACTCCTAGAAGTAGAATTTTTGTGTCACTGGTTATGGACTTTTTAAGACTTGAGTTGTCTATTTTCCTTGAGCAGCATACAAAATTGCCCCCATTTCCCATACTGTGGTCAATGCTAGGTACTGTTTTTACGAAAGGCTTTTATTGATCACTTTATTAGCAGCTGTGCAAAGAATTTTTTCCCCAGATTTGGTATCTATTGAAATAAATCACTGTAAACCCTGGCAATTGGTATTCAGCTGTCGAACTGGCAAATGCTTTCTTGTATCTTAACGTTGTGCTTGCTGCTTTCTCCTGCAAAATGCAAGGAATCTTGATAGTCTGATAAAACAGAGACCGTCATACTGGTACATTAAATTGATGCCATTATGCTAACTGGATCTTGTGAACAGAAAACACAAGCACACCTTAGATGCCTCAGACATATTTGTGCCAGAGAGTCAGAAACAAACCTTGTGGAAGCTTGAGGACCTTTCACATTAGGAAAGTTTCTAGTGGCCACATGGTTTGGGAAATATTGGGATATCCCTTCTAAAGTGAGAGGGAAGTTGCTGCACCTTGTACCACACATTGTGAAGAAAGAGGAACAATGTGTGATGTGTTTGGATTTTGGAGCCAACGTATTGGTTGGTCACATTTGGGCATGCTATTTTGACCTATTTACTGCATAACCTCTAACACATTTAGTGGGGTACCTCTAAAGTGTTAGTAAGGTTTGGATCTAGAAAAGACTCTGCAAAAGGTCCAGGCTATGATACAAGTTGCCCTATCACTTGGACATTATGACCTAGTAGACCCAGGTGACTGACTTAGGTATCAGCTAAAGATGCCATGTGGTATGTGGTGCTTTTGGCAAGCCCCAGTAGAATTACAAGTAAGACCCCTAGACTTTTGGCTGTGCTGTCCTCTGCCACCAGCTATTCTACATTCACAAAAGCAGCTTCAGACTTGCTACTGGGCCTTGATAAAGACTGAATGCCTGGTTATGAGACATACCGAGTTATTATAGGATCCAAATGTTCCTCATGACCTGGGTGTTATCTCACCTACACATCATAAAGTTGGACTCGTATAGCTGCATTCCATTAGAAATAGAAGTAACATGTTTGATGCTGGACCCAAGTAGGTCCAGCAGGCACAAGTGAACTGCATAAGCAGGTGGTTCAAATTTCCATGTTATCTATTTCTGCTGCTTCACTGCCTCTCCCTCAACTTATACATCTTAGAGGCGAGGAGGAAAAAGTGCAGGCCTGGTTTGTGGAAGGATTTTGTGCCAAGGATTTTACATACATTTAATTACCATGAACATTTGAGGTAGATCTTAATAATGCTTAGAGGGAGAAAAGGTTTGGACTTAGCTTAAATAAACGCCTGTTAGGTTCCATGTTTTTTCGGATGCCAAAAATACATTTCTCCCAGTTTGAATCTCACGACAGCATTGCTGGATATATAGGTACGTGTTGGTTTATTTTGCAGAAGAGGATGCTGAGATTCAAAGAGGTAGCTTACCAACTACCTGATTCCAAGACTCATACTCTTTTTAATAGTATGCCGTCTCTGAATATTTAAGCTCCTGTTATGGGAGATAAGTATTTTATGTATGTGGCAGACATTTGAGTTTCATATTTGTGAGGTAGCTATTACGTCTGTTTTTCTGATAAGAGAGCTGTGGCTTAGAGGTTAGACTTGCCCATGATCAAACAGCTTAGTAAACATGAAGCTAAAAAATAAATCCAGACTTGTTTGGTACCAGACCTCTGGTCCATTCCCAGGATGCTGTACTGCCCTTATGGAGTTAAAGAACAGGTGTAATAATCACTTCTCCCAGCTGCCATTCATTAACGGAAGGCTTCTCTCTCCCAGCCCCTATCCCTTTCCCTCCTTCCAGTTTCAGAAACTTGACTGTAAATACTCAATCCACTCCTTGTTACCTGACAAATAGGCCCATTCATCAGTAGAAGAGAGCAGAAATGTATGGAAATGGGAACCCCAAGAAAGAATGGAGTCCTAGTTTTACGAAGTTCAGAAGCTCTTTACCACCTTACAAGTGAAGGGTTTTATGTTACAGAAAAATATAGCTAATGCTAATCTTCACCTTTAATTGTGAATTCACTAGGACTTTGCAGTCTCTGATTCAATATAACCTACCAGGCATTCTGGTTAACTTTCAGACCATGGTATAGATTCCTTAATTTTTTTTTTTTTAGATGTTTAACTTTTTATTATTACTGTCTTTGTTGTCTGTATCTTTCCAAATAGTTTGTCTGCACTTTTCCAAATAGTTTGTCTGCATCTACCTTTATCCAAGGTGTTTTTTTTTGTTTTTTGTTTTTTTTTGAAGGCCAGGTGGATTGTTGGGGAATAAAAACGTTTTCTCATGAGGTTTCCATTTTAATCCCAAGAGATTATCTGGCACATCTTGTTTTCTTAAGTAGTAAATCCTAGCAAAAGGAAAATTACTGTGTGAGCTTAAGGGTTCCTTTTCCGATTCTCCTTGTTTGCAACTCCCTCATTCCAAAACATCTTTGTGAATACTTTTTTTTCTCAGCCTGCAGACTGCAGAGCCTTAATAGACAAACTCAAAGTTTGTAATGATGAGCAACTTCTCTTGGAACTGCAGCAGATCAAAACATGGAACATTGGAAAGGTATGTGAAGCCATGCTCCCAAAAGACAGGACTCAGTATACTAATACATCATTTTGTATGCTCTGATATGGAATAAGAAACCATAGTGGGATAGCCTCATTCAGCAGTTACTTAATAAGCATCTAGCGAGTGCCACATGCCTAACATAGCTTTCAACCAGTGGCAAGGAAAATTTTGCTGGCTGAGGATGAGGAATTGATTTCACAGGTGATGCTTAAGAATCTCAATCACAGAATTCCTGTAGTTTGACAATATAAGTTTGAGATAATTTCTGGATTTTTAGTTCAGAAGAACTTTTATTAGATAACTCTAAAAAATGAATTTTTCTGATAAAATGGATTCTGGCAAGGATGGTTCTCTTGTCTTCGTAGATCTTAGAATATAACCAGAGTTCTCCATCTAAAGACCTAGCTCTAGCGGTTTTATGGTGTCTAGTGGTGTTAGCACATATGTCTAGATGGATATGAAATGAACTCCAGCCCTTTTAGCTCAGAGTATGATCTTTCTCATATGGGCAAGAGTGGGACGTGAACTTGTCTAGGTGTCATGCTCAGCAATCTCTTGTAACAAAGCTCAGTTAGAAAGCACCCATGCGGCACTTCTACCTTATTCTTACATCTTCTTTTTCCTCCCCTCTCCAGTGCGAGTTATATCACTGGGTGGACCTGTTGGACCGCTTCGATGGAATACTGGCAGATGCTGGACAGACAGTGGAGAATATGTCATGGATGCTTGTATGTGATAGGCCAGAAAGAGAGCAACTGAAAATGCTTCTCTTGGCTGTGTTGAACTTCACAGCCTTGCTCATTGAGTACAGCTTTTCCCGGCATCTGTACAGTTCCATAGAGGTAGGGGAGGTTAAAGCCTGTGTACTCTGTTCTTAAACTAGAATTGTGTACATCCAGAAATAAGGAAATTGCCATTTCTCTCTATTGCTTCTTTCCTTTTCATGATGGAGCTCTGGGTTTTTCATTGTCAAAGATAATAGTAGAATGTTTCTTGGATATAGATATCCTTCATAGGGTTGATGGGAAGATTCTGTACTATCACCTTTGTTTTGCCTTTTCAAGATTCAAGAAATGAGTGAGAAATGTTACATATATATTAAAGTATTTAAGGAAATTTACATGAATTTATTTTTGCCCTAGGTTGTTAGAGCAGCCCCACATTACTTTTAAATTGCTAGAAATAGTTTGATTTTCTCATCACATTAATGTACTTCTCTAAGTTTTAGTGTGCTGCTTTAAAGTCTCTCTGTATTCTGCCACACCCATCCCAAGATATATATTCATAGCATCCTTTGTGTCCTTGAAGAGTAAGGTGGGTGCAGCAGTCAGTGAGCTTTTCAGTTAGTTAAAAATCACTGTAATAAGAAATTATTTTCTTTTTATAGAAGCCCAACTTTAGACTTTCTGTCATCATTAGTTAGGTGCCCTGTTAATTTTAGGTGTGTTTTCCTGCATCTTCAGTAGAGAAACAGAATCAGAATAAACAACTTAAAATGGCTTAGGAAAAGAAGTGGGATAACTGAACTAAAGGCCTAATATACAGAGCTTTAAGTGGGAGGTAAATAGGCAGTCTGTTGAAGATGAAATAGATATGCTGCCCATGGAAGTCCATGGCCTTTGGTATAATTGGCAACTGGAAATGCCTTGGTTCATTTCTAGCTATATTACATACTGATTTTAATTCTGACCAAGTGCTTCAATGTATTGGTGAATTTTAATTGTATTTAAAAGCCAAAGTAAGGCCAGGTGCAGTGGCTCATGTCTGTAATCCTAACACTTTGGGAGGCTGAGGCAGGAGGATCACTTGAGCCCAGGGTTTCAAGACCAGCCTGGGCAACATAGTGAGACTCCATCGCTACAAAAAATATAAGAGCTAGCTGGACGTGGTGGTGCATGCCTGTAGTCCCAGCTACTCGGGAGACTTAGGTGAGAGGATCGCTTGAACCCAGGAGGTCAAGGCTGCAAGGAGCTATGATCATGCCTTTGCACTCCATCCTGGGCACAGAGAGACCCTGTCTCCAAACAACAACAACAAAAAAACCAAAGTAGTCACTCAGATTCCTTATGAGCATATACTGTACTGTAACAGTTATATGTTACATAATTGCCACGAACTGTTGTGGATATCTTTAGCTTCTATGTGAAGGACCCTGTTTTAATTAATTTCAACTTTATGTTTGTCATAAAGGATACAGAAGAGAACATAAAATATCTTTCACAATACTTTTAGTCCAGTTAGAGACTTAATGTTCTTCTTGAGTCCCACATGTGTATTATATCACATTTGCCTCTTTTGTCTCTTTTCCTTCCTGTGGGAAAACCTGTGCAGTTTTGAACTACTGTTTACATTTTTTTACTTTTATTGCACTTTATAACTAACTGCCAGATTTTAAGCTCCTTGGGGGATAAGGTTGCATGTTGTAGATTATCAAATACATACATGTATATATACACACACACACACACACACACACACTTTTTTTTTTTTGAGACGAAGTCTCAGTCTGTCACCCAGGCTGGAGTGCTGTGGCGCGATCTCGGCTCACTGCAAGCTCTGCCTCCCGGTTCACGCCATTCTCCTGCCCCAGCCTCCCGAGTACAAATACTTATATATTTTTTTGTATTACGTTACTAAACTTTTTGATAGCTTTGTAAATGTTGACAGGTACATTTTGTTTTGTTTTCAAGGCCAGTTGTTCCTGATACCTTGAGCTTTGCCCTTTTTTGTCCCTTTAGCATTTGACAACTTTATTGGCTTCCTCTGATATGCAAGTGGTGCTGGCAGTCCTTAATCTCCTATATGTATTTAGCAAAAGATCAAACTACATCACTCGTCTGGGATCTGACAAGAGGACCCCGCTGCTAACTCGGCTACAGCATTTGGCAGAGGTGAGTCTTGGGTGAAGAGTGGAGGGGTGCAAAAATTGGAGCATATGGTTCCTTTCAACAGGTGTTTCTCAGAGTGTTAAAATGTATTAGAATCCCTAAGTTAACTTCACTGGCCTAATTGAGTTAGAACTATTGGTGCCCTCTTTTAAAACCTAAGTATTCTCAGTTATTAAGTAATTTTGAAGGAATTCTTTAATCTCTGCTCACCAGACAAAATCTCTCTGTTCAGAAGTGGCAATTTCTCTTCTGAAAGGAAAGTTCAAAATTATATTCAATTCTGTGTGAGAAAGAAGTATAATGCAATAATATGATCTAGATTTGAGTCCTGGCCCTGCGTACTAGCTTTCATACTGGTTTCCTCTTCTGGGAATTTAACATATCTACTTCAGGGTTGATTTAGAATAAAATGAATTGTGGGGTACTCAGTGCTGTGATCAGTAAGTAGTAGTGATTATAATTGAAGCCAAAAGCTCTCATATAAAAGTTCAGCTCTACCAAACTATTGTCCTGTGTTCCCGGAGACAATTTCTTAATATATACTTAGGTTTGAGAGGTAACCCACTGTTGGAAAGCTTTCTTAGAAGAAAAGTGTTACGGCTAGCTTTTTAAAAGCGTATTTAATGGTTACCTCAAAGTAATTCAAGTTTTCAGGCTAATTTACGTGCCATGATTACTTATAAATTAGTTTTGTATAATTATAACATGTATTTTGAAAATTCTAGGAAAATATAGACAAAATGTCAATCACCTATAATTCATCCCTATGAGACCTCCCTTAAAGTCGGAGCATTTTTTTTTTGCATTTGGAAATACGTGTATATAAGCATGCTGTTTTCTTAAGATACTGTAAACATTTCCTCCTATTAAAAACCACAAGGAGGTTTAACATTGGATTCCCAAGTCACAGTTAAAAGGAAAAAGGAACTATTACTCAATAGATGCTTCCAAAGCACTTGATAAAATTTATCACATTAACAAAAGCTTCATATAAACTTTAAGAAACTAGAGTTACCTACCGGAAGTCATAATGGGGGAGCTAAGGCATTTCCATTGAATTCATAAGTCACACAAAAATGTCAGACATTAACTTCTGTCATTTACATTTGTAGTACAGATGCTAACCAACAGAAAAGAAAGAAGCGAAGAATACATATTAAAAGAGAAAATTTGGGCTGGGCATGATGGCTTCATGCCTGTTATTACTGGCACTTGGGGAGGCTGAGGCAGGCAAATCGCTTGAGCCCAGGAGTTTGAGACCAGCCTGGGCAACATGGCGAAATCCCATCTCTGCAAAAAGTACAAAAATCCGCCAGGTGTGGTGGCACACACCTGTGGTCCCAGTTACTTGGGAGGCTGAGGTAAGAGGATCACTTGAGCCTGGGAGGTGAAACCTGCAATGAGCCAAGATCGTGCTACTGCATTCTAGCCTGGGCGACAGAGTGAGACCGAGACTCTGTCTCTAAAAAAGAAAAGAGAATATTTGTTACTATTTGCATGTAGGTGATGAGTCTCTTTGTTTCTTGGGGAGATAATATTATTACAACTAGTAAAAACACAGTGAGATAGCCAAGTAAGAGATCAATATACAGAAACAGATAGCTCCTCCATGTATTAATAGTAACCAATTAGAAAATGATTGGTGAGGCCGGGTGTGGTGGCTCACGCCTGTAATCCAAGCACTTTGTGAGGCCGAGGCAGGAGAGCGAATCACCTGGGGTCAGGAGTTTGAGACCAGCCCGGCCAACATGGTGAAACCCCGTCTCTACTAAAAAAATAGAAAAATTAGCTGGGCGTGGTGTTGGGCACTTGTAATCCCAGCTACTCAGGAGGGTGAGGCAGGAGAATCGCTTGAACCCGGGAGGCGGAAGTTGCAGTGAGCCTAGATCATGCCACTGCATTCCAGGCTGTGTGACAAGAGCGAGACTCCATCTCAAAAAAAAGGAAAATGATTGGTGAAAAGACCCCATTCACAGTATGAGCAAATATTGGCTAAAACTGTAAATTTAAGAGAAGTTAATGTAGGAGGTTGTGTAGTAATAACAGTGGTGGGTAAAGAATTCTTAAAATCCCCATGGCATAAACCTAAAAGTAAAATTTTCAATATTATGTTTAAAAATATACTTCCCGACAGAAAACACATAACTCTAGGCTACTTCTTAGGCCCTTACACTGGAATATAAATCAACACACTGCTTCCTTCATCAAGAAAAATGTCAGTTGTACTAACTAGTATAGTTACCAATGTAGTTAAATAACATTCTGGTACAACCTCATTTTGTCCTGGACCAATAACACTTGGAAACAATTGGTGTAATGGCAAGCAGCTGGTCTGCAGGCAAAATTAGGCAGCACTTCGTACAACAGAAGTTAACAGACTCATGGTAGATTGAAAATGCTTAACAATGTTTTAAAACTGGAAAGGGACTGCTAATGTAGAATATTCAAGGAACTCTTCCAGATCAACAAGGATGAGCAAAGGATATGGACAGGCAGTTTATAGAACAGGAAATTCATGTGAGTAGATGCCCAGACTCAGTAATTAGAGAAATAAAAATAAAACAAGATACAGCTTTGTAAGCATTAGATTTGCAGAAATTTCTTAGAAAACTATATAATGGTAAGTGCTGGCAGGTATGTGAAGCTATGGGAACCCTCATGCATTGTTGATAGGAGTGTAGGCTGGTTCTCCTGGGTGTATATTTCAAAGATGAGATCACATCATTTCCATAAGCGTGATCTCTGTCCGAATATTGCATCATCGTTTGTGGTAGTGAGGAGTTGGAAGCAACCTTGGTATCCATCATTAGTAGGTATTCGAATAAGTAAAATGTGGCACATGCACACTATGGAGTACGTAGCAGTTAGAAACTGTGGCCCAAATAATACAGCAACATCGATGGCTTCTAAACATAGTGGTTCGTGCATAAAAAAGTAAAAGCAACAATTTTCATTTCTCAGTACCATTTCTGAAACTTAAAAAGATGTACACAATGCAACATATAGTTTCAAGAAAGAAAAATTAACAGACATCAAAAGTTATACCTTTGATAGAAGGGAATCTGAATGGGCAATGATACGACAGATAGATGAACAAACACAGTAGTCTCCCCTTATCCGAGGTTTCGATTTCCATGGTTTCAGTTACTTGCAGTACAGTACAATAAGATATTGAGAGAGAAGCCACATTCACATGACCTGTATTATAGTATATATTAAACTTTATCATCAGTATGTATATATAGGAAAAAAATATGTGTGTGTGGGGGTGTATTATATAGGGTTTGCCACTACCTGTAGTTTCGGGCATCGCCTAGGGGTCTTGGAATGTATCCCTATGGATAAGGGAAAATAAATCTTAACAGCAGTATTTAAGATCTGTTAGACCAACACTAAACCTTTACTTACAGATTTAAAGGATGGTCTAAATAGAGACCAGTAACATTTTTTAAGTGGGAAGACTTAATATGGTAGAAGCCCTTTAATGAAATTAGGACCAATGATTGGTAGTTTAATTATTTTAAAAATCTTGTTAAAGCAGGAAATGTTTAAAAAGTGATTTATACATACGATTTTTTAAAAACGAAAATAATTCCCTTTCCCATCTTATGTGGGGCCAAAGACTTAGTAAGAAGCAGTCTGTTTTCTGACATAAACTACAACTGTAATCTGTGATTATGGAGTTGCACTGATGTGAAGAAAAGGAACCTGCATACAGGATTCTAAATTTTTTAGAGTTTACTCTTGAATCTTTTCATAATTTGACACTTTTTATTTTAGCATATTGTCTTTTAGATGAATATTTTGCAAAATATTCAACTTAGTTTTTGTGAAATAATTCCGTTTCTCATTTAAATCAGTCAGTCAAATTGATTGAGTGGAAGTCTGTTAATAGCATCAACTGAGACACAGAAATAAATGTCTGAGAAAACACTGATAATCAGGGTGAGTGGCTGTATCAGATAATATCATAAAGCTATAGTGATTTTATTATAAAGCCAAGTTTTTATCATAAGGCTTTTTATCATTAAGCCAGTTTTGTAATTGGCACAGGAGTAGACAATACATCTGCAGAATATTGCTTATATCAGAACACAGTGGGACGGTAGGCTGTTTGAGGGAAAAATGGGTTTAGAACTTTTCTTCACACTTGACATAAATCCTAGAAACATATTTAGAGGTAAATACAGGTGACTTTTAAGATCTTTGGTAAAGAAAAGTTTGCTAAGAAAGTTAACAGACCTAGAAGTCATTAAAAATACAGCTTTGATCATGTTAATTTGGTTATTTGTATAGGGCCACAATAGCATCTGACAGAATTCACATCTTATCACTCTACTTTTAGGCTGATAGAAACACACTAATATTTCATACTTTAATTAAATGTTCTGACAATTTAAGTAGAAGTTAAAATGCAAACTGTTTTTGGTATAAATGGCTCACATATGTAAAGTATGAGGGGTTTGTTTCTTTGTGTTGTTTTTTTTAGGTAATTGAGATCCAGTTGTTTTCTTCCTTTGGATGATTTTGCCACAGAAAGGACTGCTTAAATGATTGCTTTTTTGTCCCTTTGCATTTTTGACACTTTTTACCTTTGACAGGCTTGCTACTTTTCGCTCTGAATTGATCTAAAGAGATTGTAGATTGAAGGTTAATTTCTAGTCCTGGACAATTTGTAATCTTGACAGGTGCCGTACATTGCAGCCTTTGGTAGTAGATTTGTGTGTTTGGTGCTTTGCAATAAAAGATTTTTACAGGTGTTTGAGGTTTAGAGATAATTAGGTATTTAGTAATGGTACCTCCAATACTAATACCCCTCATTAAAATTTAAAAATTTCGTGTTTCTCTAAAATGTAAAATTTCTCTAAAAACTTCACTTGTTCATGTGGACTTCTCTTATTTACGTATTTATTTTTTTGAGACAGAGTCTCACTCCATTACCCAGACTGGAGTGCAGTGGCACAATATCAGCTTGCTGCATCCTCAGCCTCCTGGGCTTAATTGGTCCTCCCACATCAGCCTCCTCAGTAGCTGAGACTACAGGCACGCACCACCATGCCCGGCTAATTTTTTATATTTTTTGTAGAGATGGGGTTTCGCCGTGTTGCTCACGCCAGTCTCCAACACCTGAGCTCAGGTGATCCTCTCGCCTTGGCCTCCCAAAGTGCTGGGATTACAGGCGTGAGCCACTGTGCCTGGCCTTGTGGGCTTCTTTAACAATGCTCATAGAAGTCTTGGTTCATGTCTCTTCAGTCTTTTCAGGCAACTTCCTTTGCAGCAGACACATTCACTTGCATGTGTTTAAGAACCTGGATTTGGACATGAAACCTACTTTTGCCAACAAATCACATTAACCTGTTTCTGTGTCTGTAAATTGGGGGTTACAATATCTACCTCATAGTTCTTTTAGGATCAGAGTAAAGGAAGTCATAAATAAAACCTTATAGGGTTAATGCCATCATGTTGGAAGTACTTAATAAACAGGAGCTGTCATTTATAGATGGATGTCAACCAGAGAAACTACATGCCATTCTTTTGTATTTGCTTTCTTTTAAAATGTTACACACACATTATAAGTGCATGCATATTGTCACATGATTATTTTCAGAACAGCCTTTTACCTCTTGGTTTACCTCCCCGTAACCTCAAGCGTATTCTCTATATATTATCTTCGTATTATATTGACCCGTTGAGGGTGTTTTTGTCCTTCAGTTACAAATGCAGGATACCTTGCATCCTTGTTTTCTTATTTCGGACCTTGTTAAAAAATCACTTTAAAGTCACCTGTATAGCTATAGGGTTCTTTTGATGGCTGCATAGTAGTCCATGCTTTGGATGTACCATATTTTACTCAACTTCCCTATTGATGCATGCTCATATTTGTTATGAAAGATGCAATAAGCAATCTTATATATATTAAGCAATCTTATATATGCACTTAGTTACTGATACAGTAACAACACCACAGACTTTCATGAGTCACGTTTGAGTTGGCAGGGTGTTTTAAGGATCTCAGCTTACCAAAACTTTCTAATTAAAGGTGCTTGTTTTTTATCAGGTTGCAAAAGTTGGCAAGAAAGATTTTGTGGTGACACTAATAAAGGTAGTCTGAAACAATTAGTTGGAATAACAAAAGAAACAAAAGGAATATAATTGTGTAGATACACAGCCTTTCAAGCTTATTCTGCCTTGCAGATTCAGACTTTCGGTTTGACTTACCTGTCTGTTCTGTGTAGCATCAAGCCTTTCTACCCTCATCCTTACTTTATGGTTTTCAGCAAATTGCATGTGTCTTCGTCTTCACCAGCTGTCCTGGGAAGAGCCAAGAAAATATCGAAAATGTAATGAAGTACTTATTAGGTATTAAACCATTTTATAAAGCTGTAGTAATTTAAATAGTGTGGTAATTAAAGGTGGAATTGACCAATCAATAGGTTCCAGAAGCAGATCCAATGTGTAGGAATCGAATTTATGGTTAAGATGGCATTTCAGATTAGCAGAAAAAGAATGGATTATTCAAATAAGATGGTGTTGTAAAAACTGGCTCACTTTTTGGGAGGCAATTAAGCTAGATTCTACCTCATCACAGTAAAATTAAGATGTAATAAAAAGCTAAAATGTTAAAAACATGAAGTTATACAAGCATTAAAAGAAAGTATAACTGCATGGTTGTATGCTGCTTGACGTGGCAAGGTATTTTCAGGAATGAGACTAATGCCATGAAAGAAGAAATTGATTCCATTACAGTATGATTTTATACCTTCTGTATGTGAATATTTTAAGTACTGTCAATTGTGCCATCTATGGTTATCTCGATTCACTTCACATTTTTCTTCTTACTTAGGTAATTTCCAGTTTTTTTCTGTGGTAAATTATGCTACAGTGAATATCTTTAATACATGAATATTTGGCCATATTTAGCACCAGGTGTTTGTTACCTTTTTTTGGGTCTCACTCTGTTGCCCAGGCTGGAGTTGGCAGTGGTGCAGTCTTGGCTCACTGCGACCTCTGCTTCCCGGGTTCAAGCCATCCTCCCACCTCATCCTCCCTAGCAGCTGGGACTACAGGCGTAGACCACACGCCTGGCTAATTTTGTATTTTTAGTAGAGACGGGGTTTCACCATGTTGGGCAGGCTGGTGTCAAACTCCTGACCTCAGTTGATCCTCCCGCCTCAGGCGTGAGCCTGTTAACATCTTAATGAATGTCGAACCTTGTACTTTACAAATTCTTGTCTCATTACCTTAAACTTGCCTAGTTGTTTTAAACTTCTGATTATTTTTTAGAGTTCTGATAGACTTGAATTCCGACAGTCAGTTTATTCACTGTTTTTGTGAAGGCGTGGGCTTATGGAGTTCCCTATTCTGCCGTTTTCACTGACATCATTCCTAGTAGAACATTCTGTTTTTAAACAGCTGGGAGTGGGGGGTATACATATCTGTGTCCAGGCAGACTTTCTCACTTAGGTTTTCACTAGAGAAGTAAGCCTTAATGCCCTAAGGTATCCATTATTAATGTAGCAAAATGACTTCTCTCTTGTGTGTCTAAGGTGGTGCTAGTTATGATAAAAAATTACTCACCATATTCTGTGTTTCATACATGATACCTGGATTGAGAAACGCTGCCAGTAGGTCAAGTGTAGTTTGAGAAAGCTTATTTCTCATGGGATAGTCAGGTGATGTTTTTTAAATTAATTAATTAATTTATTTATTTATTTACAGGTTTAGAAATTGCATTCTATAGTATGTACCTTTGTGAATGTCACCTTCGGTGATTTACACTGTTTGTTTTTGAGACTTCTTTGGCAAGTAGTGATATAATAGCATTTAACAAAGAGGAAACAACTTAGATGTAGAGAGAGAACCATGTTAGTTCATGGTGGCAGCCCAGATCTGAGGTGATTGGGACCCATACTAGACAGGAATAAAATGAAGACACAGAATATAAGTAGCATTTTGTGCTTCAATCATGCCAGACTTAAAAACATGATAATTCTTGGCTGGAAAAGGTGACTCACAGCTGTAATCCCAGCAGTTTGGGAGGCCAAGGCAGGAGGATCACTTGAGGCCAGGAGTTTGAGACCAACCTGGGCAACATAGCAAGACCCCTACAAACATTTTACAAATGTAGCCTGGTGTGGTGGTAGCATATGCCTATAGTCCTAGCTATGTGACAGGCTAAGGCAGAGGATCCTTTGAGCCCAGGAATTTGAGGCTGTGGTGAGTTGTGATTGTGCCATTGCACTCCTCTCCAGCCTAGGCAACAGAGGGAGACTTGTCTATCTCTCATACTCTCTTCATATATAGCTACATATATATAATTTTTATTTTTATATATTTATATAAAATTTATATATTTATAATTTTAAAAATTATACAAAATATATCTTTATATGAAATGTTTTATATTTGTAATATAAAAATCTCTTTTCAGTTTGACGTGATAAATTAATAAATTTGTTTCAGATGATATCTAATTTCTTTCACTTTGTCAATCGTTTGCCTGAACTATATGCCTTGCCCCATGAGGCAGGGAGATATATTTATTTTACATATATAAATACATATTTTATGTAATATATGTAAAATAGTTATATATATAATTAAAAAATAAAAATACGATAATGCGCTTAATTTTAAAGTGATATTTTAAAGGCTGTTGAAGATGCAGGCTAGGTAGTGAGACTATATGACAGTAGTTTTGTAGTTAGAAGCCAGTTGAGCCATTCCCCCATTATCTCAGGGGCTTGTTGATGAGTTTTTAGATTTGAGTGGCAAAGTACAGTAGTAATAAATAAGGCAGAATTTTCTGCCTTGTAACTCAGCTAATGTCAAAAAAAGAGGAACTGGAAAGTGTGATTCCTCCCTAGTGCAGAAGGTGAGTAGGCAGAGCCTCAGGCAAGGCCTGATGGGACATGACCGACCTGTCAGCATACGTGACTACAGGGGTGTGGAATACAATGGCTGGCAGTTGCTGCTTGAGTTCTTCCTAGGAGCATCCTCACTGAACAGTGAAATTAATCTCATTGAAGAAATCACCTTTAGACAGACCATCTTGCCTTGAATCTTAAGTTCTTATTTCTGTTCTTTCTTCCTCTTGTTTGACTTTCACGTTGGATGTCTTCTCAACATTATGTTCCAAGCAGCCACACACTCTTATATATATATGTGTGTGTGTATGTATATATACATAGAGAGAAAGAGAGCTAAAGTCTCACTCTGTTGCCTAGGCTGGAGTGCATTGGCGCAAAGTCACCATAAGCACTGTCTTAACACTATCTTTTTCCTTTTTCAAGAGCTGGGGTGGAAAGGAGAATGGCTTTGGACTTGCAGAATGTTGCAGAGACTTGCATATGATGGTAAGTAACTCTTTGGGATATGGGTGTCTTTTGACAGAGCTGTTTTCCTCTCTATGAACCTTACTTTACAACGAATTGTGGTATATGAAGTGGCTCCTTCACATCAAGACTTTTGAGGAACCTAAGATCAGTTCAGACATAGCTGAGCCACATCTATAGGAAGCAGTCTATCAGTGCTTGGGCTCTTGATGTGCTGGCGGTAGATAAAAAATCTGAGAAATAGAGTGTGTGTTCATACCCAGTTCTTGAGTAGGTAGCTATATTTGTTGAATTGATTTTAATGTGATTTTTTTTAAATCCCAGAAAGTATGTTTGCTTGCATTCTCACATTGTATCAGAACTCTGGACAGTGTGGTGTGATTTAGGAATGGCTGCTTGGAGAGCAATTCTACCATTAGGTTTATTGAGAACTTATAATGTTTTATGTGCTTTCCTTGTTTATCTCTCTGCCTTTTACCCATGCTTAAGTTATTAGCTCAGGCCATCCTCCTTTCTGCTTTGATATGTTGCTGTGGAGCTACAAAACACAATTTGGTTTTCAATAATTATTTTGCATCTGGAAGCAACTGTATTTTCCATGTGGAATTTGTCTTGTCAGTTTGTCATGTTTAGCACAAATGGCTGCAGTGAAATTTAGCGTATTTATCTTAGCAAGTCTTTTCCTAAAAAGAATGGCTCTTTTCTGGTCTCAGAAAACCACAGATTAGATCAAGTTACTTTCCCACGTTAGCTGGCATACTTTTCTTTAGTGATTATTTTATGAAGAGATAATCGGGTAATATAGTCGGCGAGTGTTGTCTGTTTAATAATCAAAATTACATAAATCTTGAAGTATATTCAGAGTTTGGAATTCTGACAACATAAAGGTTGACGTGTACTTTAAAAGTTTTATATATATATATACACACACACACACACGTTAAAAAATTCAGAGTATAAAAAGGTATGCAGTGGTAACTTTTTAATTTTCCGGAGGCAATCACTGCTAGTGGTATCTTTCAGTGAGATGTTTTAGTGGGCACTCTTCTGTTATCTTATTTTTGTTCATCATGTAACTTTTCTGGAGTTAAAGAGAATGTTTTTTCAGGGTCTGATTTATATTGTCTTGGTGTCTACCTGTGCAGAAAAACATACCATGAGAAGTGGTGTAGAATGGTATAGAAGGAAAGTGTTTGAAGAATTATGAAGACATGCCTATGAGGCATACTTTGAATAAAATATTTCAGAAGATAGATACAAGGTTTTCGTAAGAATGTTCTTTTCCATTCTTTAGCTGGTTTCTGAACCCTGGTATTTGTTCTCTATCCTTTCTTGGATTCTTATTCATTACTGCTTGGCAGTCTTGCCCCTCTTTTCCCCCTTGGGAATAGCCACAGTCAAAATTGATCTCTTGCAAGAAAGGGAAACTAGAAATTTGTAAGTATGAAATGCAGAAGGTTTGGGAGCTCTGGGCTCTATCCTTTTGATTCTGTTTGAAAAGTCTCATCCTATCTGAGCTCTGCTCTAAGACAAACAGTTAAAGGCACTGTAAGTACTGAATGTACTGCTTGTTCTTCTGCCACAATAAGTTGAACAGGTGGCTAGGACTTTGAGGGAAGATGTGGGGGATAATATTTATAATCAGTTGAAACTCAATGTCTGATTCTTTGATGTGCTTTATTTTATACACAGAAATATCCACCCAGTGCAACTACACTACACTTTGAATTCTATGCAGATCCTGGGGCCGAGGTCAAAATTGAGAAAAGGGTGAGTCTGATTCAGATTTGTTCCGACAAAGTCTACAGTTTACGGTAACTGGGATTGCCTCTTCTAGAACTCATCAGTTAAATGAAGAAATGGTTTTGAGCTACACTGCTGCCCTCGCAAACTATAAATATACCTAGCAGCTCCTCAGGAGTGTTAATTGCATCCCCAACTCTGATAAGGTTGGGTCTCATGTTGGGGGCTGCCAAAATATGGAAGTCCCATCCGTTATGAGGCACTGCTATGACCTATGTGCTTTTCCCACAGTCTCTGAGAATTCCAACATGTAGTATAGTAGTATGAATGGTGATGGCTCAGGTTTCTCTACTTAGGAAGCCTGTAAAAGTCTTTATATGTTGTCGATAGTGTCCTGCTTAAATTATCTGGTCATTCTGTATTGTTTGAGGAGGTACTAAAGAGTTTGGTTTAGAAGTAGCTTAGTGAAAATATAATTTCTCTTCTACCTATACTGTTAAATAAATAAATAAGTAGTATTTCTAGATTAATTACCTTGAAAGCAACTCTAATACATGTTCAAAGAGAAACCATTTTCATGAATTCGGTCTTTGCTATGAATACTGAAGCTGTGGAGATTAAGTCAGTGGAGGGTTAGAAAAGGACAAAGAAGAATATGAAAGGTGCCTGGCTATGCGCATTATAGTTTGATACTACTGGTTTTAAAGGAGCTTTCCTAAGAATATATATAAGATGGATGTTTTGGAGGACTCTCAAGTTACCTTGATTTTAAGAGCATTCACTTAGGCTTCAACCTATCAGGTGACATCTTGGTTTTCAGACAGCCCTTGGAGCTCTATGGCAGGGGAAGCTAGAGTGTTCAGTGACTCCTTACAGCTCTCTTGTCTTTTTTAATTTTAGACAACTAGTAACACACTACATTATATTCACATAGAGCAACTTGACAAGGTAAGAGGAATCTTTGACTCTTGGCTGGTTTCTTAATGTTTGGTTCACTTTTTGTTCCTAACTATCTTTTTTTCTAATGTAGATTTCAGAAAGCCCTTCTGAAATCATGGAATCTCTTACCAAAATGTACAGCATTCCTAAGGATAAGCAGGTATGATTTGGCTTTAAAATATCCACAGGATGTGGTTGTTATCTAAATAGATTGATGTGTACTGGGGTGGGAGATTGCATAGCAGAAAGAATGTCAGCTTTGGAGTCAGACCATGGGCAAATTGTTAGCTTCTCTGAGCCTTAGTTTCCTCGTCTTTTATGAGGTTAACACTTAATAACTTCCTAGGTCCTTATGAGGGTTTGAGGAAAACATGAACTACCTCACTGTGAGCAGCTAATAAGTGGTGGTAGCTTTCTCAACACTTTGGATACCAAAGGAGAAAACGTTTAGTTGTGTTGTTTTTTGAGTTAGCTCTCATAAAGAGTATTCACCTTCTTCATTGATGTTTTTAAAATGTAGGTCTTATCTCTCTACAGATGCTGTTATTTACACACATACGATTGGCCCATGGCTTTTCTAATCACAGGAAGCGATTGCAGGCAGTTCAGGCCAGGCTGCATGCAATATCTATATTAGGTAAGAGAAGAATACTTTAATTACCAGGCCCTATTAGACAGTTTGGGCCTGATTTGCTTTGAACATTCATCTTTGTTGCTATGAGTCCTGTTATAGTTACCTAGGTAGCAACTTAAATACTTCCACCCCTCCCAGTATTCACTGTATTTATTCATTATCCTTGAGCTTTTTAATGTTGGACCAGAAAGAGGGTATGATGATGTTCATTGACATCATGTCACCTGGGTTTATTCTTGGTATTCGTCTCTTTTTTTTTTTTTTTTAATGGGTATGCTTGTAGCTATCGCTCACTGTCCCCCTACTCTTTCTCTTGCCATTGTGTCTTCCTCCTCTCTCATCCTTTCAGGGGTATCATTTTGAAGTAAGTCAGAAAATATTCAGTAGTCAATACTGTGTATTTAACTTCTTTTGCTGTGGCACAGTAGAATGGAAAACACGTGGTTTTGGAATCAGTCCTGTACTCTGGCCCTGATTCTGTAGATTATTAGCTACATTTATCTTCTCAGCCTCAGCTTATTTGTTTAATATTGAGATACTGACCATAGAGGTTCGTTGGTCTAAAGATTAAATGAAAACCTAGAAAGCAATCTAGCACAGAACAAGCACATAGAAGGTATAAAATGGTAACCATTGCTATTATTTTTAATGTTCATTATGTTATTACTTGCCTTCTCTTTTAAACTATGAGTTCCTTGGCATGAAATTCTTGCTCTTTTATGTGTACTTATACCTAGCATGATTTCTGGCATGTGAGTGGGTGCTCAGGAAATCTTTGTTGAAAACTAAATGAATATGCCCAAATCCCATTAGTTTATGCTTCAGGGTACTGTGTCCGGTACTACCTCATTGTGGAATTCATTGAATGTGAATTACACACATTCTCAAGTTTTACTACAGTGTCACACGAATTTCTGACTTACTCTGCAATGGTCCATAAATTCTCTTCTTTACAAGTGTTTACAGTAAAAGCAGAAGCATAGGAAGAGGCTAAAATGGAAGTCTTATATCCAAGGCATAATGAAGTTATATTGAGTAGTAATGTTATGAAAAATTAACTCAGAACTTTTCCTATTTCCATCCCCCAAAATTCTTTCTCGAGACTGATAATACCTTTAGTAGCGGAATCTGTCAGTTTAGTGTCTATTTAGAGCTTATCACTTGTATTGGATCCAGTCCTTCAGAATTTAATTTGGTGATGATTCTGCCCTCCATTGCTGGTTGGGAATGGAATTCTTCCCCAGAACCTATAGATACCAAAATGTTTGTCATTGGGCAGTGGCTTGACCACTGCCTTCTTGCCTAAAGTGTTTGTTTCTCCTTTTGCAGTGTATTCCAATGCCTTGCAGGAATCAGCAAACAGTATCTTGTATAATGGCTTGATAGAGGAGTTGGTAGATGTCCTTCAGATAACGGATAAGCAGCTTATGGTAAGTATTTACAGGTTGAGTAACCCTTATCTGTAACACTTGAGGCCAGAAGTGTTTTGGACTTGAGGTTTTTTTTGGGGGAGGGGGATTTGCATATACATAATGAGATATCTTGGGCATGGGACTAAGTTTAAACACGAAATTCACTGATGTTTCATATACATATTATATTCATAATCTGAAGGCAATTATATACAATATTTCAAATAGTTTTGTCCATGAGGTCAGGTGTGGAATTTTCCACTTCTGGCATGCAGGTATTCCCAAAGTTTTGGATTTGGGAATATTTCAGATTTTTGAATCAGGGATCCTGCATTAATGTTGTCTGTATATCAGGCTTATGCTTGTTTGCCTTTTGGTTTTTCCCAGAGGGTTAGAAAGAACTCCCAGTACTTCCCTCTTTGGGTATTAAACTGCAAAACTAACAAATACTAGGTTTTTCATTGTTGCTCTCAGCAGACCTCCATCCCCTCAAGCAGTTACCAGTGGAATGACTTATATTTTAAAGTTTGGATATTAGCGACTGGAACTTGGTTCAGTCGTCTTATTATATTTAACACATTATATGTTTACCTTCTAATTTAATAGGAGATTAAAGCAGCTTCTTTACGAACATTAACATCAATTGTCCACTTGGAGAGAACTCCCAAACTCAGCAGTATTATTGACTGTACTGGAACTGCCTCCTACCATGGATTTTTGCCAGTGCTTGTAAGGAACTGTATCCAGGCCATGATTGGTAAGTTTTGATGGTGATTATCTTAGGCAAGAAGAAACCTTTGCCCTCTGCCTTTGTCTTTTTTAACATCCTGCCCGCTTAACAGCAATTTTGAGCTTGTTTTTGTTCTCCCTCTCCCCACCTCCCTTGTAGATCCTTCCATGGATCCATACCCTCACCAGTTTGCCACTGCTCTCTTCTCTTTTTTATACCATCTGGCCAGCTATGATGCTGGTGGTGAAGCCTTGGTTTCCTGTGGAATGATGGAAGCCTTATTGAAGGTACCGTACGGTTTTTTTTTTTTTTAAACTACATGGAGAAATCAACGAAGGGTATAGAGATGCAAGTTTGGGGTGTTGCACAGTGAGGGCAAATAATATAAGAAAGCTTATCCGGAAAACGTTATACTTAACTAGAAGGCCAATTTGACTTTCTAGTTTTCTCATTAACAACGTTTAAGAGCAGCTACTTCCATTATTGAGACTTTATCATAGTGTAGAATGGTCAGGAGGTCATGGGTTCTGGTTAAAACATTGCCACATGTTATCATGCCTTTACACAACCATAGGGAAAATATATGTCAAGGTACTTTGTAAATTGTATTGTAGTAGTAATAGCCTTTACTATGTGCAGAACACTGAGCACCAGCTTTTTTTCCCCTAAATATCTTACTTAATTCTGCAAAGTAATTGATGTCCCCATTACCTCAGAGGTTGAGTCGCAGAAGTCATAGAACTGTCATTTGGTAGGCACCAAAAATAAAACACATGCTTTCCCCCTATACTGTGCTGCCTTACTGAGGCCCCAGACTACATGTATACAAAAGAATGCAATTTTTACAACTTTGTGTCTTTATAGTTCATTGTTTTTGCCTCTTTTTCTCCCTGATAGGTCATAAAGTTTCTCGGAGATGAACAGGACCAGATAACATTTGTCACCAGAGCCGTCAGAGTGGTTGACCTTATCACCAACCTGGATATGGCAGCTTTTCAATCCCATAGTGGACTTTCTATCTTCATTTATAGACTTGAGGTATTATTATACAAGGAATACTTTGCATAGAATTTAATACTCAGAGCTGAACCTAAGGATTGTCCTGATAACCCTAAAGAGCTGTCTTACGTCTCTTCTGTTTCTAGAAATCAACTGTGTATCTGCTTGCAGTATTTTTCCATTATAATAGTCTTTAATCCCTAAAATATAAATATATACACTTGATTTTCTTACAACTTTTCTCTTGATTGTAGCATGAAGTAGATTTGTGCCGAAAAGAATGTCCATTTGTGATCAAGCCAAAGATCCAGAGACCCAGTACTACACAGGAAGGAGAGGAAATGGAAACTGATATGGATGGTAATTAACAGTTATTAAGTCAGTATTTTTGTGCTTGAGATTTTTTGTCATCTCACCCCAGTTTTCATTCTTCCTCATAAATTCCAAAGTACGCAATTCACTTCAGTATATACTTTAAGCAACAAAAAATTTTTTTCTATGTAAGTGATTTGCAAATTTGTTTTTCACAAGGATAATCAGAAAAGAAAGGTACGAATTGTTTGGAGTAGAGATGGGAGGTAAAGCAGATGCTATAGCTGTGATGTTAATCTGTTTTGTTTCATCACATTATTTTCTTATGTATTTCTTACTGTCTTATTTCCACTAAAATTCAAGCTCCATGGGATCCGGATATTGTCTTTTTCACTGCTGCAGTGCCTGATAACATCCTAGGTGTTAGAAATATGGTTGGTAGAGAGAGAGAGAGACTCTAAAATGGGACCTTTTAAAACTTTACCTATTTTGTGAAGAGAAAGGAGAGGTAAAAAGGTTTTTGGGTAGGCAGAAACATCCCTGAGGCTGGCATATCACTTGAGCCCAGGGGTTCGAGGCCAGCCTGGGCAACATGGCAAAAACCCTGTCATTACGAAAAATGCAAAAGTTAGCCCGGTGGGGTGGCATGCACCTGTGGTCCCAGCTACTTGGGAGGCTGAGGTGGGAGGATCATCTGAGCCTGGGAGTTTGAGGCTGCAGTGATTTCAAAATGTAAATAGTAGTTTATCACTAATAGAGCCTTAGAAGATTTTATAAACTGTAGTAAATGATTGTGTATCTTATACTCAGTTATTCAAGTGTATAAAGTAAAAATGAATTGTCACTTACCTACCATAGCTACTAGTTTCGGTGTGGTTCTTTCCAGGCTTTTTTGTGCATATTCAAATACATGTTGATGTTAAGTATGTAGTGTTTTATAATGGGAAGATGAGATCATAAACATACTATTCATCTTGCATTGCTCATTCAGTGTTTCATAGACATTCTTCCAGATTGGAATATTGAGTATTAATCTTTTCATGCTTTCTATGTTTATTATTAATTACTCTCTTGAAAAGCTGTACCTGTTTGTATACTACCAACTAGTAGTATGTGAAATTGCACATTTTACTTACCACTCTCCCCTTCTTCCCCAATTTGGTAGGCGAGAAATATTGAAGGACTTCTGTAGGATTGTTAATTTACACACACACGTATACATGTGTGTATTAATACATGCAACTAGTGATATATTTTCATTTTGGGGTTCAGCATTCCTGATCTTCATTTTTATATTCATTTCACATTAATGGAAGAAATTTTCTCAAACAAAATTTTTCTTTTTGTGGTACCTTTTATTCTAGTAAGTTTCTTTATCATAATTTGTACTTTAGTTGCAGATGTGGCTATGGAAAGCAGTCCAGGCTCATCCATCTCTATGGAGCACAGGCTGGATGTTGAATTAAGGGCATCAGGTTCCAGCAGCAGCACTAACATCTCTTCTGGCCCCAGCCCCGGTCCCAGTCCCGGCCCCGGCCCCGGCCCCGGCCCCGGCCCCGGCCCTGGCCCCGGCCCGGGCCCTGGCCCCCGTCCTGGTGCGTACACACATAGATGTGCAGTCTTTCACAGTGGTAGAGTTATTAAACTATTGAAGAAGGCGGCTTTAGTCAGAACTTAAATGGTACATTTGGAGGTTAGCATCCCATGACTACTCATGCTCCTTCACCATTCTGGTGTTCCATTTTCTTATATTAACATGTCTTTCATAGCATTTTATACTTTTCCAACAATTCGTACATTGATTATCAAAACAGCCATGTTGGAGGGCAGATAATATCCAAAATGGGAACTGAGTGAGGTAAAAAAAAAGTTGAACCTTTTTACTTTGTAATTTTTCTTTTTTACTTTAGACTTTTAATTTTAGTATTGGTAAAATTAAAAGTATTAGTAATTTTTTCAATTTCAAAGCTTAATTAAGTATTCTTCCCAAGATTCAGAGACCTCACTTCGAATGTCTTCTAATTTTATTATAGTGTATTTGGGTCTGTTAAAATTTTGTTTTATGTGCTTGGAATATTGAGTATTAATCTTTTCATGCTTTTTATGTTTATTATTAATTACTCTCTTGAAAAGTGAGTAATTTTCATGCTTTTTATGTTTATTATTAATTGTGGCTTAATGGCCAACTCTGCATAATTCTTTTGTCTTTCTTCATTGCCAGGAGCCCAGTGTATTCCACAACGAGCAGCACTTCTGAAATCCATGTTGAATTTCCTCAAGAAGGCCATCCAAGACCCTGCTTTCTCAGATGGCATACGACATGGTATTTGATTCCAGATAACTTTTTTTGGAGGATATTTTACTCTCTAAAAGATTGGTTCTTGTCATACTGTTCTGGCACCTGTTATTCTACAAGGCAGTCTTTGGTAAAGGCCATGCCATTTTCACTAGCTTTTAGTTGTTTTTTGTCACTTTTCCTAGATGTAAGGGTTGCTTAGCTATTTTCATAATGATTTACCATGTTTTCCCCCTTTTCCAGCTTTTGACTCTGTGCTTAATTCCATCTTATTACCCCTCTCTGACTCTTAGGTGTTTGTGTTCTTTTTTTTTTTTAACCCATGTTAGAAAGCCTATTGCATGGACAAAGAACAAATAATAAAATAGTAGGAGACAACTAGGGGCCATTAGATTAGAATTAACACAGGCTTTGAGGACCACAATGTGATAATACATATCACTCAGTTATCCCCACTCCTCACACCTTTCCAAACTAATCATATTCTCCGTAATGTTCACTTTTCTCTTAGTGATGGATGGTTCTCTGCCTACCTCCCTGAAACACATCATCAGCAATGCAGAATACTATGGCCCATCACTCTTCCTCCTAGGTAAGTGGAGTTGATAGTTGGTTATAACAATTTGGGATAACCTGGCAGAGCTTTCTCTCTGTGTATTTATTTACTCACTATTTATTTATTTATTTATTTTTGAGACAGAGTCTTACTCTGTTGCCCAGACTAGAGTGTAGTGGCATAATCTCTGCTCACTGCAACCTCTGCCTCCCGGGTTCAAGCAAGTCTCCTGCCTCAGCCTCCCGAGTAGCTGGGATTAGAGGTGCCTGCCACCATGCCTGGCTAGTTTTTGTGTTTTTAGTAGACAAATGTGAATAGTAAAATCCCGCAAGGAAATAAAACACAGAGAGGCCGGGCATGGAAGCTCATGCCTGTAATCCCAGCACTTTGGGAGGCCGAGGTGGGTGGATCACCTGAGGTAAGGAGTTTGAGACGAGTCTGGCCAAAATGGCAAAACCCCGTCTCTACTGTCTACCTGGACAGTAGACAAATGTCAATAGTAAAATCCTGCAAGGATATAAAACACAGAAAGGTCGGGTAGATATCTGTCTTATTGGTGATGCAATAAAGAAAGGTCAGAATTCAGTTTTAAGTAAATATCTGTTTTCTGGGTGCCAAATATACCTTCATTTGTAATAAGTAGCATTATCATACATTTGGCTTATCTGTGCTAGAATTCTTAAAACGCTAAAGGAATTAAGTTGGAGACGTGGAAATAGGGAAAATCTCCTTGTAGTAGTGAGCACTGTTTTACATTTTGGGGTGTTGGGGAGACTATTTTTGGCTACTACAACTTAGATACTTCGTTCCTCCCCTTGCTGAAGAAATTTGGGATTTTTGTTTATTAACCTTGTAGCCTTTAATCTTGCACAATTCATTTATTAGTACATATTCGTTTTGTGTGTTTTTTTTTGTTTTTTGTTTTTTTTTTGAGACAGAGCCCTCACTCTGTCACCTAGGCTGGAGTGCAGTGGCGTGATCTCGGCTCACTGCAAGCTCTGCCTCCCAGGCCCACGCCATTCTCCTGTCTCAGCCTCCAGAGTAGCTGGGACTACAGGCGCCCACCACCACACCCGGAGAATTTTTTGTACTTTTAGTACAGATGGGGTTTCACCGTGTTAGCCCGGATGGTCTCAACCTCCTGACCTCGTGATCCACCTGCCTCGGCCTCTCAAAGTGCTGGGATTACAGGCGTGAGCCACTGCCCCCGGCCTTGTTTTGTTTTCTTAGGATATTCTACATAGTCTTGCCATCTGCAAATACATTTTTATTTTCTTTATGGTCTTTGTGCCTTTTTTTGGTCTTACTATGTTAGGAAAGATTTCTGATACAATGCTGGGTAGAAATGAGAATGGGCCTCTTTGCTTTGTTCCTGAATTTAGAGGGAAAGCATTTAATATTTTACCATTAAGAATGAGGTTAGCAGAGGTTTTGTGTTGAAGGTTTTGTCAATTTTATCAGGTTGAGGAAGTTTTCTTGTGGTGTAGCAACTCCACTATGCTATGGAAAAGCTCTCTGCCAAGGTTAGATTCAGATGGCAAAATTCAGACAATAGTTCTTTGGTTTTTTGTTTTGTTTTGTTTTTAAGATTTGTTTTACAGGTGGGGAAGTCTCAAGACCAGGGGCAGGGAGAATGCCTCTCTTCTGGGAGAAAGTCCAGAACAGAGAGAAAGAGAAAAGGAAGTACACAGGCAATTTTCAATAAATGGGAAGCTTAGAAGAGGCAACAATTGCCATTGACAGGGATATTGTTTAAAAGAGGGAGGCAGCAAGCGGATATAGTGCTTAGGTGCTGGGGTAGTGGTGAAGAGCAGGTGAGCCCTATGAGGATGATGCCAGAAGTGAAGGACACAGGCAGGAAATGAGACTTAGAGCACTAAATCAAAGGTCAGTGAAGGTCCAACTTCCTTCCCTATGGTTTTCTTAATTCATCCCTGACATTTCAATCAGCATAGCAACCTCCCAGTTTTCCTATAAAATACACTTGTACTTGAGAGAGACCAGATTTGCAAAGCCAAACCTAAATAGACTAGCCATTGTTATTTTAGCTCTCTAAATGGTAGTACAGAACCTTTCACTCCAGGTGGAAGGAGATGGCTCAGGAAAGGCATAAGGGAGGTCTGAGAACCTCTTGGAGTATTTTAATAATATAGTTGGCTGTTTGAGTTTCTTTTATTTTTGTTGAACTATTCTGGATACCTTTTCTTTATTAATGATCATGCAATGGGAGGTCCCTTTAAGACACAAGCACTACCTTGAAATCTCAGTAGGTAGTTTCATGCCAATCTGTTATCGACTGTCATAGTAACTAAACTGCTTTGTCCCTCATTGAGGGCTCCTAAGGCCTGAACTGTTTGGTTAATGTGGTCTTTCAGGAGTTACAACATGTCTGGGTAACCTCTATGAGTTGAATCTGTGTTACAGAATTGGAAATACCTAAACTTGTGCCCATTACACCAAAGATTCTGATGAGGCCCAGAAGAGGTAAAAAGTGCTCCCTTTTGTGGCAAGACCTGATAAAACAGCTAGACTTTCTAGTTGGATTTGAGGTGCCCTGGGCACTAAATGTCCATAGTACATAGGTCAGCTTGTATGGGTAGAAGGGAACAGGATCATTGAATAGAATGTATAACCCTGCTGAGCAGGAGTTGTAACACAGAAGAATCAGTAGACCAGGAGGTTGGAAGGTGAAGTTTCTAGGGAGTAAATTTATATTAGGGTGGACATTCTCAACAGGGGGGCATCATTGTATGTACTATCAGTTGGTGGCAGAGGCTGGGAAAGATATGAAATCCTTAAGGGGGAAGCTAATGAGGAAGCACCCAGTGAGGTCACGATGTCCTGCTTATAATTTCACACTCAAACTCACTAAATATTCTGACTCCTTCTCCCTCATGTGTCCGACCTCTGGCTCTTTCTTCTGTGCCACTTTTAGCCACTTGTATTTCATTTGTAGTATCCCATGTAACTTCCCTCAACTCCCCTCTCTTCTTTCTCACCTCCTGCCTTACCAACCTCATGTTGTCTGTTCGGGTCTGTTTGTAGCCTATGCTAACGTCATCATGCTTATGATTGACTGCTTAACCAGAGAGTGTAGCAGGTAGTCAATATGAGTATTAAAATCCTCCAAGGGAGCAAGATACAGTTGTATAAGTGGTTGCCTGGGCTGGGGTGTCTGTTAATATTGCTGGAGGTTTAGTATGTAGGTGGCATTTTGTGTACCTAATACATAGATACGATCTATCAGGTTGAGTGAGGGGAAGCAGGAAATATAGGTAGTGACTGGAATAGTGAAATTAGAGTGTAAATAGTGAAAGTGGAGTGTGGGCTGGCTGTCAAAGAGTTGATGGGGCAGTGGAGTTATGAAGAGTCATATGGGGGCAGTTACAAGGGCATTTACTATCTTGAGGGTGTCAGCATCAAGGTTGGGACTGTCAGTTGTGCTGAAATCATCATCTAGGATGCTTTGGTATGCTGTATAGATAGAAGCCCTAGGCTCACACTTGAGAAATTATTATAAAAGAGTTGTAGAATAAGCTGCGGACTGATTACCCCCAAACAAGTGGGATCACAGTATGGACAAAAAGGAGCCCAAGAAGTTTGGCATTGAGCTGGAGTAGTAGTATCCCAGACCCAGGCCATGAGCCAAATGAGGTATAGACAGGCCAACTAGAGCCAGAATATTCCACAAAGATATTTTCAGGTCTGTGGTGCATAGACTTTTGGCATGTCGAAATGCCAGTTTATTATGGAAATCACAGGCATTGCCATCCCATATCCTGCATAGTCTCCCATTCAATACCTCTGTAATAAGGTGGATCCAGAACTAGCTTCCTGTCTAAGAATGTTGGTATTAGGAACTAACTTAAGATTTTTCTTTCCTCTTTGGAGGAACCATACAGTTGTGTATGTGGACCCAGGCAGAGAGACCAAGACCTTCATTTCCTACGAAGAAAGATCTCTAGTTAGCAATCCTTTAAAACCATCGTATTAGGAAAGGACTTTGGCAGAGACCTTCTGCATAGTCTTAGAGGGTGAGGGCCCTCAATTTTCTGTGGGTCCCATCCTGTTATCTACTTTCAGTCTAGGCACCTGTCCACCATGGATTGCACCAACATCAAATGAGGAGGTGTCGTTAAGTGAGAGGGATTCTGTTTGGGTATTACAGACTCATAGATGGAAAGTACCTCATTTTGAGGCTAGAAAGGGGACAAAGGAAGCACTAGTCGTGTTTTTTCAGGATGTCATATAACTAAGGCAATCGGCAAAAGAGAGATCCATTTAAGAGATCATTGTCCACTTTGTAAGTTTAAGAGAGCATTGAACAAGCCATTATGCTTCTATTAGGCCTGCTTTCTGTGAACAGTAAAACAAATGGGCCAGGCACTGGCTCACACCTGTAATCCCAGCACTTTGGGATGCTGAGACAGGCAGATTGCTTGAGCCCAGGAGTTTGAGACCAGCCTGGGCAACATGTGAAATCCTGTCTCTAAAACAAATAAATGCTGGTGCGCTACTCAGGAAGCTGAGGTGGGAGGATCACTTAAGTACTGGAGGTTGAGGCTGCAGTGAGCTATAATTGCGCCACTGCACTCTAGCCTGGGGAACAGAGTAAGACCTTGTGTCAAAAAAAAAAAAAAAAGACAAATGGAAGCTCCAAGGTGATGCCTTGTTTTAAAAGGTCCATGCCCAGACTGAATGAGCGGTAACATGCATACCCTGGTCAGAGTCGGTGTTACCAGAAGCCCAGAGGGAACTAACTGAGGCCTATAATGGTGGTGTTGGCAGTGGTTTGGCAGGAAGGATAAGCCAAGAATAGGTCTGTATAACAATCAGTTGTGAGGGCGTAGCGATTTGTGCCAGCAGATTGGGGGCAGTGGCCCAAAAAAATTGATTTGCCAGTGAGAAAAGGAGTGTTCACGTCTGGTATGGTGAGCCCCCGTTGGTGTTGATGCCAATGGCAAGACAGAGCACAAAGAACATATTGAGAGGCTAGGGTTTGAGTAGGGCTAGTGGCATGGGGATGCAGTGGCGTTTGGGCCCAGGGATTGTGATGACCTGCCTGCCTTTACTCCTCTCCCCTCCCCTCCCCTCCCCTCCTCTCCTCCCCTC
>NW_012104255.1:1679868-1768545 GCF_000951045.1 Mandrillus leucophaeus
CATTCTCCTGCCTCAGCCTCCCGAGTAGCTGGGACTACAGGCGCCCGCCACCTCGCCCGGCTAGTTTTTTTGTATTTTTTAGTAGAGACAGGGTTTCACTGTGTTAGCCAGGATGATCTAGATCTCCTGACCTCGTGATCCGCCCGTCTCGGCCTCCCAAAGTGCTGGGATTACAGGCGACCTCTTAATAAAATAACAGGTTTGTTGTCTTAGTAATTGCTTGTAGAACACTAATTTTAATTTTTAAATACTCAATTTTAGTGGCTCTATAGAATTCATACATTTCTACAAATGTAAGTCAATCGAGGGGAGTGTCATATACCAATAGGAACCCCAAAAAGGACTTAAATTTTTCAGAATTTTATAGCCCATGAGGGAATCCCAAAGGCCATTGGAAACTGTTGGTCCCCGGTAATTACTATATATCTGCCATTCCCCTAGCATTTGGGATAAAGGAGAGATGCTATATTCACCAACTTGAATAGAAAATCCTCTGGTTTCTTTTAGATCTTAGGCATTACCATAAACAAGTTTGTTCTGTATACATGGTTTATGGGTGTTGTATGTATATTCCTCTTTGTCAGATTTTTAAATCAAAGTTATTGTAGTTATTGTAGTCTTATGAGTTGGGAAGCCTTGTCTTAATTATTCCTGGAAGGTTTAATAAAACTTTTGGCTTGGTGCCTCTCTATTACCTGGATTTTTTTTTTTTTTTTTTTTTAACTTTTAAAAATTCTAGAACGGGCGCGGTGGCTCACACCTGTAATCCCAGTACTTTGGGAGACGGAGGCAGGCAGATCGCCTGAGGTTAGGAGTTCAAAACCAGCTGGCCAATCTGGTAAAAACCCCATCTCTACTAAAAATGAAAAAATTAGCCAGGCATGATGGGCGCCTGTAATCCCAACTATTCAGGTGGCTGAGGCCGGAGAATCGCTTGAACCCAGGAGGTGGAGGCTGCAGTGAGTTGAGATTGTGCCACTGCACTCAAGCCTGAGCGACAGAGTGAGACTCCGTCTCAATAAAAAAGAAAAAATTCTTGTTATTGGTCTAATCTGCTCTGCTGTCACTTCCTGAGATTTGATTTTTATGACATTTTCTTATTAAACTATACATTTCACTTGTTGGCATACACTTTGTAGAATATATTTTTCTGTATCTAGTTAAATCTCCTTTCTCATTCCTCACGTATGTTACTGCTCTTTTTTCTAATTTATATTATTTCACTTGTTGGCATACGCTTTGTAGAATAAACTTTTTTTTTCTGTATCTAGTCAAATCTCCTTTCTCATTCCAAATCTATATTACTGCTCTTTTTTCTAATTTATATTGTTGCTTTTATTTTCCATAGGTTTATAAGCTTTTCCAGTGTCTTCACAAAGCTAGATATTGGCTTTGTTTATCTTTTTTCCTTTTAGTTTCGGTGAATTCTTTTTTCTGTTAATTCTTCATAGCTTGTTTGGTTACTTTTTAATAAATGCCTTAATGCTGTACTATTTCCTCTTGAGTAGAGTTTTTCCCATGTTCCAGAAGCTTTGGTAGTTATTACTGCAATTTCTAAATATTATAATGTCAAAAACTGGTCAGATTAATACTCAAGGACTCTCACATTGCTGATGATAGTTTAAAATTGTTGTACGAGGCAGTTTATCTATTTTCATCAGTTAAGCTTGCATTTGCTTTAACCCAGCAAACCTACATCATAGATTTTTTTTCCTGTTAAAAGCAGACAAAAACGGGTATGTGTTTAGGTTTATCATTTTCACAATTGAGGAGTGATTTCTATACATGTGGTACATGCGTTTAGTGGAATAGTAGGCAGCCATTCAAAATGAATGGGTCATTGTATCGGGAGAGTACATTATACAGTATAACAATTGTGGGGAAAAGCAAGATATATAAAACAGTGTAACCTCATTTATGTAAAAATATGCCCATAAAAATCCTGGAAGTGTAGTCACTAGATTCTTTATAGTGATGAATCTCTGATGGAACAGTATTGCGATCTTTAATTTCATAGTAAGCACAAGGGTTTAAATTGCTATACATTGAGAGTGTATTTTTTTTTTTTTTAAGCTTTTGATGTTTTGTTTTCAATTCCTGTGAGGAATCTCTCAGTTTTCCATATTTTCTCATCTTTTTTTAGCTACTGAAGTGGTGACTGTGTTTGTATTTCAAGAACCATCACTGCTCTCCTCACTCCAGGACAATGGATTGACAGATGTCATGCTGCATGCACTGCTTATCAAAGATGTAAGTCTTTTCTGCTACTCGGTAAAGAATGTCTTAGGGAGTTAAAATCCTCTCTCTTCTGTGTGTAGTGTTGAATCTAATGGGGACCTGGTTGTCAAAATTCCTTCCGTCTCAGCTTGATACGCATGGCCGGATTTTCCTAGCATCTACACTCTTTTAGATGCATTCAAGTTCACTTTGTTTTCTCTCTAGGTTCCTGCTACCCGTGAAGTCCTTGGCTCCCTCCCAAATGTATTCAGTGCACTCTGCTTGAATGCCCGAGGTCTTCAGTCTTTTGTTCAGTGTCAGCCTTTTGAACGCCTCTTCAAAGTTCTTCTGTCTCCAGATTACCTCCCAGCCATGCGGAGGAGGAGAAGTTCTGATCCCCTTGGTAAGTTGTTAAGATTTATTTTATAGTAGAAAATTGATTTAGTTTGCAAGGAAACTCTTCCTTGATCTCTCTCATCATTTTACTGATTAGGTTTGCTAAGTTTAATGGAGATTATCATAATACATTCTATTATAATTCGGAAGGAATACTTCATCTTTAGCTTCTCTGCTCATAATATTTCCATGCTTTCTCAACAGTTCACCATTGCATTGTCATGGTACTGGTAGAAAACAGGTATTAAGAAGCAGTGGTAGATTTCCAGGTTCACCATCTAGTCTGCAGCAATGAGAAATATGGAGTCCTGAGGTGTTCATCTGGTAATCTGGTGTTCTAATGTCCAACTCTCTAAGATAACGACACATGGATAGTTTTTTTTACTCAGTATACTTGAGACCAGATCATTGAGAGATTATTAGCAAGAAGGTAGGGCTCCAGAAAGATTACAGTTTTCAAAAATGTGCTTTGTACTTTTCAGCCACTGCTGTAGCATTTAGACACTATCATTCTTAACTGGAGCAGCCAGAGGGTTAATGGTTTGTACATCTTTCTTCTCTCTCACTCTGTAATACTAGTTTAGATCTTGACAGCAGAGATTGCCAGAGTAGAGTGCAGCACACATAGTTACTTTAAAATAGTTTACTAAACTGATTCCTTCCTTTTCCCCCGTAATTTGGGGGATAGGGGCTGGGTGTAAATTCTTTAAAGAAGCTGTGGCATTAGAAAATCACAACCAAAAAAAAAAAAAATAGAAAAAAAAAAAATCACAACAGCCTGGCCTGGCACGGTGGCACACACCTAGCACTTTGGGAGGCCAAGGTGGGCAAATTACTTGAGCACAGGAGTTTGAGACCAGCCTGGGCAACATGGCCAAATCCCATCTCTACAAAAAATACAAAAATTTCTTCAGGCATGGTGGCGCACACCTGTAGTCCCAGCTACTTGGAGGACAGGTGGGAGGATCGCTTGAGTCCAGGAGATCGTGACACTGCACTCCAGCCTGGGTGACATAAAGTCTTTTAAGAAAATCATAACCAGGCTCAGTTTTTTCTTTCCACCTTATGTTGGTACAGAAAAGAGCCCAAGCTCTATTTTCTTCAGTCTTTCTAATTCTAACAGTTCATTTTTTGCCTTAAGGGGATACTGCATCCAACCTGGGGAGTGCTGTCGATGAGCTCATGAGACATCAGCCCACCCTTAAAACAGATGCAACGACTGCCATCATCAAGGTAGAAAGTGATAAGGATGTGATCATGAGCATGAGAGAGCAGAGAAGGGGAAGGTTTTAGAAGATTTGGCCTACTGGATGTCATTAGGATTCTTGGGCTATAGCTATAAGAGCATTATGTCTGCCTCATTGTTTCCATGTCCTTAGGTTGGTCCTTTATAAAAAAAAAAAAAAAGGTTGTCATTTTAGTTCATCTTAGAAAGAAGTCTCTGTTAAAAGTTTTTTAGCCTGGGTGCAGTGGCTCACGCCTGTAATCCTGACACTTTGGGAGGCTGAGGCTGATGGATCGCTTGAGGCCAGGAGTTTGAGACCAGCCTGGACAACATGGTGAAGCCCCGTTTCTATGAAAAATATAAAATTTAGCCAGGTGTGGTGGCGTGTGCCTATAGTCCCAGCCGACTCTGGAGGTTGAGACAGGAGAATCACTTAAACTCGGGAGGAGGAGGTTGTAGCGAGCTGAGATCATGCCACTGCGAGACTCTGTCTCAAAAAAAAAAAAAAAAAAGTTTTTTAGGTCGAGAATTGTTTTCCTTAAAAAATTTTTTCCATTTAATGTAAACCTCTATATAATGATTTCTTTTATGTATTATATGGACAAGCAGACATGGCTTAGATTAAATTTGTAAAATGTATTGCCCTTTCTAGTCTCTGTTTGTTGATCCCTGTGGCTGTCCCCCACCCCGCCTTATTAGCTCTGCCAGTTTCCTTTTAGAATTGTTATTGAAACTAGTATATAAGTTCCTGGTGCTTGGTGAATTGGGAGAGGGAGTCAGATTTGTCAGTCGCTTATACAGCCCTGTGACCCTCAACAAATTACTTAAGTTTGCAGCACGTCTCTTCCCTTGTTTATAAAATGGAATTAATGACCATATTCTGGGAATGGTGTATATAACATGTATATGAAGTGTTTGGGCAAATATACAACACATAGAAAATGCTCTAAATATGTTATCTGTCTCCTCCTCCCCATTCCATGATTGCTAATAAGTAATCTTATTTCCTGTGCCTTTCAGTTACTTGAAGAAATCTGTAATCTTGGAAGGGACCCCAAATACATCTGTCAGAAGCCATCAATCCAGAAGGCAGATGGCACTGCCACTGCTCCTCCCCCAAGGTCTAATCATGCTGCAGAAGAAGCCTCTAGTGAGGATGAGGAGGAAGAGGAAGTACAGGCCATGCAGAGCTTTAATTCTACCCAGCAAAATGAAAGTGAACCTAATCAGCAGTAAGTGTTTACAAAACAGATCCTCTAGCCGTGTAATCTTGGGCATGTTGTCACCTCTCTAAGTCTTAGTGAACACTTTCATCTATAAAACACAAGAGAGTTGTATTAGATCTTTTTAAAGTTCTTGCTGGTTCTAAGAGTGTATTAGTTTTTCCTTTTTTGACCCTTGTGTGTTATTTTTGCTTTGGTATTTAATTGTATTAGTTGCCTTAGGAAGTGATCTTCTTTTAAAAAAAAATTTATTTATTTTTAATTTTTATTTATTTATTTTTTTGAGACAGAGTTTTGCTTTTGTTGCCCAAGCTGAAGTGCAATGATGTGGTCTCGGCTCATTGCAACCTCCACCTCCCGGGCTCAAGCAATTCTCCTGCCTCAGCCTCCCAAGTAGCTGGGATTATAGACACCCACCACCACACTCGGCCAATTTTTGTATTTTTAGTAGAGATGGGGTTTCATCAGCCTGTTGACCAGGCTGATCTCGAACTCCCCATCTCAGGTGATCTACCCATCTTGGCTTCCCAAAGTGTTGGGATTACAGGCGTGAGCCACTGCACCCAGCCAGGAAGTGCTCATTCTTTTTTTTTTTTTTTTTTTTTTTGAGACGGAGTCTTGCTCTGTCACCCAGGCTGGAGTGCAGTGGCCGGATCTCAGCTCACTGCAAGCTCCGCCTCCCGGGTTTACACCATTCTCCTGCCTCAGCCTCCTGAGTAGCTGGGACTACAGGCGCCCGCCACCGCTCCCAGCTGGTTTTTTTGTATTTCTTAGTAGAGACGGGGTTTCACCATGTTAGCCAGGATGATCTCGATCTCCTGACCTCGTGATCCACCCATCTCGGCCTCCCAAAGTGCTGGGATTACAGGCTTGAGCCACCGCGCCCGGCCTGAAGTGCTCATTCTTAAAAGCTGTTGATGAAATTGAATCAGAATTTGGTCTATCAAGTTAATGGACTTTGCACAGAGACCTTATTTTCCCTTTGTTGATTTAATATTCCACATCATTGACTGCTTGATTTTTTTCAGGCACGTGTGAAACACATTGTACTTTTGAAGCCTGTCTCCTAAGAAGTCCTTAAGGGGTGTGTGAGGATTTGTTGTTGCTTGTTGTTTTTTTAATTTTTGTTCATTTTGTTACTATTTGTTCGTTCCAGATTATTTGGAAGGCTTTGGAATTTACTGTATGACTGTAAACAGTCAAGAATTGAGTTCTTAGATGGAAGCAGGGAGTTTGCTTAAAGGCTGCTGACTGTTAGGAGGTAGTCCACCAGGCTCTTTGAGCAGTATTCACATACCGGGGATGAACTGTAACTCTATACCTGTAACTTTTAATCACCTGCATGCTGAAAATGGGATTGATCCTTCTGGACAGTCATGTACTCACTCATTCAATAAGTACTCTTTTATTGTGTAGGTAAGTCATTCTGAGAAAAGCTTGAGCATTTTAGGCACAGATATGAATGCATTTGAGCTGGTCCTGAATGGTACCTTGGAACTTAAAATTTAAGGTGGAGTAGACAGCAGGAGCAAAGGCCTAGAATCCAAAACTGGTATGTCCTCTTGGAACTCTAAATAGTAATGAGCCTGTGGGTATCAAGTGTTTTAAGGAGAGGCATTAACTACTAAGTATATTACTTTGTTGAACACATACCTTAGCCTCTCTGAGAAGGCAAACCTACCTTCATTCTAGCAGTACCTTTTGTTCTCTTTTAAGTGTTCTTTTTCTAGAAGAGGAGGACACCCTGGAAGAAAGCATGACATTTTTTTGTAGACGAGTCTTAGTGCTTTCTTTGTCACACCCTTGAATGTCAGTGACCCTACTGGAGTGGGGTTCCTTTTCCTGGCTACAAATAAGGGAAAATTTTAAGACATAGGTGGTAGTGGTTTTAAGTCAAGCTTATATATATTCATCTGCATGTGACTTCCCTACCTGGACATTTTCCAGATGCCTTACGTCTGATGTGCCCAGATTTCAAGCTGTCGCAGTTAATCAGCATTTTCTTCACTACCCTCATTTGTTTACCCTCCTTTCCTTTCTCAGGATATCATGTATCACTGTGTTCTATCCACAGCCATCCCCATTCCCATATCACCTCCTTTTCCATCCACCAGATTTCTGTAAGGCCAGTTCAAATGTCTTATTCTTGAAGGAGTTTTTTTTTTTTTTTTAAACTTCCAAATCAGAAGTCAATCTTGTGTTCTCCCAACAGTTTTGTTAAAATTATTCATACATGTTAATGGTTTTCCTCACTCACCTATAAGCTCCTCAAGAGCAAGACGTTGCCTCATTCACCAGTATATCCCTATCACTTTGTATAATAGTAGGTAGTCAGTAAGTTTGTTTATTGAAATGAATAAAGAGCCTTAAATTAAGGATTCCTGAAGTCTTAAATGCTTGGAGAGCTAGGCCTAATGAGACGTGAATGAAAATGAAGAGAAATTAGAAATATAAACCCAGTAGCATTAATATTCTACCATAGTGATATTTATATGTAACTTCTAAGATGCAGAGGACTCTAGTAGTTACTGTACCCTAGTATCAATAGTTTTCTACATTCTGAATGCTCATCACTACCTCATTTGCGTGATCCAAGAGTCTCACAGATGTTGACACATGTATTTTTTCACTTCTACCATCTTCGGAAGCCTAGATTGGGTCACTAAGTAAATTATTAGGGCAGGAAGAAAAAGCAAGAGACTGTCTAAACTCAGCTTCATTTTGAAAACCACAATATATTAATAGCAAAAGTTCTTTTTATCTTCTATCCCAGGCAGTTGTTATGGGGGAATTTTGTACTTTCTCACAATATGGTGAAAGGGCTTAGAAAAATTGGGAATATGTGTCACGCTTCTCCCCATAAGTCTTGTCCGTCCCTTCCTCTAAATTCAAAGTTCTTCAGTGGAACTTCCGAATTTCTGTTTCCCATGCTCTCATGTTTTCCAATGCCTTACCCACACGTAAAATGATTAACTCTTATCTTTATTTTATTTTATTTAGTTATTTATTTATTTATTTTGAGATAGAGTCTCACTACATCACCCAGGCTGGAGTGCAGTGGCACGAGCTCAGCTCACTGCAACCTCCGCCTCCCGACTTCAAGCAGTTCTCGTGCCTTAGCCTCCTGAGTAGCTGGGATTACAGACACGTGCCACCATGCCTGGCTAATTTTCGTATTTTTAGTAGAGCTGGGGTTTTGCCATGTTGGCCTCAAACTCCTGGCCTCATGTGATCCACCCACTTCAGCCTCCCAAAGTGCTGGGATTGCAGGTGTGTGCCGCCGCACCTGGCCAATTTAACAGCAGTTTAAATTCAGGTATGATTTCCATACAGATTCTGCATTTCCAGTTTCCCTGCCCAAAATTGAGGCAATTTCCCTGTCCCAAAATCTTACTTCTGTCATATTATTATGTCTATTCCAGAATATGTTTAAATAAAATGATCATATAAAGTCTTATGTGTATATTATATCTGACGTATATATCTTCTTGTATCTAGCTTCTTTGTTCGATGTGTTTTGGAGGTTCATCCGTGTTATTGCATCTGTCAGCAACTTGTTACTTTTCATTGCTGAGTAGTATTCTGTTGTGTGATAATTGTGTAGTGATTATCCATTTTCCAGTTGATGGACTTAGGTTTCTGGGTTTTTTCGAGGCTTAGACAGTACCCTTTCCTTTTTTTTTTTTTTGTTTTTTGTTTTTTGTTTTAAACAAAAAATCAGCAGCTAGTATTTGCAAATGGCGTTTGTATTTACTCTTGAAACACATGGTTTTGTGCTGGAGATCTGGAGTATGGAAACTTAGGCACTATAGTCTACCCCCAATACATAGGGTGCCTTTCTACATTCACTCATTCACCACAAGTACTTCTAAATACCTGTCTTTTGCTCCCTTTCTTCTGCCTTCTAAATTGTTTGATCTCAGAAAAGCTGATATTGCTAGGGATGAATATACTTGCCAGTAAGTAACCAGGGTTTGTAGTTGTTGCATCACGGTTCACTTTGTGATTGATTCCATTAGTGTGCCTAGCTTACCACCCACCACTCGTGAGCAACTTGAAAGAAATGGGCTATATAAAGTCTTTGTGATCGTTAGAACTCGAATAGCAATTGTTTGGACTTTAAAGGTAATGAGTCCAGAGACGCAGTTGTTCCCTGAAATGTGGTCCACTGGGAGGGCTCCTTCATCAGAGTGAGCTGTCTCCTCAAAAGCTGGAGGAAGCACCTGACCACGCCCCCACCCCGAAAAACCCCATGTACATCATACTATGACACTAAATTGAAATCCTTTACTTTCTGGGCATGGGCTGGGGCTCCACCATCATAAATACAGAAAATTGACGAGAGTTTGGCAATGTGTATTTGTTTGGGGAAAGAGAGAGAAACAGGAAGTTTAGGACTTTTAAGTTGAGTCCTGTTGGAAAGAGTTGATCATTTTGATTATTCCTGTATGGCTTCTTGGGCCTGAGAGCCAAAAGATGAGGGTAAGGAGAAAAGTGGTACTGAACAAATTTATTCCTGGAATTATATTAAGAACCACTATTGGTTTGCTTTCTCTCTGTTCTTCTCCCCAGTTTCCATGTAGCAAATAAAGGGGGTATATAGGTCTCATTTGATTTTACTACTTAGGCTCTTTGCCATCATATCTGGCTTCTTCAAAGGGTTTGGTGTCTCTGGGCTGGATCCACACTTGCACTCCTTATTGATAGAGGTGGATCTATAGGTAATTGATACAAGTAACATGGAATGCTGCAGTGGTTCTGAGGAGGAAATTAAGGTTTTGTGGTCTTCTCATGGAATCATTTCAATCTTGCCTTATAGGTATACTCCTTTTCTACAAAGTTCTTCCCCACATTTTTCATTGAGGAGGTTCACAACATCCTACCCAAACCCTGGTTCTGGGTATTTTTGTCACTGAAGTCATTCATAATGCCTCTCCACTCTCTCCTGTTCTAAATTCTGCTGCCAAATGTTCTTGTGCCTGGCAAATCTTTGTTTACATTTTGTCTTGCTTAGAGATGAGAACTACTAGCTTCTTGCCAACTTTCTTGTCTTCTTCCTCTACCTCTCCCTCTGTCTCTGCCCCATCCCACTCTCCTGCACCCTGCCTAAATCTGTTTCAAGGGCCTGTGTCCAAAATGCTCCATTTTCTAAAGTATTTGTTCCTTCCTGGGGTTTATCTTAGAGGTAATATTTTGTTTCATCACAATATACTATATGTGTAGTTTTTTACATTGAGCTGCATTTTCTGCAGCTATGGTATGTTGTAGTCTTCTCATCTGCTGTGCAGTATTGAAGCAACTGAAAAGACAAAAGACCTGATCAGTTTTTCGATAGTTCAGGAACTGTCATGTGCAAATACCAATTGTTAGGCCAAGGAGGCCTCAGGTGTATGAATCTTTGAACAAAATTAAATTCTATTTCCTATTCTCCATAACTTTAAACGTGATGCAAAAACATCATATGATGTTTAAGTGTCTCTTTGTCTAGCCTCTTTCTTCAAGCAGATGTTGAGTCTTTTAATTGAACTTATTTTAAATGTTTTCATATGGATAAATTTCTCCAACAGTAGTTTGCCAAAGATAGGATAGTTTCTTTTGTGATGTATACAAATGTTGAGTTTTTAAAGGCTTGGTTTTCCCCTTTATGCTTTCAACCTTAGTCAGGCTAGGAAAGGTAGATTCAGGATTGATTTCAGCTGTTCTTTTCCTGTGGCATATGAGTCTAAAGGCTCGTCTCTACCCCATAAGCCGGGAAGTAAAGGCTGCAGTGAGCTGTGATTGTGCCACTGCACTCCAGCCTGGGTGGCAGCAAGACCCTGTCTCAAAAAAAATGAGCAAGTAAATAAATAGAAAAAGATCTAGAATTTTATACAGTACCTCTTCCTCTGTTCTCTTAATATTGGTATTGTGAATTTCTGTGTAACTCACTCTTTTCTCCCCTAACAGGGTTGTTGGTACAGAGGAACGTATTCCTATTCCCCTCATGGATTACATCCTTAATGTGGTAAGATTCAACACAGGGCAAACTGAGTAAAGGTGTATGTATGCTTTTCTGGAAAATGTGTAGTGTTATCAGAGTGCAGTAATTACCGTATTCATTTTATTTGGAATCCAATTAAGAGGAGAAAGATGTGCCATCCTTTTGTTTTTGTTCTAGACTGGTTTGCCAGAAATTAGCCAACATGACCCCCATTATTTTTTATTCCGGATTTTTTTGTTCACTGTTACCATTCTTCATTAGAATCCAGACAGGATTCTGTAACAGGTTTTGTTTTGCCAGTCTGGTACGGGCTGATCATCCCAAATCCAAAATGCTCCAAAATTTGAACCTTTTTGAGTACCAGCATAACACTGAAAGGAAATGCTCACTGGAGCATTTTCAGCCTGAACCATATAATGCAAATATTCAAAAATAAAAAATCTGGCCTGTAATCCCAGCACTTTGGGAGGCCGAGACGGGCGGATCACGAGGTCAGGAGATCGAGACCATCCTGGCTAACACGGTGAAACCCCGTCTCTACTAAAAAAAATACAAAACACTAGCCGGGCGAGGTGGCGGGCGCCTGTAGTCCCAGCTACTCAGGTGGCTGAGGCAGGAGAATGGCGTGAACCCGGGAGGCGGAGCTTGCAGTGAGCTGAGATCCAGCCACTGCATTCCAGCCTGGGCCACAGAGCGAGACTCCGTCTCAAAAAAAAAAAAATAAAAATAAAAAATAAAAATAAAAATAAAAAATCTGAAACATTCATGGTGCCCAAGCGTTTTGAATATGAGATATACAACCTGTAACATGTTTTCCAAACGTGTCCAACATATATTTTCCCCTTTTTTTCTCCATTACTTCCGGAGTATCTCACCAAAAAAGTGAAGAGTTTGAATTTTCCCAGAATTGTTTACCAATAAGGGAGAGACCTCTTAGCATTTGTTTTAGCCTACTAATCACTTCCAAGACTTCCAGAGATAGTTTCTCTTGTGCCTGTGTGTTTATTGCCCACATTTTACTTTTTTACTCTTAAAAAAATTCTGTTTGAAAGAGACTCTTCCAGAGATCAGCGTTTCATTTGCATTATAAGCACATTTGGGGGAAATTTTCCATGATGTTTGCCTGCAGGAGAAAGGCAGGCAAGGAGCACTAAATAGCAAATTAAGAGATTAGACATGATTGTACCACTAATTCATAATGTGGCCCTGAGCAAGTCACTTAACTTCTCTGTTATCTCAAATTATCTGACTCTTGGTGTGCTTGAAAATGTAGATTGGGCAGAAATCGTAGATATTCTTTACTTCCTGGATGTTTTAGAGTCCGTATCATACATCTGGTTTATCTGAGGTTTTGATACTCTAGAAAACACTGATATCATGACTAGAAGGCTACCCCATCCTTATTCCAGGCTGGCCTTTTAGTTCTACCTGTCAGGCTCTAACTTCTTTAAAAAATTTTTATTACCTAGATGAAATTTGTGGAATCTATTCTGAGCAACAATACAACAGATGACCACTGCCAGGAATTTGTGAATCAGAAAGGACTCTTGCCTTTGGTTACCATTTTGGGTCTTCCCAATCTGCCCATTGACTTTCCCACATCTGCTGCCTGTCAGGCTGTTGCAGGTGTCTGCAAATCCATATTGGTAAGAAGCATCTGGCCAAATGTTTTCATTTCTTTTTGGAAATCAATTTTGCGATACTTCTGTATATATGTTTTTACTGTGGTCTCCCTTCAACTAAAAAATAATGAATAAATTTGTGTTATGTTGTATAAGTGAATTTTGTGACTAATATATAGTGTGCCATGTTATTTCTCATTGAAAAGTCAAAGTATTTTTTCTTTGTTCATCAGTTTGGTATGTAGTTCTACATCATTAGAGTTTATTGGAGGGAAAAGTGTATCTCCAAGAAAGCTTTTCTAGTTGAGTTTTATTAGTATGTCACCCTTCTTTGTTATAGGTGCTTTTTTAACACATTTTATGTTTACGGTTATGTTTGACCATGTGTTTTCCTCCCCTTTCAAGCTTGATAGTCGTGTATTAAGCATAATTGACATGTAGTTCATTGCCGATATTTAATTCCCCCCTTTTCAAGCCCAATAGTCATGTATTGTAAGCATAGTTAACATGGTAGTTCATTGCTCATGTTTTGCCAAAAATGAAGCTTCTTTATTTTTTCATAGTGGTAAACTACACATAACATGAAATGTACCATCTTAACCATTTTGCAGTGTAGAGTTCAGTAGTGTTATGTGTATTCATATTGATGTGCAGCCAATCTCCAGAACTCTTTTCATCTTGCAAAAATGAAATTCTGCCCTTGAACTTCTCATCCTCCCTTCTCCCCAGCCCCTGGCAACTACCATTCTACTTTTTGTCTCTAAATTTGACTACTCTAGGTACCTTATATCAGTGGAATCAGAAAATATTTGTGTGTGCGACTGGCTTTTTTCACTTAGCATAATGCCCTCAAGGTTCAACCATTATGTAGCATGTGTCATAATTTCCTTCCCTTGTAAGGCCTAATAATATTCCACTGTGTGTTTATACCACGTTTTGTTTATCCATTCATCTGTTGATTGACACTTGGGTTGCTTTCACCTTTTGGCTGTTGTGAATAATAATGATGCTGTGAACATGGATGTACATGTAACTCTTTGAGACTCTACTTTTAATTCTAATTTTCCCACATCCTAACCAATACTTATTTTCTGTTTTTTGATAATAGCCATTCTGGTGGGTAGGAAGTGTATCTCATTTTGTTTTTCACTGGCATTTCCCTAATGCTTAGTGATAACGAACATATTTTCATGTGCTTGTTGTCCATATATATATCTTCTTTGGAGAAATGTCTATTCAAATTCATTGTTCTTTTTTAATCGTGTTATTTGTTTTATTGTTGAGTTGTAAGAGTTGTGTATTCTTATACATATATTAATACCTGATATTAATCTCTTCTCAAGTATATGATTTGCATATATTTTTCCTGTTCTGTGAGTTGCGTTTTCGTGGTTGTCTTTTGTTGCACAAACATTTTTAATCTTGATAAAGTCCAGCTTCTCTTTTTTTGTTTTTGTTGCCTGTGTAAACACCTGTGTTTTTAGTGTCACATCCACTAAAACCGTTGCCAAATCCAGTGTTTTGCAGCTTTCCCACTATAGCATCTTCTAAGAGTTTTATAACTTAGCTCTTATATTCAGGTCTTTGATCCATTTTGATTAGATTTTTTATACGGTAAAAGTCTGTCCTTTCCTATTGCATGGTCTTGGTACCTTCGTCAAAAATCATTTGACCATATATATGTGAAGATTTAATTCTGGGCTCTCTATTCTGTTCCATTGGTCTTTATGTCTGTCTTTATGCCAGTATCACAGTTTTGATTACTGTAACTTTGTAATAGAAATCAAAAAGAGTGAGACCTCCAAAAATTTTCCCCCAACTTGTTTTGGCTATTTGGGGTCCCTTAAGATTTCATATAAATTTTAGAAGGGATTTTTCTATTTCTGCAAAACCAAAACAAAAAACAGCATTGGAATTTTGATAGTGATTGCATTAAATCTATGAAACTCCTTTATTAGCTGGGCTGCAGAGTGTAAGTAATTCCTGCTGAATGAGAAATCCATTTGCTTACAGACTTGGAAAGATCCATAATTGTGACATGACTTCATTTAGTTTATTTTGTTTTACTCTTTGAAATACTGAATTAAATGCTCTTCATCAGAGAGAGAGGAAAATATCTTTATCCTACCTATAAGATACTGTGGAAGCATAGATAGATTTATTTAAAACCATAGGTAGGCACATGATTTCTCCTATCTTTGCATGGCAAGTGATGGTGTTTTGCTGTCAGATTTTTCTCCAGACTTGAGCAGAAATCACAAGGGACATATAATCCTTGGGTTGTCTGATAAAAACAAATCGCCTACCTGATTCCTATCTCAGAATAATCTCTCTTGTTTTAAGAAGAAAAGAACAGTATAATAGTGATTCTCTTCCATGCTTTGGAACTTTGCCTAACATGGTTTCCTATCGAGCAAAATTTGGAATTAATCCTATAGTGTAGAGTCCTTGCTGTAACAGTATTCAGTTTGACCGTCATAAGCTTTTAAGTGTTATTGGCTCACCAAGTTTGAAAGTAGTATGTTGCTCTAGAAACAGATGTTAAGTATATTGTACCTGACTTCATATTTGGGTTCCACCATTTACCAGGTGAGAGATCATGGCCATATCTAAAATCTGGGAGACTTCCATTTAATTGTCCACTTCCGTTGTGACTATTAAACGACATGAAGAATTTGAAGTTCATTGTATATTAACACTTTAATTATTCTTCCTGTTTCAGACACTGTCACATGAACCCAAAGTCCTTCAAGAAGGTCTCCTTCAGTTGGACTCCATCCTCTCCTCCCTGGAGCCCTTACACCGCCCCATTGAATCCCCTGGGGGCTCAGTGTTGTTGCGAGAACTGGCTTGCGCAGGCAATGTTGCTGATGCTACCCTCTCAGCCCAGGCCACACCTCTGCTGCATGCACTCACTGCTGCCCATGCCTACATCATGATGTTTGTTCATACTTGCAGAGTTGGACAGGTAAAAATAATCTTAGGGGTGAACATATTAGTTTAAAGGCAGTGAAATATTTAGGGCATACACTTTAGCAGGGTTACTGTGCTTGAAAGGAGGTCTGCCTGAGGTAGCAGCTAAAAGAACAGTTTAATTTAGGATGAGATTTTTTTTCACTGTCAAAAAGTTGAGTGACTGTATAATTTATTATGTGAAGTGGACTTTCTTGAGAGCAAAACAGGTTATTACAGACAAACATCAGTTGGGTATTCATCTGGCCTTAGTACTTTCTAATCTTTCCGCGAGTCCTTATAGGTCTGATAATTGGATGGCATAGGTAGGACATTTTACCAAAGAACATTTAAATCAATAGTAATTAACAAATTACTAAAAATTTTCTACATATCAAACGTTTTGCCTGCAATCCATAATCCATAGGTCCAGAAAGAAGGCATTTTGTGTATGTCCTCACAGTTTTACTACATTTATTCCTCAGATAATTGATTCTAAAGATTAATGGTATCAACATTAAACAAAACAGGGTTCAACAGTCCTGTTTTATGCTATTGAGCAGGAGTGTGTTCTCTGTTACTTGTGAATCGATCAAATCTGAAGTAAAAAAAAAAACAGCACAATTATAAACAATTTAGAAAATTAAATTACTTAAATTTTAGGGATTGATTTTTATGACTTTATTAAATGAAATAAAATGAAAAGGAAAATTTAAAGTAAGGAATTAAATAAATCTAGGTATTTACTGAAGTAAAGAAATTGGATGGAAATAACAATACCCCCAACAAATAATTTAGAAAGTAGTTAATGAACCTGTAAAACCGTTTCTTTGATTCAGAAAAAAAGAGTAGCCTCTGATACCTTTCTTTCACTTCATAAAAAACAATGATAAGGGATGTTGTGGAAATAATTTGTAAATGTTGTAACAGAGTACCTTGTGGAACTGTCGTCTTGAATGTGGACATTTTGATGAGGTGGATAACTCTGAGAATAGCAATGAAGAAAAATCCCTTATTCTTATAAAACTATTGAAGGTCTTTTTTTTTTTTTTTTAAGTATAATTGTTAGAAAACATCCCAAAGGTGAAATTCTTGTTATGATTGCAGAGTGAAATTCGTTCCATCTCCGTAAACCAGTGGGGCTCTCAATTGGGTCTGAGTGTTTTGAGCAAGCTGAGCCAGTTATACTGTTCCCTGGTGTGGGAAAGCACTGTCCTCCTCTCTCTGTGTACCCCAAACAGGTAAGAGAATGGCTCTCTCTCTCATCACTTTGTTATTTAAGTTCGGTGAGCCTGGAGGATTGCTTTGGTTGGGGATAGGAGGGTATGGAAGAGAGTTCAGAGGCTTCCTTGTCCTTCCCTCTTCCCAGCCTAGGAACTTGTTGACAAATTGTAGCATTTTGTGCATCTTTAATTTGATATACCAAGTATGCTTTGTCGGCATGGTAGAGGTTTAAAATGTGTTCCCGTTATTAGCCAGATATAAAAAACTGAGTTGAGGCCGGAGGCGGTGGCTCACGCCTGTAATCCCAGCACTTTGGGAGGCTAAGGTAGGTGAATCACGAGGTCAGGTGTTCAAGACCAGCCTGGCCAACATGGTGAAACCCTGTCTGTACTAAAAATACAAAAAATTAGCTGGGCGTAATGGCGGGCGCCTGTAATCCTAGCCAGTTGGGAGGCTGAGGCAGGAGAATCACTTGAACCCGGGAGGTGGAGGTTGCAGTGAGCCCAAGATCATGCCACTGCACTCCAGCCCAGGCAAAAGAGGAGTGAGACTGGGTCTCAAAAAAAAAAAAAAAAAAAAAAAAGTGTTGGAAAGCTTGTGGGGTGCTACCTCAGGAATTATAGATGCTTTGTTACATTCAGTTTAACCTACCTGCTATTGGAGGGATAGTGTCAGCCAAGCAAATTAGAGACCATTTATAATATAAGAGGTGAACTATCAGTATATATATATAATTTTTTTGCTCAGTATTTCTCTTGTTGCAGCCTACCATCTGGGTGTGAATTTGGCCAGGCAGATATGCAGAAACTGGTTCCAAAGGATGAGAAGGCAGGTACGACCCAGGGCGGAAAAAGATCAGGTAACTCTAAGAAACTAAAATGTTAGTCATTAATTCTGAGTTTTGTTCCTATGTCTTTATAGGTTTATTATGAAAATTTTTAGTTAGTTCTATCATCCATAGTCTAGTTTTCATCCTCTCACTAATTTTTAGTCATTTCCTACATAAAGACGTATACATAATGGTAAAAGTTAGAAAATGTAGTTGAAAGAATTACCCATATTTCTGCCACCCAAAAGAAAACATTTTGAAAGTGTCTGCCCATCTTTTTTCTCTGAGTGTATTTGTCAGTGTCTTAGATAAAAACATTTCGTAGATCTCTTTCTTCACTTACTGTTAAGTACCATATAAAGGTACACGAATTAACTATTCCCTGTTAAGTTTCTAATATGCTGGGTTTTTTTAAATGAACATTTTTGTGTTTACTTTTCTGCAAATATAAGATTGATTCCTACAAATTATTGTATCAGAGGGTATTAACAAATAATTTTTAATGTGGCTACTAGAAAATTTAAGTTGTATATGTGTTTCACGTTATATTTCTATCGACAGTGCTGCTTTGTAAAGAAGATTGCTTTTATGTTATCTCACAATAAAAATTCCAAATTTTGGCGAGGCTCAGTGGCTCACGCCTGTAATCCCAGCACTGTGGGAGGCCGAGGTGGGCAGATCACCTAAGGTCGGGAGTTCAGACCAGCCTGACCAACATGTAGAAACTCCGTCTCTACTGAAAATACAAAAAATTAGCCGGGTATGGTGGCACATACCTATAATCCCAGCTACTTGGGAGGCTGAGGCAGGATGATCGCTTGAACCTGGGAGGCGGAGGTTGCGGTGAGCCAAAATCGCGCCATTGCACTCCAGCCTGGCCAACAAGAGCGAAACACCATCTCAGAAAAAAATAAAAAATAAAAATTCCAAATTTCAGTAAGTAGAAATCATACACAATTTTCTGACTCTAATGCTACAAACATAAAATGAATACGAGCAACTTTTCCAGAATGTTTTTTCTCCTGTGTTCAGTATCAACGAGGAAATTAAAAAAGGATAAACTATTAAGAAAGCAATGAAGGTAATTCTGTGTATCCAAATGCATCAGACCAGGCACAGTGGCTCACACCTCTAATCCCAGCACTTTGGGAGGCTGAGGCAGGTGAATCACTTGAGCCCAGGAGTTTGAGATCAGCCTGGGCAACGTGACAAAACTCCATCTCTGCAAAAAAAAAACACAAAAATTAGCTGGCCATGGTAGTACATGCCTGTAGTCCCAGCTTCTAGGGAGGCTGAGGTGGGAGGATTGCTTGAGCCCAGGAAGTTGAAGCTATGGTGAGCCATGACTCAACTCAAGCCTAGATGACAGAGTGAGACCCTGTCTAAAAAAAAAAAAAGTCTCAGATATGCTTAAAACTTGTACAGAAATTACTAGAAAGGGAAATTTCTAAGGAACTAATAAAGCTGACATAGGCTTAGAACCAACAAACAAGGACTTACATATGACAGCTGGTTATTGTGAGGGATGGGATAACATTAATAAAGTATAAAGAAACCTGACAAAATGAGAATCTCAAATTTAGTGAAAATATACCAAATTTAACTCAGGGAAAGAATAAATTTACTAAGAACTGAGAATGAAATTAGATTCACTGTCAAAGAATTGCCTAACATATATTTTTTCTAGCAATTTATTTAACACATTTAACAAAAATGACTCAACTTCTCCAAAGTTTTTCTGGAATGCTAAGATTAAAACTTGGTGAGTTGTTTTATAAGTTTGCATAAAGCTCATTCTTAGATCTAAGAGCACACATATACCAAAGAAAAAGACGCATCTCACATTCATATACATAATTCTTAAATGCTAGGGAATAAAATTCTCCAGTGGCAATCTGTGATGTCCAGTTTGAACTTAACAAGCTGTAACATTCTAGTAGGGCATCCATATTGACAGCACTGGGCACTGTGCACACTGTAGTCCATGTGAATGGTACCCCTTGGGTTGAGCTGTGCCTATAACAGTCTTCCAAGGTAGCCCTGGGTTAATACTATTCATATGCTGTCATTTGAAGATGTCAGCATTAGGTACTTAGAACTCCAAACAGAGGAGCATATCAGTACAATACTTGGGTTGTGTTTTTGTTTTTCAAATTTAGGAAGCCATGGGAATTGAAAGAGTAACAAAAACTGTAGGTAATCTTTGTTGATACTTCTCAAGGAACCAGGTAAATGTTGGCTCTACAATGTCCTATTGCTCCCCTCTTATACATCTGTAGATGGGGAACAGGATGGAACAGCTGGAAGTATGGATGCTTCTACCCAGGGCTTATTAGAAGGCATTGGGCTAGATGGTGACACGTTGGCTCCCATGGAGACAGATGAACCTACTGCTTCAGACTCTAAGGGCAAATCTAAAATCACACCAGCAATGGCTGCCAGAATTAAGCAAATCAAGCCTTTGCTATCAGGTGAGTCATTCTCCTTTCTCCTACCTTTTCTGGCTTTCAGTCGCTTAGTCCTGAAACAGATTGAGTTAGAAAGGCTATGTTGTTTCATTTAAGGAAGTTTAAAACTTCTGTGACTCATCTTTGTTGAGTGGCTGCTATGTGACAGGCTTTGTAGTAGCTGCTACAGATACAGAGATGACCGAATCCCTTCTTGAGAGCCGTATCTGCTACCCTCCCTTGTTTAATTTCTTCCTCTTACTTTTCGACTATTGCATATTGCTTCTGCTCCTACCATTTCACTGAAATGTCTCAGCAAGGCATCTATAACATCCTTGTCCTAAGTCCCTTCTCACTTGTCTGCCGCATGGTAGTTGACCCACCATCTCCATCTAGAAATATTCTTCCTTTGGTGTTTGTGTTATTAAGCTATCTTGATTCCCTGTTAACTATCTAGCTATTCCACCTAGTCTTCCCTTTTTGTGTTCCTTGAACATACCTGGCAAGAGACATAGTCTGATAGGTGTTTTATATTAAAGTCACTTTGGCAGCTTTATTGAGACTATATTAGTAGCATATAAAACTGCATTAATGATTTGCACTGGTCTGTCTTTGCCCATTTTTTCCCCCTTTAATGTAATACCAATGTTTGGGAACCTATTTGTGTGTTCTTAAATTGTCGTCACTTTCTGGCACCTTAATTTAGTGAAAAATGGAGACCTAACTTACAGGAATCTGGGGCCCTTCGTAAAAGCAAACAGAAAATGGCCTTTGGTGTTTCCGTTTGTTATCTCAAATTCCCATTGCGTTTTACATTTTACTCTTAATTAGTTTAATTCTCCATTTATTTTAATTTGAAAATCTACCAACGTTATCTTCAAAGGAAAATTGACCGTGCAAGAACATGTACATATTTCTCTCTCCTTGCTTTGTCATACTTCTTTGACCTTGGAGCATTCAGGGGTTTCTGTGTGAACCCAGTCCATGTACTGTTTCTCTCTGGTTACTGGCCTTTTGCCATCCTCTTGTCTTTGGACTACCGCCACCCTCTTGTCTTTGGACTACCGCCACTTTGCTATCTGTTCACCTGAAAGCAGTGGTGAGAAAGTGTAAACCCAATGATTGGATTCATTAGGTTTTCAAGTCTGGGTATACCCATATCCGTAGCCTGTTCCCTAATTAGGATAAAGAAAGCTTAATTTGGATGTAATAGGAAGAAGAGTGTTTCCTTGTTCCTATACTGCGTACATTTGAGCTTATTACTAAATTTGAGCAGTGTATGTAACCTAGGCTCAAGTAGAGCCTGTTTTTACACAGTGAGTTTATATGTGCATGTACATCCTGAGAAGAGATAGATTTAACCCTTGAACAACGTGGAGTTGAGGAAACTCCTCCACGCAGTCAGAAATCCATGTATAACATTTGACTCCCCAAAAAACTTAACTACTAATAGCTATCTGTTGACCAGAAGCCTTACCAATAACATAAACAGTCAATGGACACATTTTGTATGTTATATGTATTATATCCTGTATTCTTAAAGTAAGCTAGATAAAGGAAAATGTTAAGAAAATCTTAAGAGAAAAGTATATTTACTGTTCATTAAGTGGATCATCATAAAGGTCTTCATCTGGGTGGTCTTCACATTGAGTACGCTGAGGAGGAAGAAGGAAGTGGGGGATGTTGGTCTTGCTGTCTCTGAGGCAGTAGAGGCAGATCAGGTAAAGGAGGTAGAAGGAAAGGCAGGCATGCTTGGTGTAACTGTGGAAATACACGGTACTTTCTTTCTGACTTGGTTGCTTTTTCATGCCTCTAAAAATGTTTCTATATGGTACCAATCTTTCTTCCACCATTTGCTTTAGTTTCAGTGCCCATATCATAGTAAGGTCCACATCATAAAAGAAGTCAAAAGTATTCTTTAGTAATCAGAACCCTCTGCCAGATTGTCTTATGTCACTTTGATTCCTGGCACTGCTTCTATGTCTTCTTCCTCATCATTTGGTATCCGTTCAGAAGCACTCATCTCTATCAAGATGTCTTCTGTTACTTGCTCTGGCGTGGTGTCTGTTAGCTCTTGAATTTCACTAAGATCCATATCCTGAAATTCTTCACCCGTCACCTTTTATGCCATATCCACAAACTCGTGATTTCCTTGATTGGCGCTGTCATAAATCCTGTTAAGTTCTGCACAACATCAGGACAGTTTTCTCCAACAGGAATTTATTTCAGGCTTGATGGCTTTTTCTCTAACAATGGTGGCATCTTCAGTGGTGTAATCCTTCCAGACTTTCGTGATGTTCCCTCTGTCAGGCTTCTCTTCCACAGCATTAATAATCCTTTCCTTAGAGTACTGTGTGTAATAGCCTTAAAGCCCCTTATGACTCTCTGATCTAGAGTCTGAATTAGAGATGTGGTTTTAGGGAGCAATTAGACCACTTCAGTGCCTTTTGTGTTGAATTCATGGGGCTCTGGGTCACCAGAGGCATTGTCTAATGTCAAAAGAACTTTAAAAGGCACCCCTTTACTAGCAAGATACTTCTGACTTCAGAGACAAAACATCAATGGAACCAATCCAGAAAAGGGATCTTGTTGCCCAGGCCTTCTTGTACAACCAAAAGACCAGCAGCTGGTAGTTTATCTTTCTCCTTCAAGGCTCAGAAGTTAGGAGCTATATAGGTAAAGGCAGTCCTGATTATAAACCCAGTAGCATTTGCACAAAATAGAGGAGTGAGTCTGTCCCTTCCTGCCTTAACTCCCTCTGCTCACTTCTATTTCTTACTAATAAATGTCCTTTGTGGCCTTTTCTTTTTCTTCAAAATAGGGCCCTTTGTCTGTATGAAAAACCCTTTCAGGCGGATACCCTTTCTCAGTGATGTTCTTAGTGGTGTCTGGGAACTAATCTGTTGCCTGTTGGTTGTCAGAAGCCGCTTCTTCTGTTATCTTGACATTCTTTAAGCCAAACCTCTTTCTAAAAATTATCAAATTATCCTTTGCTGGCTTCTCCAGCTTTAGATCCTTCACTTTCCTTTTGCTTTAAGTTTTCATATAGTGAGTTCATTATTTTCTTGAATTGCAGTAGAATCTATAGGTTTGTCTTTATTATGGCAATCCTGTACCCACATAAACGTGCATTTTCAATATGAAATAAGATTTCACAAAAGTGCAAGCTTTTCAAGCCTGCTGGTGTAGCTGCAGCAGCAGCTTCACTAATTTCCTGTTCTTTGTTTAACAATGATCTTTACACTAAATTCATTTTTCCTGAAGTGGTGGGCAGTCTGTAATCCACATCAAGCAATTCAACTTTTTCTTGAAGTGTCATGATTTTTCCCTGCCTCTTGGGAGCACTTCCACCATCACTAGTGACACTTCATATGGGGTCATAGAGTGACCCAGGTTTATTCCAGGTTTACGGTATTGCAGTAAACATGAAAAACAATGTGAGAACCATGAGAGATCACTACACAATTTATTGGAGAGATGAACTGTTCATGTAGAAGTGCTTAGCCTCACACAGTGTTTTAAGCATATTGTGGTAACACTTGAGCTCACCACAGTATCATGGTTACAGTGTCGTGGCTACAAAATTATTACAGAGTATAATATGTACTAAATTTTATCCAGTTATTCAATTCTGCTTGTTTACTGCAAATGGCACCGTATATAAGTGTATGTGTGTGTGATAAATATTAAATTTTTATAATTTGTGTATATTTTATGGTAGTAAATGATAAAATAAACTAGTATCTACATATATTTTATACATTTGTGACATAACTTTTTGTTAATTTTTCAATGTTTTGAGGCTACATGTTTCATCTGGGAGTTTTTTCAAATTGTCACAAATCTCCAAAATTTTCAATGTATTTGTTGAAAAAAATTCACACATAAGTAGACATCTACAGTTCAAAACCTGTGTTGATCAAGTGTCAGCTGTACTTTGATTCAGACCTAGCCCTTCTTGTCTCTGGATCATGGTGAAATAACGTTTATTTTTAAAATGCTATGGCAACATTTTCATTTATGATTTTAAAAGTATATTTCATTGTAGAAATATAAAAACATAAAATATTTAAAGAGAAGCTGGAAAGCATTCAGTTTTTTATGTGTTTTCTTTTACATATGCTTGTATTTGTGTGCTGCCTTTTCTTTGTTCAATTATATATTGAAAAGCATCCTATGAAATTGAAAAATTGAGATGTCCATAATCTGCCTAATACCTTAAGAAGCTACTTGTAACAATTTTCATGTTTTTCCTAGTTTTTTTTTTTTCCTCTGGGACTACATATTTTTTGTTGTGATCAGACTGTGTATATTGTCAGTGATCTTTTCTTATCTAAGTGGTTAATCGGTTTTGGCATTTTTAAAGTTCTTTGTAGGCATTTTCAGTGACTTCATCATCCACTAGATATCATTTAACTTAAATAGTGCATGTTGCTGTGTTGCTTCTACAAATGTGGTTTCAATTTATGTTCCTCTAACAGTATGAGTGCTTATTTGTCTTTTACATTTGATATCTATTGAGTGGCACATATCTGTCTCCTACCGTCAAAAGTGGCATTTGTTCCTTGTGGGACTTCCTTTTTGGATCATTGAATGTAGAACAAATCCAAGCATTAACTAGGGGTTGTAGGAGGAAGTGGTGAGTCATAAAAATATGTTAATGGTAATGTGTCCGTTGTAATTAAACTATTCTGAGAATACTGTACAGTCTTATTCTGACTTCTGGTTCCAGCTTCCTCCAGATTAGGCCGAGCACTTGCTGAGCTATTCGGACTTCTTGTTAAACTTTGTGTGGGATCTCCTGTCCGTCAGAGAAGGAGCCATCATGCTGCCAGCACCACTACAGCACCGACACCTGCCGCTCGATCAACAGCCTCAGCTCTCACTAAGCTCTTGACTAAGGGGTTATCTTGGCAGCCCCCGCCATATACACCTACTCCCCGATTCAGGTGAAGTTCAGCTTGAGATTGAGGGACTAGAAAGTTACAATAAAAAAAAAAAAAACATGTAATTTGTTCCTATACTACTTAAAATGGAGAGTGAGCCACTGAATTTGAGAACTTGGAGGTCCTTTGTTTACCGTAGAAAATGCAGTGTAAGTTACTTGTCTTGGTTGTACCAGTATAGAACATGGGTGATATTTTAGGTATTTACCATCAAACTGTATTTCAGTAGTCTTACATAGGTAGTATCCCTTATCCAAAATGCTTGGGGCCAGAAAGTGTTTTGAATTTTGGAATTGTTTGGGTTTTGGAATATTTGCGGAATACTTATCAGTTGAGCATCCCTAATCTGAAATGCTCCCGTGAACATGTCCATTGAGCGTCACGTCAGCAATCAAGAAGTTTCAGATTTTGGAACATTTTGAATTTTCTGATAGGGATACTCATCCTGTATTCTTTAGTAGGTGGGAGGTGTCACTTCAGTGTGTAAATTTTACTCTTGCCTTTTACATGAATTTCCTATTGCTTCTGTGTCTGCTTTACAGAAGGTTAAATTTTTGCCTTTTTGTTTTCCACCTTCAGGCTGACATTCTTCATCTGTTCAGTTGGTTTCACATCCCCAATGCTGTTTGATGAGAGGAAGTATCCCTACCACCTCATGCTGCAAAAATTTCTCTGCTCTGGAGGCCACAATGCTCTTTTTGAGTAAGGATCAAGTTGCTTCACAGAGGAGCATTTCTTGGAGTTTGGTCTTTGCTGTGTGCCTTCCCAGCCCACTGTTTTTAAGTACCCTATCTTGTAACAGTGGGATATATAGAAATAGCCATTGGTTGTATCCTTCAGTGTTCTGGGAAGTAGCCATGTTTGTCTCCATTTACCTTGGAGGGTAGGATTTAGCCTGCCCTGGAGTTGTGTTTATAAGGGTCTCTGCTTTTTCTCGTGTGGCTTCCGGTTCCCAGTATGGGTTTTTAAAATAGGTTTGTCTTTTTCTGTTGTTTCTCTGAATATAATTTTTCTGGTTTTCTTGGTCGGATGATTCCAAGCTGAGTTTCATAGGTTTAGGTTTTTTTTTTTGGGGGACGGAGTCTTCTCTGTCGCCCAGGCTGGAGTGCAGTGGCACGAACTCAGTTCACTGCAAGCTCCGCCTCCCGGATTCATGCTGTTCTCCTTTCTCAGCCTCCTGAGTAACTGGGACTACAGGTGCCCTCCACTACACTCAGCTATTTTTTCTGTATTTAGTAGAGATGGGGTTTCACCGTGTTAGCCAGGATGGTCTTGATCTCCTGACCTCATGATCCACCCGCCTCAGCATCCCAAAGTGCTGGGATTATAGGCATGAGCCACCGCGCCCAGCTAGTTTAGGTTTTTAAGACACTGAAAAGTAAAGGAGGGGAGGTGGAACAAAAGAAAAAAAAAATAGTGTAGCTGAAGACTGTCGGACAGATTGGACATAATAGCTCTAAGAAGATGGGACATGTAGTGCCAATATAGAGATTGGGGGCCTTTTAGATGTAAACCCCCCTTGCCAGGGTAAAATACTAATATTCTATCTGTCTACTTTTCCTTATTTGAATTTAGAACTTTCAACTGGGCTCTGTCCATGGGAGGTAAAGTTCCTGTTTCTGAGGGATTGGAACACTCGGACTTGCCTGATGGCACAGGAGAATTCCTAGATGCCTGGCTTATGCTGGTGGAGAAGATGGTGAATCCCACCACGGTGCTTGAGTCTCCACATTCACTGCCTGCCAAATTGCCTGGAGGTGTCCAGAACTTTCCCCAATTCAGTGCACTCCGCTTCCTTGTGGTAACTCAGAAAGTGAGTATTCGGTATTCTAAAATCAAAAGAAATTTCTCATGCTAAGTAGTTCCCATTCTGTTTTGTCCTGCTTAATGAAATAACATGCTTATTTAAGAACCATTGGATCCAGCTCCCAGATAGGGCTGCCTTACGTAACGGAATGTAGACCATTTGAGAATTCTCCGTGATAAACATTTGAACTGTAAATTTCAGATTGGTACTTGCATTAGGCCGTTCTTGCATTGCTATAAAGAAATACCTGAGACTGGGTAATTTATAAAGAAAAGATATTTAAGTGGCCTACAGTTTCTGCAAGCTTTAGAAGCATGGTGCTAGCATCTGCTGGGCTTCTAGGGAGTTCTCAAGAAGTTCACAGTCGTGGCGGAAAGTTCAGTGGGAGCTTGTGTGTCACGTGGCAGGAGCCAGGAAGTGGAGAGGGTGCTACACGCTTTAACTCATTATCATGAAGACAACACTAAACAATGAGGGATCCACCCCATGACCCAAACACCTCCAGCATTGGGGATTACAATTCAACATGGGATTTAGGCAGAGCAAATATTGCAAACTATATCACTACTTCAGGTTGAGTAAAATGCCTCTTCTCTGTGCCTCCTTAGACCTTCTTATGTTGGCCAAGGATTTTGTTGTTAGTACTAGTTGTGGAAGGACTGTTCCATAGGTCTTTAACTTAATCTTTCTGAGCTTTGAATTGAGGCAAAATGATTATCACACACTTTTCAAATTACTTATAGGCAGCCTTTACTTGCATCAAAAACCTATGGAACCGGAAACCTCTGAAGGTATATGGTGGACGAATGGCTGAATCCATGCTGGCCATTCTGTGCCACATCCTCCGAGGAGAACCTGTGATTCGAGAGAGACTAAGCAAGGAGAAAGAGGGGTCTCGAGGAGAAGAGGATACAGGGCAAGAGGAAGGTGGCTCCCGCCGGGAACCTCAAGTCAACCAGCAACAACTGCAACAGGTAGGGTGCTGGCCTCACACTCCAGGGTCCAGACTTTGCACCCAGTGGAGTGTGATGCTTATGGATCTTCTAAGCTCACACACCACTAAGTCCCTGATCACATTAACCAGGAGACAGTTTAAATTTGCTCCTTCCCTTAGTATTTATTTTTTTTCTCCTGAGGAAAACTTGGAATATAGTCCTGATGCTCTGCACAGGTAATACTCCTCTCAAGCATGTTGATGAGTATTCTCAGTAGCCTCCTGCTGCCTCGGTGGAGGCAAACTGTCCTCAGTTAACTTTCTGGTTAACCGGTAAAGAGAATGGATATTGTGAACCAGGTTTATTCTCCAACAAGAGCTTTCTGAAACTTTGGTCATGGCCGGGTGCGGTGGCTCAAGCCCGTAATCCCAGCACTTTGGGAGGCCGAGACGGGCGGATCATGAGGTCAGGAGATCGAGACCATCCTGGCGAACACAGTGAAACCCTGTCTCTACTAAAAAAATACAAAAAACTAGCCGGGCGAGGTGGCGGGCGCCTGTAGTCCCAGCTACTTGGGAGGCTGAGGCAGGAGAATGGCGTAAACCCGGGAGGCGGAGCTTGCAGTGAGCTGAGATCCAGCCACAGCACTCCAGCCTGGGCGACAGAGCAAGACTCCGTCTCAACAAAATAAATAAATAAATAAATAAATAAAATAAAATAAAATAAAAAAAGAAACCTTGGTCACCTACAAAACTTTTGTTTTCACTTGCAAATAAAATGTATAAGGGGCATTTTAAAACTTGAGAGGCTAGAAAGAGGGGAGGGGAAAGGCACGTAAAGTCCTGCCACTTCCATCTCAAAGAGCATTTTAACGTTTTCTTCCTGGAGTTTGTATGTATGTGTGTTAGCTTTGTGTTTAGAGTCCTGTTCAAATCTGTCTACTATATACACTTGTCCCGTTTTTTAGTACTCTCCTTACCAAATTTGGAAAATACAAGACTTTTAAAAGGCATTCATAATTTTATCACACAAGATAGTCATTGTCTCCTTTTTCAGTTTTGTGCCTAATTTTTACATCATTAACATCAAGCAATATGTATACTTGTATTGCTGTTATCAAGAACTTTTTTTTACTAATTGGTCATTATTTTATTGTTGGATGCTAATTTTCTTACAGTTTGATGTTTTAACACTGTGTTGTATAGTTTCCTTATGTACCAATCCTTACATACATCTCCTGATTATTGCCTGGTAGTAGAATAACTAGGTCAGTTTTTCAGGCACTTGGTCTGTTACCAGTTTGTTTTCCAGAAAATTGGGACCAATTTATACTTCTTTGTATGAGTCTCAATCTTTTAATTATAATAATTCTGTTAATCATAATAACCATGCATCCCCCCCCCCCAACTTTTTTAGAGAATGAAATTGAGAATCTTCTTGGCTCCTTACCCAATGTGTAGCTTAGAATGTTATAGAAGCACCAAACAGAAAGGATTGTTCATTTTACCTAATTGCCCTAGCTCATAAATGCTCTCAGCTCAGGTGAAGTTAGAAAAAGTTATTTCCATCTTGGAAAGGTTCCTTCCTTTTAAAAATGTATTTGGATTTCTCTTATTATGTGATTCTGAGCCCTTGCATTCTTTATGTAGCTCATGGACATGGGCTTCACAAGGGAACATGCCATGGAGGCACTGTTGAACACCAGCACCATGGAGCAGGCCACAGAGTACCTTCTAACCCACCCCCCTCCAATCATGGGAGGAGTTGTTCGGGTAAGTTGGCTCAGGAGCAGTGATTTTCCAGGATATTGGTTTGACTGCTGAAGTCCTTTTTCCCCTTATTATTCTGTCATTGGTCTTCCTTTCTATAAACTGCTTCTCATTTTCAGACATGTGCATGCCAGTATTTTCTTTTCATAATAACAGAAGTTTTCTATCCCCTAGCAGTACAAATTACTATACTTTGTTTTCAGAAGAACCCTCAGTCACAAAACAATAGAAGAGGCACACTTTTCTAAGATGTAGAATAGATGGTCACATTGAAGCCCCCTTTCTGTACTTAATTTTACATGTGATTTTCCTCATCTGTTCTTGTTTGTAGTAACCACATAAGCCTGATTGGTTTTGACTTATACAAGGGCAGCATTTTGAGCCCTTTCCTCTCTCTTTAGCTTGAGCACAAGATGTCTGATTGATTCCCTGTGAGTTGCGGTGGTCTCGTTGGGTTTCTTTGTTTTGAATGTGTCTTCTCTCTGGCTATTCTCTTAATACTCTGTAGGATCTCAGCATGTCTGAAGAGGACCAGATGATGAGAGCAATTGCTATGTCTCTGGGACAGGATATTCCAATGGATCAAAGGGCAGAGTCACCTGAGGTAACTATAGGACACTGCATCCTAAAGGGCATGGCATATGAATCTTAGTATTCTGTGAACATTGTGCTGTAATTGCAAAGTAATGATAGAATTCAAATCTAAGGGAATACCTGAGAAGAGTGCTAATCCCAGCTTTGCCATCTGTCATTGAGCTACCTTATATTGACCTGAAGCTTTAAGGGAGACAGATGAAGCATTAATCTTTATTGTCAAATAAGAGACCCAAAGTGTACTCAGTAATGCCATTAGGCTGAACTTGGCTGTATATTCCTAGGTGACAGTTACTTTAATTTTCCCTGCTGGCAGAGAATATAGAACAGTGTCTAGAAATGATTTTGCAGGAGGTAGTATAGAATGCTAGAAATGACTTGATAGTAGAAGTTGTTTGAAGCGTCCCTCCCTTCTACCTTCCCTGTCTTGCCTTAAACTTTGTGGCTGCCACACCCTGGATGAAAGTATCAGCTGCTTGAGGAGAAGGTTGAGGGTATTTATATGGTAGAGCAAATACATTCTCAGAGTCTCTCTTATCTTTCCTCCTTCACCTCTCCTGTGTACTATTCACACTTCCTTCCCTGCTTCCAGGAAGTTGCTTGCCGGAAGGAGGAAGAGGAACGGAAAGCTCGGGAAAAGCAGGAAGAGGAAGAGGCTAAATGTCTAGAGAAGTTCCAGGATGCTGACCCGTTGGAACAAGATGAGCTCCACACTTTCACAGATACTATGTTGCCAGGCTGCTTCCACCTTCTTGATGAGCTGCCAGACACGGTATACCGTGTGTGTGACCTGATCATGACAGCAATCAAACGTAATGGAGCAGATTATCGTGACATGATTCTGAAGCAAGTAGTCAATCAGGTGAGCTCTCAAGTGGTCAGAAGAGGGGAGTATGTGAAGTGGTTTCCCTGCCTGTGTCAAAACCTAATTTCTGAAAAATCAGCATATTTTCATTCTACCTGATAGGGGTATATTCTCTCTTTGGATTATTTCAATCTGGTAATCCTGAAACAGTGTATTAACTACATCACACACACAAAAATGTCTTTAGAAGGGAAAAACAAAGCTCTCCTTTTCTACTTTTCTCTTAAAATGTCCAAAATGTGCCTCACCCTTGAGTCAAGTTCGTCCCCTGGACTAATACTGAATAAATGTTTTTTCCTGTGTAACAGCGACTTGAACAGCTGAGTCCCCATTCTGATGAATACTTGTGACCTGATATTTGTCCTCTTTTTCTTTTCTCTCATTATGAAATTACTGTATGCTAATTACAGAAGTGGGATAAGAAAGAAATTACCTTAAATCCCCACACCCAGATAGCCAGTTAACATTTCTATTGTATTTAAGTTATTGGAATCTTGTTTTATATAATGGTTCATTCTACAAGCAGGGAAAGAAATAAAAAAAAAGGAAAACTTTTTTCTGAGCTTTGTAAAATAGAACTTTAATGCACGAGAACACAAGTAAAGGAAAACTGGATAAAACTTTTTTTCACAGAAAGTTTTAGTGTCTATTTTTTAACAATAATTCTGAGAGATAATGAAAGATTACTGATGGAAGTATAAGTTGATAGAACCTTTTTGGGTTTGACTGTATGCACCAGGAAGTTTTAAAATATCATTTCCTTTAACTTAGATTTTAGGCTTCTTATAGTCTAGCCTAATAAAGTAATTGTTTAGTGGTGATCCTTTAGTAACATACATCTTTTGGTATAGATTCTAAATCCCTATGGTAAATATGTTAGATTTACCTACCTTTCTTCAGTGGATGTGTTGGAGGCGGAGGGAGTATTTTAAAAGACTGAGACTATTTTCAGAAACCTCATCTTGCTCTGAGGTTCCATGACTTAAACCTTTCTTTGTTCTTCTAGGTGTGGGAAGCTGCTGATGTATTGATCAAAGCTGCTCTTCCCCTGACAACAAGTGACACAAAAACCGTGTCAGAGTGGATAAGTCAGATGGCCACACTGCCCCAGGCCTCCAATTTGGCTACTAGAATCTTGCTTTTAACGCTACTTTTTGAGGTAAGTTTTAGATCTTTGGGGCCCGGTAATTCATTTATGAAAGAATTACCAAACACTTACGATATATGAGGAATTGAAGACGATAAAGAGAAGAATAAGGCATGAGTCCTGCATTTCGTGAGCCCCGTTTCTGATAGGCTAAAATGCACATAATTACGTATAAAAATACAGCATTCTGTGTTAGAGTGATGTCAACAGTTTTATCTGGGTTTAGGAAAGTCGTATGCATCACTTTGGATTTATGTGAGAAGAGCTTCTGAGAACAAGCATTAATTGAATTGAGTCGGAATTGTGAGGTGGTAGTTTAAAAGAAAAGTATTTAAATTACTAAAAGAGCTTGGTCATAGAATATTTTTGCTCTGAGGAAACTTAACTGGCAGCCACATAGTAGAGTAGGGTATGCAAATTGAATGTGGTCAGTATTGAGGTAATAGGCATTAGATGGAATCAGATTCCTCTCTCTTTTCCTTGCCTATTTAGTCAGCAGATTATTTGAGGCAAGAGAGTGGTTTGGGCAAGACCTGATCCAACCAACTAGGAGGCAGCTGACCTTGGTCAAATGACTTCAATTGTGGCTCACTATTTTTAAAACCTGAACTTAATGAAGTGAACCCTTTACATACTCAGGAGTTAAGTCCAATATAAGAGTCAAACTGTGTAACAGCTGTCTTGGGGGTTTCCTTTATCATGGAAATGATAACTCTTACTGTAGCACTTTGTAAAGAGATACTTGTGGGAAAGGTTTCAGAGTACTAAAGAGAGAATCATTCATGGACCCCCATCTAAAACAAATCACAAGTAACAGTCTTGTATTTTCTTTTAGTATTTTTTCCTGTTCATTTAAACAATTGGGATAAGACTGTATAGAAAGTTTTATATTCTTTTTGTTAAGTATTACGACTATTTTCCCATTTACTATGCACATTACTCCATCTTTTGAATGTTCTCTAATTTATTTAAATGATTACCTATCCTTGGACATTTACTTCCAGTAAGTTCCTGTTAAAAGTAACACTTTAGTGTAGCCCCAGTAAGACGAACCACTAACTGCGTTTAATTATTGCATTTTCCTTGAAAGATTATAAAATTTCTCTGTAAATCTAAAGCTTTACAACTTCAACACCGTTAGACTGCACAACTTAGGTGACAAACCGTTTCCATATTAAGCATATACTAATATGCCAGGCACTGGGTACCTTATATTAATATATAGATGAAACCTCAATCATCACAATTATTCTGAAGGTAAAAATTATTTCCTCTGACCCATGAGGAAACCAAAGCCTAGAAAATTTAACACATCTTAGATTACACAACTGGTAGATGCTAAGGGGTAAAATTTGAATTCAACCAATTCTATTATTATTTACCCTTATGTTCCCCTATCCCATGCTAATCTTTGATACTGAGTAGAAATTAGTATCTGGTTGTTTTGTTTTTCCCTTTGATCTATCAGGAGTTGAAGCTACCTTGTGCTTGGGTGGTTGAATCGAGTGGCATCCTTAATGTCCTAATCAAACTCTTGGAAGTGGTTCAGCCCTGCCTCCAGGCAGCCAAGGAGCAGAAGGAAGTCCAGACCCCAAAGTGAGTGACCCTATATCTTTCCTAGTTTCATTTCTATTTCCCTGGGACATGGGCCTGAATCAGGCACTCTTCTGGGGCATGTATGGGGCAAATTTGTGGTACTTCTGTAGTTTTAAAATTATAAAGGAAGCACCTAATGAAATTAAGATATATTTTCCCAATTCGTGCAGGTTTCTTGCTTGCCCAAAACAGATCATTTTTCTTTTTTAGGTGGATCACACCAGTGTTGCTCCTGATTGATTTCTATGAAAAGACAGCCATCTCCTCAAAAAGGAGAGCCCAGATGACTAAGGTGTGTAATGTAGTATGTATGATTGCAGGACGGTTTAGCTTCCTGAGGCAAGAGTAGACCAGAAGAGAATATGAGAGAGTAGTGAAGAATGTAGAAGTCTCTGACCAATGTATAAATCTCTTTAGGGATTTTCATAGCTAGGTTTCTCTTCTGAATAATTTACTGTGGAAGTAAATTTTGAAGGAGCGTGCTATCTCCAGAGGAGGAGTGGCTTTTCTGTTATGTAAAGGACTGAGTATACAGCAATCCTTCCAAAAAGCAAACACTCCTTAGATCAAGATTATTGTGCCACATCATCTCACTACGTTCTTGGAAACAGGATTTTTGTTTCAGTACATCTCAGGTGGACATTCCCCTTTTAGGGAAAATCAGTGGAAACAAAAGGAAAGTAGAAGATGGCAAGATAAGGGACTGTAGATAGTTTTTTTGTCTAGGAAAAGTACCTTAGTCCGTTTTGCTGTTGCTGTAACAATACCACGGACTAATTTATAAACTATAGGCTGGGCACTGTAGGCTCACGCCTGTAATCCCAGCACTTTGGGAGGGTGAGACAGGTGGATTACTTGAGTTCAGGAGTTGAAGACCAGCTTGGGCAACACATGGTGAAACCCCATCTCTCCAAAAAATAGCCAGGCGTATTGGCGTGTGCCTACGGTCCCAGCTACTCAGGAGGCTGAGGTGGGCCTAGAGCCCGGGAGGCAGAGGTTGTAGTGAACCGAGCCGAGATTGCTTCACTGCACTCCAGCCTAGGTGACAGAGCCAGACCCTGTCTCCAAAAAAAAAAGATATTTAGTATAAACTGTACAAGTTTATTTGGCTCATAGTTCTAGACGCTGATCTAAGGGACCACATCTGGTGACAACCTTAGTGCTGCATCCTTCTGTTGCGGAAGGTGGAAGAGGAAGAGGTGTCCAAACTCTCTTTTATTTTATTTTATTTTATTTTTTGAGACAGAGTTCCACTCTTTTTGCCCAGGCTGGAGTGCAATGGCGCGATCTTGGCTCACCACAACCTCTGCCTCCCGGGTTCAAGCGATTCTCCTGCCTCAGCCTCCCGAGTAGCTGGGATTACAGGCATGCGCCACCACCCCAGCTAATTTTGTATTTTTAGTAGAGACGAGGTTTCTCCATGTTGGTCAGGCTGGTCTTGAACTCCCGACCTCAGGCGATCCACCTGCCTCGGCCTCCCAAAGTGCTGGGATTACAGGCGTGAGCCACCGCGCCTGGCCCAAACTCGCTTTTATAACCAACCCAGTCACAATAACTAACCCAGTCCCTGGATAATGACATTAATCCATTCGTGAGGGACAGAGTCCCCATGACGTAATTATCTTTTATTAGGCCCCACCTCCCAACACTGTTAAATTAGGGATTAAGTTTTCATCACCTGAACTTTAGAAGACAGGATTTTAAACGTGTAGCTGAGAGACTAAGGAATGTGAGAGTAAATGCATATGAAAATTTTTCTCTTGGTTTTTAAAATTTATTAATTGTCCAGTATATTTCTTTTTCCTGGTTGAGTTTTAGCAGTGAACACTGATGAAGTTACTATTTTTTCTAATAATCAACCTTGAAAGGAATACAAAGAAACTTTGTACTTTTATATTCAGTACCTGCAATCCAACAGCAACAACTGGCGCTGGTTTGATGATCGCTCTGGGCGTTGGTGTAGTTACAGTGCAAGCAACAATAGCACTATTGATTCTGCCTGGAAATCTGGAGAGACAAGTGTGCGATTCACTGCAGGCCGAAGAAGATACACTGTCCAGTTCACTACAATGGTGCAGGTACATGCTCACTCACCAAGCTTGTCTAACCCGTGGACCACAGGCCACATGTGGCTCAGGATGGCTTTGAATGCAGCCCAACACCACACATTGAGGTTTTTTTTGTTGTTCTTTTTAGCTTATCAAATATCGTTAGTGTAGTTTTTATGTGTGGCCCAAGACAATTCTTTTTCCAGTGTGGTCCAGGGAAGCTAAAAGATTGGACACCCCTACTGTAAACTTTGTCAAAAAGAGGGGTGTTTTGGTTTTCTTCTTTATGAACCAGCATTCCTAACGTGTTATGAGGAGGAGAGTTACCATACCTACTTAGGTATAGATTTCAGAAAATTGAGTCTTCCTAAGGTCATTGATTAGACCTTGAGTCTGTGGCAATTTGATACTGTCCCTCTTAGAAATGATTTTAAGTGTTTAGTCAAGGGCTAGGGAGTGGTTAAGGATGGTATTTGCTCTGTTGGAAGGTTTACAGTTCATTATAAGGCCTTGTGTATGCCACTTGCCTTCTGGGGACTTTCAGGTTTTTTCTCTGTAAATGATAAAGGTGAGATAAATTGCCAGAGTTCCTTCTGTTGTAGCATTTTATCTGGGAGATGTCCCTCCCCTTCCCCACCTTTATAATTCCTTTTTGGTAGAGGTTTTTTTAATGTCTGTTTGAATTCCTAGGTTAATGAGGAAACAGGGAACCGACGCCCTGTGATGCTGACTCTCCTCAGGGTACCTCGGCTGAATAAAAATTCAAAAAACAGCAATGGACAGGAACTAGAGAAGACGCTGGAAGAAAGCAAAGAAATGGATATCAAACGTAAAGAAAATAAAGGCAACGGTATGTACCAAGAGTGTTTTACCTAAAGCTAATGTGCCTTTGTGGCTTAAGGTCTGGCCAATTTCATTGCGAGTTATTTTCATCAGCTTGATTAACAGATTAAAGATACATAGGCCTCCCTTATGCTTTTTCATCTGGTCTTAAAATTGGTATTTGGCATGCTTCTCTTAATAGGACCCAAGTGCTTGGCCAGTTACTTAGGAGGGAGGCATGGAAGGAAATAAACGTCAAGTTAAACTGTCTTAAACTGTTATTTTCCCATTTCATAGATACCCCTTTGGCCCTAGAGGGTACAAACACTGAAAAGGAGACAAGCCTGGAGGAAACAAAAATCGGGGAGATCCTGATCCAGGGCTTGACAGAAGATATGGTGACTGTTTTAATCCGGGCCTGTGTGAGCATGCTGGGAGTCCCTGTGGACCCAGATACTTTGCATGCCACCCTTCGTCTCTGCCTGAGGCTCACCCGGGACCACAAATATGCCATGATGTTTGCAGAACTGAAGAGTACCCGCATGATCTTGAATTTGACCCAGAGCTCAGGCTTCAATGGGTTTACTCCCCTGGTCACCCTTCTCTTAAGACACATCATTGAGGACCCCTGTACCCTTCGTCATACCATGGAAAAGGTGAGTGTGTTTTGTATCAGATTCTGGTTTAGCTTTACATCATACCTTTGTTCTCCTTGGTCTGAGAACAAATAGACTTCTGGTTCTTCTTACATGTCTATAGCTGGATATGTATACTGTATACTCCGCCCAACAGAATTTTCCAATTCTGTGCTTGGGAGGGATGATCCTATTGCTAGAAAGTCCTCTCCAGCAATCTGGATTTCTTTTTTTTTTTTTTTTTAATCTAGGTTTCATTAACCAAGCCAAAAACTGTTAGTAAAGAACTGGGATACCTTCTCCTAAGTTCATACCTTCAAAATCATTCCTTTGTAGGAGTACCTCTCAGGTGTTCAGCCAAGAGCATATTCTCAAAACAGTGTATTTTGGAATATAAAAGTATAGTTAAAGCTTTTTGAATGTTTGTAATCTGCCAGGCACTGTGATAGACACTTAACAAATACCCATTGTGCAGATCGGAAAACAGGTTATTATATTTTGGGAAACTTACAAAGCAGTAGAAGAAATAGCAACATAATTATAAAAAATAAAAACATTTGTAAAGTTCAGACAACAGGCTGGGCGTGGTAGCTCACACCTCTAATCCCAGCACTTTGGGAGGCCGAGGCAGGTAGATCACCTGAGGTCAGAAGTTCAAGACTAGCTGGGTGTGGTGGCACGGCCTGTAATCCCAGCTACTTGGGAGGCGGAGGTTGCAGTGAGTCGAGATGGCACCACTGCTCTCCAACCTGGGTGACAGAGTGAGACTCTGTCTCAAAAAAAAAAGAAAGACAACAGTGGAGGGGTAAGGGGCAAATGTCCTACTAGTGAGGCTTTTCCTTCTCAGTACTTCTACAAAATCCTTTCTTCTACTGATTCTTTGTCATCAATAATGACTGTTACTAGACTTTGCTTCCATTTTCTTCTCTTAGGACATTGTTTCCCGCATTTATAAGTAGTGTTGCAATATGCATTTTTGTGCCTAACTTTGTTCATGTTTAAGATGGTTACTTAGGGATTTTTAGTAATTGGATCAAAAGGTATTACAAGTATTTTTTTAACTTGCTTGCCAGAAAAGTGGTATCAGTTTTTGTATATCTGAGTATACATTTTAGATTCTTCAGACAGTTCTTTACACAGCCTGCTTGATTTCACCTCACATGTGCCAAATCAAGAGAAAGAGAGCTGTTGAAGGTAGCTTGTACAGTGATCCACAGTCCAGGAGATAACCCAGCAGGGAAGGAACAACTGTATACAACTCAATTCTGATTTTAGAAACTTGAAATGCTTTCTATAAATAAATGTTTAAAAGTTACAAGTTCAAAGGGCTAGGAGAAAGTGTAAGTCCTCATTAGATGAGGGAAAACTTTTAAAGTTTTAAACTTTAGGTAAATTATAGTTGGGGTGTGGGGAACAAAGGAACATCAGTGACAGTCTTAATGTATCAAGATGGCAAAATGTAAACTCTTGATACTATTCATTACTAGTATGGGTGTGGAAAACCAGGCATACTCTTAACTTTTGGTAGGAGTGGAAATTGGTGTAGCCACATTAGAGGGCAATTTGATACTCTCGGTTTAAGATATCCTTTGACCTAGAAATTCTATGGCTAAGAATTTATCTGGTAACTAACATCAAGTATGCCAAGATGCATATGTAAGAGTGTTCACTGTGGAATTGCTTGTAATATCAAGAAACTAGAGGTCTAATGTCCAGCAGTAGGGGATTGGATAAATTATGGCTCATCCTTTATATTGAAATTAAACTTTTCTATGTTTATTAAATGGAAATTATTTTATAATTACAGCCAGACAGGCAAGATACAGAGGTTATAATACACTAAAGGGCATGATTGATTTGGTTAAAAAAAAAAAAGGCATTAAGATACCAAAAGATGTTTTTCATTGTGAGCATGTAGTTTGCGAAATTATAGATAATGGAAAATAATACAATTGAGTTATTTTCTTCATGCTTTCATGGATTTTCCATTATTAACAAGCAATTTTATGAGAAGAGCAAAAGCATAGCTATATGTAAGCCCTATGTTATCAAGGCAAACAATATATAGATAGTTCAGTATCTCCAGTGGCTATCATTATCTCAGACTGATGGTTGACTTTGAGACGTAAAGAAAATATTTAATTGTGTTCCAGTACACTAAGTGGATTACAGTGTTACATATTTTTGAACCATTCTGATTTAAAATTGTGACAGTTTGGAGAGGCTCAGGAGCTGACACTTTAATGTGGAAGTTATGTGGGATCTATAGTCTTGACACATCTCCCAGTTTCTGTAAAGATCACGTGCAGTCTGGTCTAATACTTGACAGTTTTGAGACATGCTGCAACTTTTTTATAAGCCAGGTTTTTTGAATCAAGAAAAGATGGGACAGTACTTAAAAATGAAATATCATTCTCCCAAAAATCAAAAGCTTTTAGTCTTGGTAACTCTTCCTTGACTGCAGTTGTATTTTTAGAAAGTAGTGTTTAATCGGCGGTGTTTCTTTCTCTCTTTACTAGGTTGTTCGCTCAGCAGCTACAAGTGGAGCTGGTAGCACTACCTCTGGTGTTGTGTCTGGCAGCCTCGGCTCTCGGGAGATCAACTACATCCTTCGTGTCCTCGGGCCAGCCGCATGCCGCAATCCAGACATATTCACAGAAGTGGCCAACTGCTGTATCCGCATCGCCCTTCCTGCCCCTCGAGGCTCAGGAACTGGTAAGTTTCACTTGCTCCTGGCCTTTGAGATTAAGTTTGTGGCCTGGTATAAATCCAGAAATTTATCTATGAGAGGGTCTGTGACTTGAAGAGCCTCCTTAGGCAACTATTAGGACATTTGCTAGCTAGCTGATCATTTGGGTCAATTCATTAGGTACTTCAGTAGCTTCTCTGGGCCTTGCCCTGTTGTAATCCCTGCCAGAGACACTGAGGACTCATTCATTCTAGTCCTTCCCTTCAAAGAGCTCATTTTAGTGGGGCAGTAGGCTTTACATATAGTTAATGGTTTACAAATCAAGTGATAATTGAGGATTAAATGGATGTACATCTCATGTAACACAGTGGGAAATAGACATCATCTGTGTATTCCTGTCAAGAAATGTTTGACCTGTATTTAATTATGAGGAAACAATTAGAAAAATACAAATTGTGGGATGTTCTATATAAGACAACTGTCCTAGACTCTTCAAAAATATTAATGTTATGAAAGAAAAAAAATACAGGATCATTTCTTTTAGAGAAAAGTAGTCTAGAGAGATAATCGCCACCAGCCTTGGTTGGGCTGTGGATGCAGATAAAGGAGATTTGGAGAAAACTGAGTGCTATGTATTAGGTAATATAATTGTATCTGTTAAATTTGGGGAGTATTATAATGGTATTGCAGTTTTGTAGAAAAATACCCTTGATCTCCTCTCTGCTGACTTTTTTGGTAATAAAAAAGAAACATATGTCCTTGATCTTAGGAGCTACATGTAGATGTATTCAGGAGTAGTCACTTGGTAATTCTGGATGAAAAGTATATAGATGTTTATCATATTACACTATTTGAACTTTTCTGTAGGTTTGTTGGGTTTATTTTGTCTTTTAATAAAAAGTTGGGAAGGGGACGAAATTATTTTGGAAGTTCTAGTTATGTGCCTGCCCCTGTGCTGGGCATTTCTCAATTATATCCTCATTTAATCCTCAAAATAAATTTGAAGAGTGAGAAAATTGAGGTTTGTTGAAGTAACAACTGGATTTCAAAACCAGTTTTCTCTAACACAAGCCTTTACTATTTGGTAGTGCTGTATTAAATCCTGTGGAATTTAAGGAAAGTAGAAACCAGGTTTTATAGTAGAGTACTTGAACATTAATTGAAAATGGTCTCCTATCTCAAGCTTGTATATTACACATGCCCCCTTCTGAGTCTTTATTAATAACCTAGTTTAGGTACTGGTTCATGATTGACTGGTTTTTCTCTCTCATTTTGGCTTAGCTTCAGATGATGAATTTGAGAATCTTAGAATTAAAGGCCCTAATGCTGTACAGCTGGTGAAGACCACCCCTTTGAAGCCCTCACCTCTGCCTGTCATCCCTGATACTATCAAGGAAGTGATCTATGATATGCTGAATGCTCTGGCTGCATACCATGCTCCAGAGGAAGGTATGTGGCTAGCCTACCTCAGGAGACTGGGCACTAGAGGATATGTTACTTTGCCTGGGTCATTTCAGCCAACTCATGGCTTAGTGAGCACTCACTATGTGCCCATACTCTGGGGCTCAGATGAATAAGATACCCATTGCATGTCTTTGAAGAAGCTAATAGTCATATAGTATACATACCAGGGTGATGGTAAATCCTTAGGGTGAGGCACCTTACCTAGTGAGGGTGCATAGGTAAGAAAATTTGTTTGTGTACGTGATTTCTAAAATGAACCTTTAAAGGATGAGGAGATTGCCAGAGTTCTGTTATATGAGAATACACACCATACAGGGGGAAGAGTGAACAAAGGTTTAAAAGGACATAATAGAGTTCTGTGAGAGGTTGAAAATAAGACACCAGGAAGTCTCTAATGTTTTCGTACTCAAGCAAAACCTTTTTATTGTTGTTTTATTGTTTATTGAGCTGGAGACAATATTAGGAGGTGTGTCTGGGCTTCCTAACTGTTGAGACCACCACACCCATCCACCTTTATTCCTAGTTAAGGTGCATCTTACAAGCACTAGGAAAGTCATGATTGAATTGCTTGGAACATAGGATTTCATTATAGTAAGGTCCTTCTAGATTTTATTCAGGACATACTTATTTGATAGGTAACAACTGCCAAAAATTGATGAATACTGCCTTTAATAAGTAAAAGAAATCTGAGTCTTGACTTTGGTGCTTTTCATCTATACAGCACCCTGATCCATATAGAATTCCTTGGTTCTCCTACCACCCCAGAATCTTTACCCTATCTTATCACCTCCTCCCCGAAATAGTGTAGCTATATAGCTGTGGCAACCATTTATTGACCTACCACTGCATGAGCAATACTGCCAGCTGTGTTCACTTAAGGTTTGTAGTTACAGCTTAGGAAAGTGAGACTAAGTTAATTGCCTGTGATCACAAGACTAGTTTTTGTAATATTAGGGTGAGGCACTCTAACATTATCTATAATATCACCATGTAAACAGTCATAGGCACTTGATGTGAAATTGACCAAGACTACTAGATAGGTATTAACACTGTCCAATTGTAGAAGAGGTTTATTTTGTTTTTGATGGTTGTTACTGTTTTTCTAGCAGATAAATCTGATCCTAAACCTGGGGGTATGACCCAAGAGGTTGGCCAGCTCCTGCAAGACATGGGTGATGATGTATACCAGCAGTACCGGTCACTTACGCGTCAGAGCAGTGACTTTGATACGCAGTCAGGTTTTTCCATTAATGTAAGTCAATTCCAACAGCATTTTATCTTTCTTCTCATTTTTTAATGCCTGTGTATTGAAATGTCTCAGTATTTAGGGCTATCCCAGGGGAATTTCAAAAGTATTAATTTTGATGTATTTGTAAATTATCTGTTGACTACAAAGACAAAATTGGGGTGTCCCTGGAGATTTTTTTTTTCCTCTCCTAGGATTAGAACTGTTTCCTTAATTTTTTTTCTTTTCCTTTTCCTTCCCCACCTCCCCCTGCAGTCTCCCAGTCACTGTATTTATAATAGCTTCCCACAGATTATAGTATAAAGGTGTAAGGTGGTTAAAAGGTTGGCCAAAGAGAATCTGTGGCATTCCAAGCCAGTACCCTGGGAAGGAGTTCTGCCATTTGCAGACGGGTGTTTTTGAAATTCATAATAGCTCAAGAGTTTTCTTCTTCTACAGAGTCAGGTCTTTGCTGCAGATGGTGCCTCCACTGAGACTTCCGCATCTGGGACCTCCCAAGGAGAGGGTAATGATTTGCTTTTCTCCCTCCTGTGTTCTTATTCCTTAGGAAAACAACTTGAAAAAACTATGGGTGTCCTGTGCAGGGGGGAGGAGAATACATACTTAATTATTAACGTTGACTTGTCTAAGTGAACTTTCTCAGGTGAGCTCAGTGTTCTGTAAATAAAGAGTCTCTATATGATAAAGTTAAAGGAACTATAAGTTAACCAACCTAGTAATGGTTGCTATGGTAACATATTTTAGTTTTAACTTTTTAAATCACCCTATAGTTATTTTGGGGGCTTCTAAAAGCTGACTTATAGAGATTTTGTGCCAGTGATACTGTTCTAGCTACATGCTTTACGTGGTGGATTCCCGCCTTCCAGCAGTGTTAACAGAGCCCGTTGACTACTCACCATGAACTAGAAAAATGTCACGTGGAAGTAAGTCTAATGAGACCCTTAAAGAGCTGCTTCTCCTTATATAGGAAAGGTCTTTGTGATCCAAATTAGGAGACATTTTGTTTAAAATCATACTAGTTCCTGGAGATAAATTTAAAAGGCTAATATTAGTGAAATATTGGTTAACTCATTTTACTGGGTGTACTGGCCATATGTAGTGTATAGTATGGATGATGGTGCTGATTCAAGAGAAGCATTGCCCACTATGTGGCAGACTATATTGGACACCAAAATGGATCAGATTTATTCCCTGTACTTAAAGAACTTTGTCTAGTGACTGAGACCTGCAAGAGTTATAATGCAAGATAACTGCCAGAATGAAGGCATACTTGGATAAGGTATGATGGACACGTAAAGTATCTCACAATGTGTCTAGATGAGAAAGGAAAGCATTTATGGAGGAGGTCAGCATTTGAGCTGAACTAGATAAAAGTGTGCCAGGCAGACATAAGGGAAGAAAGAAATAAGGGAGTAAGACGTGTTTGAAGAACTGTTAGTGGAGTATTTCTGGAGTATGTAAAAGGAGAGAAATGGAGGGAGATGCACAAATAGTTGGGCAAAGCATCCCTGTTGTACTGTAACCACGTACGTCTGAGACCTGAGTTATCCTGGTTCTCTGCTCTTCCACTGCAGTGTCACAAGAGCATTCAGTTTGTACAAGTAGCTTAAAGAGGAGGAGAAATAGCATTCTTTCCATCTAAGAATTGATTTTGCCAGTGTTCCAGTGTGGAATTGAACTGGTGTTTGACTTTTCTCAACAGCTTCAACTCCAGAGGAGTCTCGAGATGGGAAGAAAGATAAAGAAGGGGACCGGGCCTCTGAGGAAGGCAAACAGAAAGGCAAGGGCAGCAAACCTTTAATGCCTACCTCCACTATCCTTCGTCTTCTGGCAGAGTTGGTGAGGTCCTATGTTGGTATTGCTACCCTGATTGCCAACTACAGCTACACTGTGGGCCAGTCTGAACTGATCAAAGAGGTAATATTTCCAACTTCTACTTAAGATGTTATACTGTACTTCCATCATTTGGGTACCGCCTGTGTCAGACACTGCTGGGAAGCTGTGCATGCTAAGTGCTAACCCAAGTAATGAGTGAGAAGAGGCATCTTAAGACATGCAAGGCCGGGTGCGGTGGCTCACACCTGTAATCCCAGCACTTTGGGAGGCTGAAGCAGGCGGATCACCTGAGGTCAGGAGTTCGAGACCAGCCTGGCCAACATGGCAAAACCCCGTCTCTACTCAAAATACAAAAAAAAATTAGCCAGGCATGGTGGCGGGCGCCTGTAATTCCAATCATTCGGGAGGCTGAGGTAGGGGAATCACTTGAACCCAGGAGGCGCAGAGATTGCAGTGAGCCAAGGTTGCACCGTCGCACTCCTGCCTGGGTGACAAGAGTGAAACTCTGTGGCAAAAGAAACTTCAAAGAGCTAGGCCTTTTTTCATCAGGTTCACTGAGAGAGTTAATGAGATTTGTTCTATTGAAAGTCCCTTGTTCTGCATTGTGGAGATTGAAGAGGGAAGACTGCAGTCAGAGAGACCAGTTAGGAATCTGATTGAGTAATCTAGTAATGTATGATCTTGGTGAAGTTGGAGGAAAATGAGTGAGTTGAAGAAACATTTTTAAGGTACAAATTGACAAGAAATGGGTTTGGAAGATGAAGAAGGAAAAACTCAAGGATGTTTCTTGATTTGTGGGGTTTTTTTTATTGCTTTTATGGGTTGGCATCTAACAAGAAAATAGAAGGGGAGGGGAAGGTTTGAAGAGAAAATGTGGAGTTTTGAGAGGTATCTGTGGGGCATCTAAGTAAAAGTGTCTAAAGGACAGTTGAATAAACCTTATAAATAAGAATGTAGGTGTTTATCTTCCAGATGTACTCACACATGTGCAAAGACACCAGATGTGGTAGCGGTATTGGTAATAAAAATATAGGAAAAGCCTAAATGTTCATTAGTAGAGCTGTGAAAAAGAATGAAGTGTCCTGATGCGGGATTATCCTCAGGTTAGATTTTTTTAAGTTGAGTGGGCCACTTTGAGAAACTATATCATGTTCCCACATGTGTAAAATGGGTGCCCAGATATTTTTTCCCATAAGGGTGTCTTGTTTTGTGGATCACATTGTAATTTTATAGTTAGTAAGTGGCAAAAGGGTCTGAGAGTGAGTAGGGGCACTAGTGTTGCAGTCTTTGAAAGCAACTGCCATTTTTAAAGCTATTCTTACTTTAATCCAAGTTTAATATACATAGGAAAATACACAAATCTTTAAAATAGTCTATTTTTCCTAGGTAACCACTGGCCAAGTTAAATAAGGCATTACAAGCTCCCCAGAAGCTGCCCTCTTTGTTCTTTAGTGCATTTCCTCCCAACCATTTCACCTTCACTCAACCATTCTCTTGAGTTCTAGTGCCATAACTTGGTTTTGTAGTTCATATAAATGGAATCGCATAGAATGTACTTTTTTTTTTTTTTTTGCCTGGATTCTTTTGCTTAACATACTCGCAAGATTCATTTTGCGTGCAGGTGAAGTTTATTTTCATCTGTGTAAAATTCCACTGTGAAATGTACCATGTACCAAAACAAATACATCTTTTACCCATTCTACTGCTAATAAATATTTAGGTAATTTTCCCTTTGGAGCTATCACAAATAGTGCTGCTATGAGCATTCCTATGAATATGTCTAAGTTGGTGAACTACCCAATTTCTGTTAGGTAGTATATGCTTAAGAGTAAGAATTGCTGAGCTCTAGAGTATGATAGTTGTTCTGCTAATGCCAAAAGTTTTCCGGAGTTGCCAGGTCAGTTTATATTATTACCAGCAGCATATGGGAGATCAACAGTTGGTGTTTTTTCATTTTACCAATTTTAGTGGGTTTGTAGTGGTATTGTATTATAGTTAAAATTTGCATTTCCCTGTTGACCATTTTTTTCATGTCTTAATTGGCCATTTGTTTATTCTCTTTTGGGAAATGTCTGTTCAACTCTTTTATTCTATTTTCTTATTGAATTTTTTAATGTATTCTGGACATAAGTCCTGTAAATACATAAATAGGCTTCTTTTTTTTTTTTTTTTTTTGAGACAGAGCCTTGCTCTGTTGCTCAGGCTGGACTGCAGTGGGGTGATCTTGGCTCACTGCAAGCTCTGCCTCCCGGGTTCACGCCATTCTCCTGCCTCAGCCTCCCAAGTAACTGGGACTACAGGTGCGCACCACTGCACCCGGCTAATTTTTTGTATTTTTAGTTGAGACGGGGTTTCACTGTGTTAGCCAGGGTGGTCTCGATCTCCTGACCTCATGATCCGCCCGTCTCTGCCTCCCAAAGTGCTGGGATTATGAGCTTGAGACACCGCGCCCGGCCAGGCTTCCTTTTTTTTAAGAGAGTCTCACTTTGTCTCCCAGGCTAGAATGCACAATCATAGCTCACTGCAACGTTGAACTCCTAGGCTCAAGTGATCCTCCCACCTTAGCCTCTCAAGTAGCTGGGACCTATAGGTACATGCTACCACGCCCAGCTAATTTTATTTTTTGAGATCTTGCTATATTGCACGGGCTGGTCTCAAACTTCTGGCCTCAAGTCATCCTCCTGCCTCAGCCTCCCAAAGTGCTAGGATTACAGGCATGAGCCATCACACCTAGCCAGGCTTCATTCCAAAGCTTTAACTCATTTATGCCAGTTGTATTCATAATGTATAATAGCATTACTTGTGGATTAAGACATTTAATTACAAATTTATTAAGTATCTGCCTAATATGTGTCCAGTGACCTACCAGTACTGGGTACTGGTAAGTGCTTTATAAATACTTTGTTAATCCTCACCTTCACACTGCAAGGTTGTTGATACTGATCTCTTTAATAGAGGAGAGTAACTTGCCTGGGACCATACTACAGAGTAGCAGAGCTAAAATTGGAAGCTAGGGCTGTGATTCTAAAGCTAAGTCCTTTCTATGTGGTTATTCAGAAAACAGTTTTAACTTTGTATGTATTCAACACTGGGAAATTAATGGTTATTTCTAATTGTTTTGTTTTAACAAGGTCACTTTATTCAGTTTCCCAGACTTGAATTATTCAATGCATTTTCTTTATTGAGGTGAAAGTTACAAATCAAACATTTTAAAGTGTACTGTTGAGTGGCATTTAGTACATTCACAGTGTTGTGCAACTGTCACCTATCTAGTTCCAAAATATTCAGTGTATTTTCATCCAAAATTTGCTTGAATGACAACAGAATTTGTTTCTAAGATACGGAATTGTCTAGGCAGGAATTATAGTTAGAGAAAAAAGAAGAGTCTGACTTAATTTCCTTCCTCTATTGAGCCTTTTTCGTTATTTTAAATAACCTTGCATTAAATATTTTTGCATATTAGTTTCTGTGACTTTGCTGTCTCTTGCTCAGCTCTTACCCGCTTCTATTGTAGCACAGGGTCCTGGGCACATTGTGTCAGTAAATAATTTCAATTTAATTGAACACTGAAGGGTTTATACCACTTAATTAGGAATCAAGGTTTGAATCCTCAGCCCTTGACTAAATTCTTTTGTGCAAGCCACTTTTTTAGGAGGCTTCAGATTACTGCTTATCAGATGAGAAAATACTTACCTATTTATAGATTTGCTGTAAGTAGTTCTATTAAATAACACATGTAAAAATATTTTAAGATAGGTGCAATAGCACATACCTGTAGTCTCAGCTACTTGGGAGGCTGAGGTGTGAGTAGAAACGCCCAGGAGTTTGAGGCTGTGGTGTGAGATGATCATGCCTATGAATAGCCACTGTACTCTGGCCTGGGCAATCTAGTGAGACCTCATCTCCTTAAAAACATTATAATAAAAATAAAGTTTTTAAAAAATGGTTTTAAAAATACATGACATCTACATAACAGTGTATAAGCTGTGTAGTGGGAAATGGGTGGCGTTTGGAAGTTTTCTGAAATCCGGATTTGCTCCTTACTTGCTTGTATCTTTGAGCCTTGGCTTCTTCATCTATAAAGTGGACATCATAATCACTCATTGGGTGACTTAAGGAAATACTATATGTGTGTGTATCTTTGGTCCTGTGCAAATGATATGGCATAATTGTGCTTGTAAGTAAATGTCATGATTCATGACTTTTCAGGACTGCAGTGTGCTAGCTTTTGTCCTGGACCACCTGCTCCCACATACCCAGAATGCAGAAGACAAGGACACCCCTGCCCTGGCCCGCCTGTTCCTCGCAAGCCTGGCTGCAGCAGGGAGTGGCACAGATGCCCAGGTGGCCCTAGTGAATGAAGTAAAAGCAGCCCTGGGACGGGCACTGGCTATGGCTGAGAGTACAGAGAAGCATGCCAGGTAAGATTCGTACCTGATCCAGGGCTAATAGCCAAGAACATCCCCTTACTCTTTTCTTAGTCCATGGGTGGTTTTGCATTTGAACAAAACTTCTTGTCATACTGGCATCATACACTCTGGTCCGCTCAAATAGTTCTGGTGCTTGAAAATACCCAGAGCACTGATTACCATTAGAGTAAATGGGTAAACATAGAGAAAACAAAGGGAAATGTTAAGTGTATTTTTAGGGTCTTCAAGGAAGTTGAGCAGGTTATTTGATCTTATATTTTAAATTTTATTTAAAATGGGGGCTGAGCACGGTGGCTCATGTCTGTAATCCCAGCACTTTGGGAGGCCGAGGCTGGTGGATTGCTTGAGCCCAGGAGTAGGAGTTGAAGACCAGCCTGGGCAACATGGCGAAACCCCATCTCTACAAAAAATTAGCTGGGCATAGTGGCACCTGCCCGTAGTCCCAGCTACTTGGGAGGCTGAGGTGGAAGTGTCACTTCAGCCCAGGAGTCGGAGGTTGCAGTGAGCCAAGATTTCACCACTGTACTCCACCCTGGGCTACAGAGTGAGACCCTGTCTAAAAAAGAGAAAATGAATGCTATCACCTAGGGAGTGTGTTTTCACCTGTTTGTTTAGATGTTATTTCCAGAAGGAAGCACAGAAGTTACAGGAGGGTTATCTGAGGCTATTTTGTAAAGACTTGGCCTGAGAAATGGCTATATTCATATGATAGAGATGTCAAACTTCTCTCCCAGGCTTCAGGCAGTAATGTGTATCATCAGTACTATCATGGAGTCCTGCCCCTCCACCTCCAGCTTCTACAGCAGTGCCACAGCGAAGACCCAGCACAATGGCATGAACAACATCATTCGGCTCTTCCTGAAGAAGGGACTGGTTAATGACCTGGCTAGAGTACCTCACAGCTTAGATTTGTCCAGGTAAAATCATGCCCCAGCCCCAGGCTTTCCTTCTCTTCAGCCTCACTATGTGAAGGATGTGGAGGTAGCTGGTGTGGTGCGAAAACTTTGGGTACAAGTGGGAGACCTAAGTCTTTCTTATTGTGGCTTTTAGCACTTGTCTTTCTTAAAGCCTTGATTCTTACTTGCTATAAACTCAAGAGTTGAACTATTAGTGATTTTTTTTTCAAGTTTCCCCCATTTTAATTAAAAATAACCACTTATTAGATTATATGTATATTATAAGAAATACAGATGAGTAAAAATAAGAAGTATTCCTACCACCCAGATACCATAATGACCTTATTGGTTTATTATTCAGTATTTTTCTTTGCATGCATAAATAATGTATTTTTTACTAAAATGATATTATATGATACATGCTATTGTGTTGGGGGAAATTTGGGGCATTTTCGTTTTTATTTTCAGTTACCGATCACTTCCTTGCTATGAAAATAAATTTCATCCTACCTAATGCCCAAATCCATAATTAAGCATTTTTCTCCAAACCAGAATCCAATTAAGGACTTGTTTTACATCTGGCTATGTCTTCTGAATCTCTCTTATTCTAATACAAATTTTTTTTTAAATTATTTCAATCATTATTTTGTTTTTGTTTTTCATGATTCTAGCTTGTTGAAGCGACCATGTTTTTGCCTTCTAAATTTGGTGCAGTTGCTTCCTTGCAGTGTAGTTAAACTTGATCCTTTACTTCCTGTTATTTTCTGTAAACTTCTAGTTAGATCTAGAGGCTTTAGAGGCTTATTGAAGCAGTTTAAACATTTTGGGCTGAAATGTGTAGCCTAGGTAATGTATAGCTCATATTGTATTGTGGGAGACACATCTCCCATGGTAATTGCACTTTTTATTCTTAATAGAAAGTCATCTCTGTTGTTATTTTGGCACTTTACAGATGTCTGCACTGTCAATCATATACCTAAATAATAGCCTTGACATCAGTTGATAATTCTTGCCTGGGTCAATTATTTGAGGCTTATGAATAACAGCTTTCTAATTTCTCATTTCGAATACATTATTAACTGGCATTTTTCTGTGTTAGCCCCAAAGGGAATGTCTGGTTGTGCTAAAATACAAGTTCTATTAGGCAGTATAAAAACTTAATTTCTTAATTTTTTTCTATTTACATTTGAGATTCAAATGTAGGTTTTTTCCTGGCTTTCTGTTTTTTAAGTCTATTATGGACTCAACTTTTCATTGTTTTTTTTTGTTTGTTTTGTTTTTAAACTGGTGATTGAATTTATTTGGATCATTGCAGTCACTTTTTCATGCTCAAATTATTATACCTTTGACGTATATGACCCCTTCAAGATGACTAAATTGTCGTTTTGCTACAAACGTATCAATTTTTTGAAACATTTATAAATCTCAAACTCACAGTACTGTAATGAACACCGTGTGTCTACCTAGATTAACCACTGCCGAACATTTTGCTTTATTTCTTCCCTTTCTGTCCTTTCAGGAGCTGAATCATTTGAAATTAGTTGCAAACAGTATAAATCTTTACCTCTGAGTACTTGATCATCTGTCTCCTAAGAACAGACATTTCCTTGTATGGCTACAGTTCCATTGTCATATCCAAGAAATTTACCAATAATATAATAATACTAAATTTATATAATTTTATATTGACATACTTCCAGTTATTTCAATTATGTCTTTGTACTCTGGGAGGGAGAGTGTTTTGACCCAGGCTTCAGTGAGTTATCACATGTTGCATTTGGCTGTCACATTTTTCTTTTCTATGACATTTTCCTGTTTTGATGAATCCAGGCTTGATGTCTTAGAACATCTCACAGTCTACATTGGTGTAATTGCTCTCTTAATGGTTAGGGTCAGGTTAAACACTTTTGGCAAAAATACTACATGGGTTATATTTGCCCTTCTCACATCACTTCAGGAGACAGGTAAATACTACTTGGTCCCATTACTTGTGATGCCTAATTTGATCACAGCTGAGGCTGTTGGACACTTGAACCTAGGAGTTCGAGGCTAACCTGGGCAACATAGTGGGACCCTGTCTCTGCAAAAAATACAATAATTAGCTGGGCGTGTATGCCTGTAGTCCCAGCTACTTGGGAGGCTAAGGTGGGAGGGTGGTTTCTGTTAGATTTCCACTTTGCAATGAATAATTCCATTACTATCATTATTCTTTTTGATACTCACTGGGCCTGTGGTAATGATCCCATTAATTTTTTCTCCCCATTTTTGTTGTTGTTTTTCCTCTTAATAGAAACGGTGTCACTATGTTGCTCAGACTCGGCTCAAGCAATCCTCCCATCTCAGCCTCCCACAGTGCTGGGATTACAGGTGTGAGCCATCACACCCAGCTGTCCCATTAATTTTTGAAAGCTTTTTGGCACAATATACCTTCCTTGCCCTATTCCTGGGATCACTTGTTCTGATGAGTCTTGGTTACTTTTAGTGTGATATGGTATCAGAGACTGCTATCTTGGTACTAGTGGGTATACACACATACACACTCACACATATATACATACATAGGCTCACACATAGATGCACACATAAAGCAGATAAAAGCAGAGCTGCTCTTGTTTTAGTGGACACCTAGTTGGTCTCACACACCTTATTACACTTAGAAATCACACCACACCTTCAACTGCAGCCCGTTGTGCTTTTATTTAACTCTAGGAAGCCCTACAGAGTGTAATTTGAAATTCACAGAACTTCCAGCTGTTATCAGCTGGGCGAGGAGGGCAGGTTGCCTGAGCTCATGAGTTTGAGACCAGCATGAGCAACATGGCGAAACCCCATCTCTACAAAAAAATAGAAAAATTAGATGGTCATGGTGGCTCACGCCTGTAGTCCAGCAACTTGGGAACCTGAGGTGGGAGGATCACTTGAGCCTGGGAGGTGGAGGTTGCAGTGAGCCGAGATCATGCCACTGCACTCCAGCCTGGGTGACACAGTGAGACCCTGTCTCCAAAATAAAAGAAAGAAAGAACTTTTATCATGTTCCTTCCTTTGAGCTCTTAGGGTTTGGGGACTAAATGCTGATAGTTTAAAAAAAAAAAAAAAAAAATCCTGAATACGTCTGAGAAGTGCCTTGCTTGCATGTGGTCATCCAGAATACATTCTGACTTCCAGTCAAGAATTTTTTACTTATGTGCTTTCCATGGCCCCATGAAATACGGCATTGATTTAACTCTTGCTTTTAGGGTGGGTCCCTTAAAGACATTTAAGTCAGATTTTTTTTTTCTAAACAAAAGTAGAATGTTAGCTGTATGACCTTATGCCCCTTTTCTCTTAGTAGATTCCATTGTAAGAAGCTTAGTGTCACTTAGAAGATAGATACCTAGTATTTCTGTGCTCAGTCCATCTCTTTACCTTCCCTTATCTCAGTCCCAACATGGCCAACACAGTCAATGCTGCTCTGAAGCCTTTGGAAACACTTTCCCGGATTGTGAACCAGCCCAGTAGCCTTTTTGGCAGTAAGAGTGCTTCTAGCAAGAACAAGTCTGAGCAGGATGCCCAAGGAGCCTCTCAAGATTCCAATAGCAACCAGCAGGACCCAGGTAGGGAATCAGAGCCAATGGACTGGAGAGCTGGAGGGGTGGGAGTAGTTGTTTCATGGGCCTGGGATCACAAAACTGTTCTGGCTTGGTGGTGTTTCCCTGGGAACTTGCTGGCCTTCCAGAGATCTGTCATAGTGGCGTGGGAATCTGCCCCACAAAGAATTCCTTCAAAATGCAGCCTTGTTTGGCTATCCTCACACGTAGCCTTGTCTTTTCCTTTGTCACCCATTCGTTTATTCTCTGAGAACTTGTAAACTTGCCCAAGGAAGGGACCTTATTGTCTTTGCGCTTGCCTCGTGGTGCCCAGCACATAGGCACTCTTTGATTATTTTGCTGGTTGGTTGATTGTTTCAGGCGAGCCTGGGGAAGCAGAAGTGCAGGAGGAGGATCATGATGTCACTCAGACAGAGGTGGCAGATGGGGATATCATGGATGGGGAGGCTGAAACCGACTCAGTGGTGATTGCTGGGCAGCCTGAGGTGCTCAGTTCACAAGAGATGCAGGTAGGGAGGCAGATCACCCAGCATTTCCCTGTTGCGGCGCTGAATCAAACCCTTGCCAGGTGGTGTGGGTGGGTGAGTACTTTAGATCCTTGCCTCAATGCTGGCTGCTTTGCAGAGGAGCATGGGTGGTGATATGCTTAGTAGATGCTCAGTAAATGTGTTTGTATTGTATTAAAAGAGGGGTGGGGGCAGGGTCAGGATGCCATGTACTATGAAATGATGAAGATCCCAACCAGAAAACAGGCACAGGTGAAATGTTGAAGTAGAAAGCTGGCCTGAGACCGTTGGGCCCAGGGTCTTTGATTTACTTTGGCTCTGGTTATTAATGGAAGCTCCTTAACACCACCTTCTACCTATAGCACCAGCTCTTGCTGGAGCATTAAAACAGCAGTCTTCTAAAGACCCTAAAGGAAAGCATTGTACTTTCTGGAGCTGGTAGCATTGGGTAAGAAATTGGGCCTGTGGTCCTAAGCTGCTGGCTTTAAAGAGATCTATTATGTCTTCCTGGACAGTATAAAGACAACCCAGTATCAGATAACTGGGATGGACCCATTTGAAGGACAGTCTGATTGTGGATTGGCAGCACGTGGTAGTTTCTGTGCTAATTAGCACCAAATGTGTGGTTTCATGTAACATCCTCTGTCACATGTTATCCTAGAAATGTATGCTCCTTTGCTGGCCTTTTTTAGGGTTTCAGTGCTAGCACAATGATAGACTTGTGTGCATCCATATATATGTTCTATTTCTCTCCAGGTTGAGAATGAGCTGGAGGACCTGATAGATGAGTTGCTTGAGAGGGATGGCGGATCTGGGAACAGTACAATTATAGGTGAGAGCCCCAGAACTGAGTATAGCCTCTTCCTTTGCCTCAGTCTCTCTTGGGAGGACCCTTTTTCTCATCATCTGCTTGCTCAGCTCTGCCTAAGGGCTCATAGCCAACCTAGATCGCTGCTTGTCTTGATGTTGACGGTCTTACAGATGAGAAATTCACAAGACATCTACAGGCCTGTGGCAGTCTGAAGTGTTGCCTGTGTGGGGGAGGTGGTGGGAGTGGCCATTGATACAGATGTTACATCAAGCACATCAAAAGAGTGTTTATTCATGGAGGCCTAGAGGAGGCTGTAGGGTGAGAAAGCACTTCCTTTCAGTTCTTCAATGAAGTCCAGGGGCTTTCTGCCCCTGAGTCTCAGTAGTGTAAAAAGAATGATCATTCCCTGAGGGTGGCCCTTTATAAATCTCAGAGGGAAAATGGCAAAGGTACCCTACTGTCACCTGGCTCTGAGGGTGTATGTGTTACTTGTTTTTACTTTGTTGATCAAGGAAATCAAAGGATAAATGGAAGTAGACATGTATTCTTAAGTGTTACAAAGCTTTTTCACACCCAGTATCCTCTGTGGTTTCACAATTAGTGGGATTGGCAGGGCAGATGTAATCATCCCGTTTTACAGATGAGGAAACTGAGACTCTGACAGGTAAAGTGACTGGCCAAGCTCACCTAGCTGTCTGACAGCAGACAATCCAGGTCTTATCCCTCATCCAAAAAAAATGGATATCTGCTAGGTGTACATAGCTACTTTAGACGCACCCAGTCTGGAAAGGGAAGTCCTCTGTTGTTCAGTGAAGGCTCTGCTCTGTAACCTTCAGTGAGCAGAAGTGGAGAGGATGAATCACAAGAGGACGTGCTGATGGATGAAGCTCCTTCCAACCTCAGCCAAGCTTCCACCTTGCAGGCCAACCGAGAAGGTGAGAGTGCCGAGGCCAGAAAGGCCTCCCTTCTTGCCCTGCACGTCTGACAGACACTACACTAGGGTTTTCCTGGAGGCAGCTGCCCACATGTGCAGAATAAGGAAGCATCTGTCTGCATGCGCTGACATACACCATCCACTTTATCCTCAGCCAGTTTTTCAAATAACATGTTACTACTGCTTGCCCAAAGTTTGTCACTTCTTACTTGGTTCGCTTTCTTCTCACCCGCCTGCTATCATCGCTGCAGGTTCCCTCTTGCCAACAGGATATAGTCAGTAGCAAAGTAGGGCTGAAAAGGCAAGGGGGCATCAGCAGACTTGGCCAAGTCCTAGACCATGGCTCCTCAAGCACCACCCTCTAGCCAGCCTCCACATTCAGCCACCCTGCTCAGTGTGTTGATGCATTGATTGGCACTCTCAGGAAATCGGGTCTGGCTCAGTAAGTCTGTACATCACCCCAGATCTGGTTCTTCCTCTCATAGAGTCAGATATCCCATCACCTTCCCACTCAGCCTGCTGGCCTGCACAGTAGCCTGTTTTCTAGCTACTCAGTTTAGTCCTCCAATGTGCTCCCTTTGTTTTAGATTCCATGAATATCCTGGACCCTGAGGATGAGGAGGAGCACACTCAGGAAGAGGACAGCAGTGGCAGTAACGAGGATGAGGATGATAGTCAGGATGAAGAGGAGGAGGAGGAGGAAGATGAGGAAGATGATCAGGTGAGGGGGGACTGCGTTTGGGTTGGTTCAGATGACCTCTTCCATGGGAACATAGAGCTGCAGAAAACCAACAGTCTGGGTTGCTAGCCTCAACGTCTCCCTCCCTCATGTGCACATGTGGCCATGGCACCAGGCTTCAGAAAACCCTTACCTCCAGCAATTCTCCATCTCCTATTTTCCCTTAAGGAGGATGATGAAGGTGAAGAGGGAGATGAAGACGATGACGACGATGGCTCTGAGATGGAATTGGATGAGGATTATCCTGATATGAACGCTTCTCCCTTGGTCCGATTTGAGCGCTTTGACCGGGAGGATGATCTCATCATTGAGTTTGACAACATGTTCTCCAGTGCTAGTAAGATACAGGGGCTCAGCTGGGTTTTCTCTCTTGATTCTTATACCCTTCTCTAGGGTAAACCAAGCAGTGGACCAAACCGATCTGATACAGACAGCACTTCTTTTCCTATGCTGACTTCCTGGGGCAAGGGATATCTGAATCCATCTGTCTCATTAGTGTATACTTAGGAGAAGGAATAGTGAGAGGCTGCTTTTGTTCCTTTCACCTCAGTAAATAGGCAGCCATTTTAGAGCCTGGACAACTTGATGATTTGCTTGATTAAAAAAAAAATGAGACCAAGGCTGACTGCATCAGGCACCCATGTGCGCACCACAGTGGCAGGGCAATCAATAATCCTTATGTCCATAACACAAGATCTTGAGGATTTGAATGGTCACCTTTGAGCTTGGCATTAGGGAGCAGATTTGAACATACTCACTCTATTCATCCAGGATGCATCTTTTCGGGAGAACGAGTGAATCTCTTCCTCCCCCATCAGCGTCAAAGTTCCCTTTTAGCGTCAAGTTAGAATCAAGTTCTTAGAATCAAGCTGTCTTGATAGGGCAGGTCTTGACAACTTAAATCACAAGCATGATGTAGCAGAAAACACTGAACTATTCTGGTCTGTTATCTTGGCCAATTAATCTCTTACCTCTTTGAGCCTCAGTTTGTCACCTGTAAATGAAAAGTTTGAGAAAAAAAATGGGTTGGATTAGATAACTTTCAAGATAACGTCTATGATTCTCTTTGCATTTTTGTGATTTTCATCAGTTTCCCTTAGAGTTGAGCCTCTGTCCATTCAGCAAATTGAACAATATTTGAGGAGTGCCTACTGTATCCTAGGTACTAGGGATACAGCAGTAAAGAAAAAAACAGTCCTCGTTCCTCATAGGAGTGGTCTGTTAGGAATTATAGCTAAGCAGGCATTACATTGCAGTATGGTAAGAGAGCACAGAGGTAAAGAGTTATCTAACCCAATCTGTAGAAGTCAGGCTTCACAGAGAAAGTGACATCTTAGGCCAAGAACAGAAGAGCAGGTAAAGAAGCGGGAGAGGAGTCTTCAAGGTGGAGGGAGCAGCATGTATCTGAGGGGCCTAGAAGCATCACTGTGACTGTAGTGTGGAAAATGGATTGGGAGAAGGTACTATTTAGGAGGCTGTTGCAGTATCTAAGTGAGAGATGATGGCATAAGCTATGGTAGTGTCAGTGATTGTAGATGAGTTGTGGGAATGAGGGAGAAAGGACAAAGCTCAGGTTTCCGTGTGAGGAAGTAAGGCCCAGGAGACATGATTCTGCTTGAACAAACATGGAAGAAATTTCTTTTTGACACTGACCCTTTTACATATTGTCCTTGCAGCAGACATCCCCCCATCCCCAGGAAATATCCCTACCACCCATCCACTGATGGTGCGCCATGCAGACCACAGTTCTCTGACACTGGGCAGTGGCTCTTCAACAACTCGTCTCACCCAGGGCATCGGGCGCAGTCAGAGGACCCTAAGGCAGCTGACAGCCAATACTGGCCACACCATTCATGTTCACTACCCTGGGAATCGCCAGCCCAACCCTCCTCTTATACTCCAGAGGTGAGTTACAGAGATCTGTTGGATTCATCGGAGCTCTTGTAAGAATTTTCACTGTGCTTCAGCGTTGTCTTAACCTTGGGGGAAATAGTCCATCACTTAATGTTCTTGTCACACACACAAATAAAATATTTGTTTCATTTCTTTGTGGGTCACATGTGCAACCTTTTGGGGAGTGCAGCCTTTTGGGGAATACCAAATTATGTCAATAGTTCTGTGCATGTATTTAGCAATTATTAAGTGTCTCCTGCCAAGCACTTAACACTTTAGATATAGACGGGACAAGAGCCCTGCCCTCCGGCTTAGAGTGTAGTGAAACAAACAATCTTAAGAAGTAAAAGAAAGGCATGTAAGTGTTGTAATGGTTGGTGTACAGACAACAGAGAGGGTGTAGTGGAGGCAATGTGACCTGATGCAGTGCCTGGCACGTGGGAGCTTATTGACACCCACTTGGTGCCAGAAACTATGGAATAATATACAACTTAAGTACAAAACCAGGGTGGTATTCAGAAAAATAACTTAGACTTGTGTGCACATCGTAAGGTTTATAATGTTCTGCATTTAATAGAGGATGCGTGAAGAGGATCTCACAGTAACAGATTGCAGGGCACCTCTGGACTTAACAGTGATCATGGTACCCACCATTACCCTACAGGTTGCTTGGTCCCTCAGCTGCTGCTGACATCCTTCAGCTGAGCAGCAGCCTTCCCCTACAAAGCCGGGGTCGGGCCCGCCTCCTGGTAGGCAACGATGACGTCCACATCATCGCCCGTTCTGATGATGAGCTGCTGGATGACTTTTTCCATGATCAGAGCACAGCTACCAGCCAAGCAGGCAAGTTTGTGTGGTGAAAGGGAGGGTAGAATTTGTCAGATTCTACTTTTTCCCTGTTGAGGAAAAGCAAGACAGTGTCTGCCTTATCGAAAACCCCCATTTTATAGGAGCCAGAACCACTCAGTGACTTAGCCATGGGCAACAAAAACTTTATTGTCTCTAGGTACTTGTTATGTGCTAAACATTGTGATAGACCTTGGATCCTTTTAGGGAAATACTACAATTTTTGGATCGGTGGATCAGTTAATGCTTGACAAGGCCAAGAATGTCATTCCCCTTTGTTCTCCCTACAGGAACCCTGTCCAGCATCCCCACAGCCCTGACCCGCTGGACAGAAGAATGCAAAGTTCTCGATGCTGAGAGCATGCACGACTGTGTTTCAGGTGCGTGGCAGCTTGGTTATCAGGGCAGCAGTGAGCCTTCTAGGGCTAAGACAAGCATGTGGAGAGTTGTTTCCCTGGCTCTCTGTGGCTACAAGCTCTGGCTCTTGACTTCCTCCCTGACCCCACCAGAGCAGCCTTTGATTTTTGCCTCTTTGGAACAGTGGTTAAAGTGTCCATTGTCAATCACCTGGAATTCCTGAGGGATGAGGAGCTGGAAGAAAGGCGCGAGAAGCGCAGGAAACAACTGGCTGAGGAAGAAACAAAGATAACTGATAAAGGCAAAGAAGATAAGGAGAACAGGGATCAGAGTGCACAGGTGATTCCCAAGGGCTGGGAGGATTCATCTTTGACTGTGTCTGCCGTAATGTGGTTTTGGCATACACATAGCACCAAGAATCACTGAGGAATCCTAGAACGTTCACGTTGAACCTGGGAAATTTTTTATTTCAAATTCATCATACATTCACCTGGTTTGTAGGGGAAAGAGTTTAAACCTAGAGGGGAGATTTCTCCAGTGTCTCACTGAGAAAAACGAGCCATCTCACTTAACAGTCACACTGCGTAGTCTCTGCCGCCAAGGACAGCATCGAGACAAGGAGAATAACCTTGTCTAAGTCCATGCTCTTGGTTGCCCATTTCCGTTTCTGTTGGTGGACTGCCAGTGTGGGGAATCTTACCAAGATGACCCCATTCCATCATTTAAGTAAGATCAGCCTAGGTGTCAGATCAGAGAAAATGTTGTACTCTGAACCCCGTCACCATATGTCATTTTTTCTAGGGCTCACATGTATAAAATCACTAATATAATTTTGATTTAGAAGGAAGTTACCTATTTTTTTCTGAAACTTCTGGGACTTCAGACAGAGGTCTTTTAAATGTCTGAGTAAATGAGGATAGAATGATACATTACAGTGTATCACTTGATATAAAAGGGGAGAATCTGATAGAAATACAAAGAAATAAGACTTGAGAGTGAAAGACTTCAGTATACCCTACTCAGCAGTTAGGGAATCAGGTAGATTAAAAATAAGGGTAGTGAAGTGTTCAGTTAAAATAACAAGCTTGATGTAACAAGTATCTATATAGAACTTTTTACCTAATACACAGTTACATTGTTTCAAACATGATATAGGATGGAAAATAAGTGAACCTAGCATATGACTGAAAAGGCTAGAGTGGACAAAATAAAAAATAAGCCCCATGAAGGGAAAGATACATAGATGAAACCAAGAAATTCTTGCTAGAGTGATCATGATCGTGCCCATTCCTAAGGGGGTTTTTATTATCCTTTCCTTCCATGTTTATTTCCCCCTCACCCTGAAACCATTCTTGAACCTGAGTATGTATAGAGAAATTGGACATATATTTGCACAGTGAAATGTTCACCTTCCTTTGGTCACATGGCCAAAGCATTCTCCATTAGATCACTGAACTCCTAGATGGTCTGGGTGGAGGATGGTGACTATTACAGTTGACCTCTATCTTAGGTGCTTGCAAAGTTCCACATTGGTCTGTCCCTTCTTTTTGCAGTGTACTGCATCTAAGACAAATGACTCTACCGAACAGAATCTCTCAGGTAACTCTCCTTCCCTTTCTCCCTTCTTACTAATTGATTGGTTGCTTTCTCCTGATAGTTCCGAGTAGCTGGCCCACATAGGCTGAAGATGGACACTGGTGCTCTGTGGGATGAGGTAGTAGATTGTATAGTTTTAGGGTCATACCCCATCTTGGAGATAACTATACAGTCTACTGTCTTTCCCACGGTGGTACACTTCTTCTCCGACTGGCTCTGTTCAGGTTCTTGTTCTGGTTATTATCTACTTCATTCTGACATGGGTAATGAGATCATGTGTCTTGTTTATTTCCTGACTGCAACTCTGTCCTCTGAAACAGCATGTTCATGTACATCTTTGAAGTGGCTGGTCCTTTGATGACCACCATGGTGTGGCACTTCATGAGAATGATGACAGTGGTTCTCAAATGCCAGTCCTCTGTGGAAACGAACAAAATCAAGGAGCTGGAGCTGTAATGCCTTTTTCATAAAGCTGAATTTATTCCCTTTAAAAGACTCTTTTTGTATTTAGAGATTATATTCCTAATTCTGTGGTATCAAAATATTTTTATTAAACGATGTTGATTGGATGTTTTTTTCTTACATGACTGAACTAAAAGTTGGCAACCCCTACATTAGTCTCTACTTTTTGTTCTTTTTTTAATTAAATTTTATTGGTCCATGGAATCTAAAAGTCTAGGAACATTGTCTTGGATAGTGTGCTATTCAGGAAGGTAGCTCTGTGGGCTTAGTGGTATGACTGCCATATGCTCCCTGTTCCCTCTGATCTTCTTAACAGTGGTCAGTAGCCATTTTGTGATTCTATCAATTGGGTCATGTGATATCATATGTCTCCTTCACCCATATTTCCTCAGAACATTGTTCTGCCTCCCTACACCTGTCTCCTTTGGCACTTGAGTTGGAAAATCATTGTACTAAAGCCTGCACAATATTTTTTAAAGCGGTGAAGTAGGGTAGATGCCTTGGTACCCTTAATCTAGCAAAAGATCTTTAAAAGAGTCTGTCACCACGTAAAAGGGCCTTTTGCCTGCTGCCCTTATTAGAGGATTGTGCTCATGCCAGGGTGAGGTAGTAAGTTGTATTGTTGTGGGGTAGGGATATTAGGCCCCAATTAGAAGATAACTATACAACTTACTACTTTCCCTGGTGTGTGGCATATTCACACTTAGCCTTAGCAGTGTTGCCTCCATCAGACAAAGTTGTAGATGATCCTTGGATAATTAGGACTGGAAGAAAAGAGACATGGAAGGGGACAGATAGTGTTTAGGGTGAGGCAGATGTCATTATAAAGTGACTTGTCTTTCATTAATTGGAGCATATAATTATTTTATCTTTGGGCATGAACTCAAACATTTTGCTTTTCTTCAACTGTGTAATGAGTGCATTTTCTTAGTAGTAGAACAGGAACGTGCACAAGGGAATGGAAAGCATACTTTAAGAATTTTGGGCTGGGCGCAGTGGTTCATGCCTGTAATCCCAGCACTTTTGGGAGGCCAAGGCGGGTGGATCACCTGAGGTCAGGAGTTTGAGACCAGCCTGGCCAACACTGTGAAACCTCGCCTCTACTCAAAATACAAAAATTAGCCGGACGTGGTGACACTCGCCTGTAGTCCCAGCTACTCAGGAGGCTGAAGCAGGAGAATTGCTTGAACCCAGGAAGCGGAGGCTTCAGTGAGCTGATAACACGCCACTGCACTCCAGCCTGGGCAACAGAGCAAGACTGTCTCAGAAGAAAAAAAAAAAAGGTTTTGAAAGGCTGGACGCGGTGGCTCACGCCTGTAATCCCAGCACTTTGGGAGGCCAAGGCAGGTGGATTGCTTGAGCTTAGGAGTTTGAGACCAGCCTGGGCAACATGGCAAGACCCTGTCTCTACTAAATATACAAAAAATTATTCAGGTGTGGTGGCACATGCCTATAGTCTCAGCTACTTGGGAGACTAAGGTGGGAGGATCACCTGAGCCCGGGAGGTAAAGGCTGCAGTGAGCCATGATTGTGCCACTACACTCCAGCCTGGGCAACAGTGAGACCCTGTCTCCAATAAAAAACAAAAAGAGTTTTGAAATAAATTCTCACCATTTCTTGCTCCAAACAGATGAAGTGGGAGGATCAATCGGATTTTGGTAGTTAGATTTTCTGTGTACCTACAGAGACATTTAGCCTCACCCTATATGGCCTGAAATCTTCTCCCTTCCACCTGGAGGGCACAGAAAGGATTTTATTCTTAGGATCCACAGAGTCAGAGCTCCAGTTCTTGCATTCTTGGGACAGAGATAGCACTGTGCCTTAGCCTTCATCCTTAGTATACCAGACCAGAGATGTTCCTTTGTGGGGGAACATCTTTAGGGGGGAGCATTTTCACTGTGGGGGTAATCACTGGCTGGGTGGGATACTTGTCAGGCCACATTTGCTGATTGGGGTGGCCTCCATTATCATTGGCTGATTGCCTCTTAACCACTATTGTTGTTCTTTCCGAGAAAGATGGGACGCCTATGCCTGACAGCTACCCAACAACCCCATCTTCAACTGATGCAGCTACATCTGAGTCCAAGGAGACCCTTGGCACTCTGCAGTCCTCACAACAGCAACCAACACTCCCAACCCCACCAGCTTTGGGAGAGGTTCCTCAGGAGCTGCAGTCCCCAGCTGGAGAAGGGGGCAGCTCTACACAGCTATTGATGCCTGTAGAGCCAGAGGAATTGGGTCCCACAAGGCCAAGTGGGGAAGCAGAAACAACGCAGATGGAGTTATCCCCAGCTCCCACTATAAGTGAGTAGAATTTCAACATTTGGGAAGGATGGAACAAGAGGGAAGAAAGGATGTCTTTGTAGCTTCTCTTTGCTCTCTTGCTTGAGAGAAAAAGTCGGAGCTCAACTTCTCAAATAATAAGATCTCATCTTGCACATTCACTTTCTTAAGTGAAGTTGAGGTCCTGAACTGGTGATAGTTCAATGTCTAACGATATTGGTGATGATACCAACAGTTCATTGAGGCAATTACTGTTCCTGGGCTATCACCCCAGGCTTATTATTTAAAAACAACTCTCCAGCTTTGCATGGTGGCTCATAATCCCAGCACTTTGGGAGGCTGAGGCAGGGGGGGATCATTTGAGCTCTCAGGAGTTTGAGACCAGCCTGGGCAACATAGTGAGACCTCATCTCTATGGGGGAGGGGGAGGGACTCCAAAATCGATGGTGTTATTTACATGAGTAAACTGAAACTCAGAAATGAAATAATTAACCCAAGTCACTCTATAAGTGGTTGAACTGGAATTAAAATCCAGATCTGTCTGACTTTAAAACTTACTCTCCTTTCACAGTTTCCAGGATGGCAAGCATGTCACCCCACAGTTAGAGCTCTCCCATTCTCCTGGCAGACACTGTTTATCTCATTACACTATTTCTCACTGGTTTGAAATGGGGCCTCAAAAGTCTTCTCAGCAGTATTTCAACAGGGTAATTTGATACCTGCTTGCCATCCCTGTTCTATACCATCTTGCCTGTGAAGTTCTCTGGAGAGACCTTAAGGTGTCAGTTTTTTCTTTCAAGGAACCTTGTTTATTTTATTTTATTTTACTTTATTTTTATTTATTTATTTATTTTTTGAGAAAGAGTCTTGCTGTGTCACCCAGGCTGGAGTGCAGTGGTGTGTGGTCTTGGCTCACTGCAACCTCCGCCACCTGAGATCAAGTGATTGTCCTGCCTCAGCCTCCCAAGTAACTGGGACTACAGGTGCACGCCACCATGCCCGGTTGATTTTTGTGTTTTTAGTAGAGACGAAGTTTTGCCATGTTGGCCAGGCTGATCTGGAACTCCTGACCTCAGGTGATCAACACGCCTCAGCCTCACAGAGTGCTGGGATTACAGGCATGAGCCACCATGCCCTACTGAAACCTTGTTTCTTTAGAGAACCACAGGATATACACGTGCAAGTGGTGCCTGCAGTCAATCAAAGTGAAAAAAATCCCTTACCCAGGCTGGGCACGGTGGCTAACACCTGTAATCCAAGCACTTTGGGAGGCCGAGGCAGGTGGATCATGAGGTCAGGAGTTCAAGATCAGCCTGGCCAAGATGGTGAAACCGCATCTCTACTAAAAACTTAAAAAATTAGCCGGGCGTGGTAGCAGGTGCCTGTAATCCCAGCTACTGGGGAGATGCAGAGAATTGCTTGAACCCGGGAGACGGAGGTTGCAGTGAGACGGAGGTTGCAAGATTGTGCCACTGCACTCCAGCTGGGCCACAGAACGAGACCCCATCTCCAAAAAAAAAAAATCCCTTACCTGGGTTGCCTAGGGAAGATGTTTCAACAGGCATGCCTGGAACACAGTAAATGTTCAAGAATTGATAGAAAGGGCTTGAGCTGAATCTTAAAAAAACTCAAAGTGAGATTGAGAGGGAGACAGCAAGGGAAAAGTGAGAAGTCTGAGCTGAAATGCCCCTAAGGAAGCAGCCCTGTCAAAGACTTTGTCTGTCATTTTGCCCCCTTTCCAGATAGAAGCCTAACTTCTCCCTATGACTTTTTCCTAGCTTCTCTTTCCCCAGAGAGAGCTGAGGATTCTGATGCACTGACGGCTGTCAGCAGTCAGCTGGAAGGCTCTCCTATGGATACAAGCAGCCTGGCTTCCTGTACCCTAGAGGAGGCTGTGGGTGATGCTTCAGCAACTGGCAGTTCTGAGCAGCCCAGAGCAGGCAGCTCCACTCCTGGGGATGCCCCACCAGCTGTGGCGGAAGTGCAAGGCAGGAGTGATGGGTCAGGGGAATCTGCCCAGCCACCTGAGGACAGGTAAGCATGTGTGGGCAAAAGAAGGGTAGGATATATTGGAGGGTCTTTCAAAGCACATTTCATACTTGTCAACTAATGGACATGCTTGTTATGCTGGGGAGATAAACTTGGTTTCTGTGAGAAAGGGGTATTGTAGGACTGTTTTATAAACGAGAAGACATAATACAACAACCTGAGCGTGATTTCCCTCAGCTCCCCCCCTGCATCCTCTGAGAGCTCTTCCACCAGAGATTCTGCCGTGGCCATTTCTGGAGCAGATTCTCGAGGAATCCTAGAAGAGCCGTTGCCTTCAACAAGCAGTGAAGAAGAAGATCCCCTTGCAGGTGAGCTCCATGTATGCCCAGGTCATCCTGGGATTGTTTTGGCTTCTAGTGGCCCTTGGCATGGAAATGCCCACCAGCCAAACAGTTCCATTCAGGTGGAGGGCATGTATGTGGGAGGACTGACAATAAGGGGGGTGCTGGTGTGGCATAATGAAATGGGTCCAGCCTTAGGAGTCAAACTGATCTTGGCTCACTCAAATTCCCCCACTCTGCCACTTCTACCTTTTACAACCTAGGGTCATTATTTAATTTCTGTGATCATGAATGATACCGAGGGGGTGATGATATCTGCGTGGTAGGTTATTTATAAAGGGTAAGTAACAGTGCATGCAGTCTAGCAAATAACAAAAGCTATTCTGAGCCCAGGGAAAGTGGGGTGGGCCTTCTCTGTGTCCCATGTCTTGCAAGCAGTGAAGACATACACACTGGTTTCCCTCAAGCAGTGACATAGGTTTATTTTCTCCAAGTACATATTAGGCACCAATAGAGGTATGAGAGGCTGGGCACGGTGGCTCATGCCTATAATCCTGAAAATTTGGGAAGCAGAGGTCAGAGGATCACTTGAAGCCAAGAGTTTAAGACCAGCCTGGGCAACACAGGGAGACCCCGTCTCTACGAAAATATATATGTAAATTAGCCAGGCATTTTGGTGCATGCCTGTAGTCCCAGCTACTCAAGAGGCTGAGGCAGGAAGACTTGAGCCCAGGAGCTCAACACTGCAGTGAGTCACGGGTTGCACCACTACACTCCGGCCTGGGCAACAGACCAAGACCCCATCTCAAAAATTTAATAAGGCATGAATCCCTTTACATGTTATATCTCCCCTCAGGTATCAGTCTCCCTGAAGGCGTGGACCCCTCTTTTCTGGCTGCCCTGCCTGATGACATCCGTCGGGAAGTTCTACAGAACCAGCTAGGCATTCGTCCACCAACCCGGACTGCCCCCTCCACAAATAGCTCAGCGCCTGCAGTGGTGGGGAATCCTGGTGTGACTGAAGTGAGCCCTGAGTTTCTGGCTGCCCTGCCTCCAGCTATTCAGGAGGAAGTATGTGAGCGGGAAGGTGGTGGGGCCAGGCTGCCTGGCAGGAGAAATGCCCTCATTGACTTCTTCTGCTCCATAGGTACTGGCACAGCAGAGAGCTGAGCAGCAGCGACGAGAACTGGCACAGAATGCCAGCTCAGACACCCCTATGGACCCTGTGACCTTCATCCAGACTCTGCCCTCAGACCTGCGCCGTAGTGTCCTAGAGGATATGGAGGACAGCGTGTTAGCTGTGATGCCACCTGACATTGCAGCTGAGGCTCAAGCCCTGAGACGAGAGCAGGAAGCCCGGCAGCGACAGCTCATGCATGAGCGTCTGTTTGGGCACAGTAGCACCTCTGCACTCTCTGCTATTCTCCGAAGCCCGGGTACAGAGGGAGGCAAGTGGGAGGGCTCTCAAAAGCTTTAGCTAGATGAGGCTGTATTTTCTTACCTTTGTATTACCTGTATCCAATTTACACCCTCTCCACAATCTCAGTTTTCTTTTTCTTTTCCTTCCAGCTTTCACCAGTCGCCTAAGTGGCAACCGTGGGGTCCAATATACTCGCCTTGCTGTGCAGAGAGGTGGCACCTTCCAGATGGGGGGTGGCAGCAGCCATAACAGGTACCTTTGTCTGTTTTTACCTTACTATATCACCACTCAAGTCTACTAGCCCAACTCCCTTAGCTTTATAGGTGGAGGAGCTAAAATCCTGACAGGCAGGCAGGATGGTCTCTCTGAGCCATTTCCTTGAATAAGTGAGAGAGCCAGATCCTTGGACTCCCCATTCAGAAAACTACACCTTTTGGTTAGTCTTGCTACTGAAGACCACAATCGCAAAAGCAGGCTGGCAGCAGGTGCTAACTATGGTTTTAACGAGAAGGAACACCACTTGTCTCCCATGCAAGTAGTAAAACAACTAACACCTGCCTTGAGTTTATAACACCTAGGCTAGGGAAGTATAGAGGAGTGAGTTAGCCAGGCTAAAACAGAGTGGGCCTGACATGGCAAAATGTGAAAAGAGTGATTGGTTCCTATAAGGCCACAAACTCCTGGTGGTCTAGGCAAGGCAGAAACTAGCTTTGTCTCCTAGACTTAGGTACAGTCAGATTTTACCAGTCTATGGATGACACCTCTGCTGTCTTCTCAGTCGCCGTGTGATGTAGGGCAAGTCACTTAACCTGTTTGAGCCTCTTGTTTATCATCTCAAAAATGGGTGGTTCTCGGCCAGGTGTTGTGGCTCACGCCTATAATCCCAGCACTTTGGGAGGCTGAGGCAGGTGGATCACTTGAGTCCAGGTGTTCAAGACCAGCCTAGGCAACATGGCAAACCTGATCTCTACCAAAAATACAATAAGTAGTCGGGTGTGGTGGCGCACACTAGTAATCCCAGCTACTCGGGAGGCTGAGGCACGAGAATCACTTGAACCCCGGCGGGTGGAGGTTGCAGTGAGCCGATACCGTGCCACTGCACTCCAGCCTGGGTGACAGAGTGAGACTCCATCTCATCATAAAGCTGGTGGGGGTGGGGGTTGATTCTCTAAGCTGTACAGCAGCCCTGAAAGGATGATGTACAGTCATTGTAAAGTGCATGGTACATAGTAGACACCCAAGAGGGCAGCTGTTACTATGAAGAGCCCTTGGACTGGACACCCTCCTTTCTCAAGCTTCCTTGGAGATACCCAGCTCATTCCCCTCTCCCATTCTTATGCCTAATCCCAGAGCTCTAGCCACTGAAGTGTTACCCAAACACCATGTTCTGTTTCCAGGCCTTCTGGCAGTAATGTAGATACTCTCCTCCGCCTCCGAGGACGGCTCCTTCTGGACCACGAAGCCCTTTCTTGTCTCCTGGTCCTACTTTTTGTGGATGAGCCAAAGCTCAATACTAGCCGTCTACACCGAGTACTGAGAAATCTCTGCTACCATGCCCAGACCCGCCACTGGGTCATCCGCAGTCTGCTCTCCATCTTGCAGCGCAGCAGTGAGAGTGAGCTATGCATTGAAACACCCAAACTCACTACAAGTGAGGAAAAGGGCAAAAAGTCGAGCAAGAGCTGTGGGTCAAGTAGCCATGAGAACCGTCCCCTGGACCTGCTACACAAGATGGAGTCGAAGAGCTCCAACCAGCTTTCCTGGCTCTCAGTATCCATGGATGCAGCCCTAGGCTGCAGGACTAATATATTTCAGATCCAGCGTTCAGGGGGGCGTAAACATACAGAGAAGCATGCAAGTGGTGGCTCCACCGTCCACATCCACCCCCAAGCTGCTCCTGTTGTCTGCAGACACGTTTTGGACACACTCATTCAACTGGCCAAGGTGAGGGTTTCGAACCCAACTCCTGGGGATGGAAGAAGGGTGGCAGCAAGAGCCTGGGTGAAAGTTGAACACTAAGCAGGCTAGCGTGTCTTTTTGCTCTTATTTTAAGTGTTGAGCCCTGTATTGTTTCTGGGGGATTGTCCTATATATTCCTGGGGTTTTTTCATTCTTTTCCATTTTTATGTATTGTCTTAATCATCAAAACAACTGGGCTATATGATTCCTGTTTTACAGATGAAGAACCTGGGATTCAGAACATTTTATTCATTTTGTCATATGATTAGAAAGTGATGGAGCTGGACCTAGAATTTAGTGTTCTTTCGATAATAAGCATTGCTGCCATCTATCAAAGGCCTGCCTTATGCCAGGCACTGTGCAATACATCATGTCGTTTAATCTCCAACAACTTTGCAAGGAAGTGTAGTTATCCTCTCCATTTTATAAGTGCAGAGACTAAAACTCAGGAAAAGTTTACTCGTGAGTCTGTATTGCTACAAAGCCCTCATTCATTTCTCTAGGCTGCTTTACTATCTGTTGGATAAAACTCTTATATGACATATCCCCCAATATTTACCAAAATTGTCTGAAGGAAAGTCTGGGAACCAGTTGTCTTTTCCCTATCAGGAAGGCTCATCCTCTGTGAAGACGTCCTAGACCAAGCCTGTCCTCCTTTTCCCGGCAGGTATTTCCCAGCCACTTCACACAGCAGCGGACCAAAGAAACAAACTGTGAGAGTGATCGGGAAAGGGGCAGTAAGGCCTGTAGCCCATGCTCCTCACAGTCCTCCAGCAGTGGCATTTGCACAGACTTCTGGGACTTATTGGTAAAACTGGACAACATGAATGTCAGCCGGAAAGGCAAGAACTCCGTGAAGTCAGTGCCAGTGAGCGCTGGCAGTGAGGGGGAAACCTCTCCATACAGCCTTGAGGCCTCTCCACTGGGGCAGCTCATGAACATGTTGTCACACCCAGTCATCCGCCGGAGCTCTCTCTTAACTGAGAAACTCCTCAGACTCCTTTCTCTCATCTCAATTGCTCTCCCAGAAAACAAGGTGTCAGAAGCACAGGCTAATTCTGGCAGCGGTGCTTCCTCCACCACTACTGCCACCTCAACCACATCTACCACCACCACCACTGCCGCCTCCACCACGCCCACACCCCCTACTGCACCCACCCCTGTCACTTCTGCTGCAGCCCTGGTTGCTGCCACGGCTATTTCCACCATTGCCGTAGCTGCTTCGACCACAGTGACTACCCCCACGACTGCTACCACTACTGTTTCAAGTAAGTGTGGATGTAGACTGGGAGCTGTAGGGTATATACTGTTGCACCCACTTCACCCCCTTTTCCATCCAGATAGTTCTCCCTCAGTGATAGCAATCAGCTTGGTTTGTGTTTGTGAGAGCAGAATGTGTCCATTCTCAACCTCATCTGTCCCAGTTCTCTCACTCTCCCTTCCTCCATCCCTGTCTCTCTTTCTCTCTCTCTTGCTCTCTCCCCTGCCTCTCATACACACACACCTTTGAAGGTCAGCAGGCATTCACTGAATGTGGCTTCCCTAGGCTAGGCACCAAAAGGAGGAAAGAAAGTTCCATCCTCAGGGAATTCCCAGCCTTTCCAGTCTTGTTGAGGGAGCCAGTTCTCATGGGAAATAGTTAAAGGGCAGGCAGGATACAGTGTGATTCAGAGTAACCAGATCATCCCTGGAAATAAATGGAAATCTGTCCCTGCTACAAATTAGTAAGAATTATCTGAAGAGAAGTAGGTTTTAAAGAATAGAGGGGGCCATAATGGTGGGGGAATAGTTGGAAGAAATGCCTGGGGTTCTTGATCAGCTTAGAAGTTACAGTCATAGGAGTCCTCTTTGAGTTTATGGTGAGACCTGATTGCACCACTGCATTCTAGCTTGGGCAACAGAGCGAGACCCTGTCTCTAATAAAAAATAAAAAGCCTTTAGCATCCCAAGTCATTTAGATTTGCCTTTGGTGGGTGGGTTTTCCTTTTCAGTACTTTCCCATTTTGAAGCCCTGGGCAATTCAGTGATTCCTTGGTTTTGTCACTTAGTCCCTGGCTTGTGAATTTCACAGAGACTTAAAGTGTTCTGTCTGTTTTCTCAAAGTTTCTGCCACTACTAAGGGCAGCAAATCTCCAGCGAAGGTGGGTGATGGGGGCAGCAGCAGTACGGACTTTAAGATGGTGTCCTCTGGCCTCACTGAAAACCAGCTACAGCTCTCTGTAGAGGTGAGTCCAAGCTCTTCTGACCTGCTAAGACTTGGGGAGAAAGGATAAACAGGGTAGATAATGATTTTGTTCTCAGGCTGGAACTTACTCCTCCTGTCTTCTTTTTATCAGGTGTTGACATCCCACTCTTGTTCTGAGGAAGGCTTAGAGGATGCAGCCAACGTACTACTGCAGCTCTCCCGGGGGGACTCTGGGACCCGGGACACTGTTCTCAAGCTGCTACTGAATGGAGCCCGCCATCTGGGTTATACCCTTTGTAAACAAATAGGTAATAGCAGGAGTAAAGCATTCTTCTCTCTTTCTGAAAGTTTCCATTTAGCTGCTTCCTCTTTCTGGAATCCTTTCCTGAATCCCCAAGCTGAATCAGATACCTCCATGTCCCTATAACACAGCCTCCATGCTCCCTCTGTCTGTCATAACACAGATTACCCTGGGTTATCATCTGTTTTCCTCTGCTCAGTTATTTGAAAGCAAGGCTGGGTTTGTCTCCTCATCCCCACTGCCCGGCACACATTGGTGCTTAATAAAGGGAAAAAAGAACACGTGGGAACAGCAGTGCCTGTCTTCTCCATGCTGGGCACTCGTAATAACCCTGTGATAAGACTGCTGAGGCAGCTTCACCCCTTCAAAGTATGTGCCTACACTGCATTCAGCCTCAGGAATTACAGAGTCAGATTAGTACTCTCTGCTCTTGTGTAATTTTGAAGATACAAAAATTCTAAGAACAGTTACAAATTACCTAGTTGTTATCATCTTCCTCCCTGTTTTACTGAGGAGAAAGCCAAAACCCAGGGTGATAAAGTGATTGGACCAAGGAGTACAGCCAGGTTTTCTTTCAACATAGAGTCTCTCTACCCTGTCCCACCCTCATCCCAATCATGAGTCTCCCTAGATCTTGGCTACATACTTAGTTCTGTCTCTCCTTCACTCCCATGTCCCTAAGTCTGGGGTGATAGGAGAGTTGGTTGGCCTGTATAACTCAGGGTGTTCTTTGCTGCATGAAAATTACAACATTCTTCCAGAAAGAATTTAGCCTCTGACCTTTCTCTCTTGGCTGCCACCATCTATTCCACACCTGTGGGCCAGGCACTGTCTAGGCAGTCTACCATATATTTATATCTTAATTCTTATAGCAACCTTGTGAGGTTAGGCAGTAATATTCCCAATATTAATATTGGTAAGCAAATTGGGCAAGGGGTCAAGAAATTTGCCTGAAACCACCGCAGAACCTCAGTAATTTTGAGAGATACATGGGATTTCAATCAGGATCTGTCTAGCTCCAGAGGAGATACTGTTTCTCTTCTACATGAAACTCATTTCATACAGATTCAGCAGATACCTGTGGCCATAGGTAAATTGATAGTCCCAGGTGACGATCCATGGACACACATAAAAAGCTGAACAGAGCACGATTCCAACTCACTCTAGGTTCTTTGCAGCTGAGCAACGAAGAGTGGCCTAAGCAGGTGTCTTAGAGAGATTTGGCTTTTAGCCACTTTACCAGGGGAGTCTCTGAACACTTGCTGACTCCTCTGCCTGCTCAGGTACCCTGCTGGCCGAGCTGCGGGAATACAACCTCGAGCAGCAGCGGCGAGCCCAATGTGAAACCCTCTCTCCTGATGGCCTGCCCGAGGAGCAGCCACAGACCACCAAGCTGAAGGGCAAAATGCAGAGCAGGTGGGTGGTAGCCACCCTTTGACTGGGGGCTTGAATCTGGGATATTCTGGAAGATGGCTCTTGCTGGTTTCCTGGTCTTTTTTATTTCTCTGGGTGATTTTCGTATCTTTCCTATACACACTTGACCCATTTTTTTCTACTTTCTACTTGGAAGATTTCCTTCTGAGTTTCCTTACCCCTCTGGTTGACACCAGGAAGCCTTGCTTGCTTTGGGTGTTTATACTTTGATGCTGTCAATATACGCAAGCCACCTCTACACTATCCAGGTTTGACATGGCTGAGAATGTGGTAATTGTGGCATCTCAGAAGCGACCTTTGGGTGGCCGGGAGCTCCAGCTGCCTTCTATGTCCATGTTGACATCCAAGACATCTACCCAGAAGTTCTTCTTGAGGGTACTACAGGTCATCATCCAGCTCCGGGACGACACACGCCGGGCTAACAAGAAAGCCAAGCAGACAGGCAGGCTAGGTATGGAACTAGAGTGTCCAGTTGAGGGGAAGGGTTGGTGGCGGTAAAGCCAGAGTCCTTGGAGGTGCAGGACTTAACGGCCTGTCTCCTTCCTGTTTGACCTTTCCAAAAGGAAAATGATTATCCTTTTTTCAGAATGTTGATGGCTGCATTCTACATCTCATTCAAGCTATCTGCGTAGGAAATTCATTAGGGGGAGCGGGAATTAAGGGGGAGTGGAAATCTGGCAGGGAAGTTGGGGGCCAACCTTTTGCTGAACAAGACTTAACTCACTAGGTGCATCTCCTTTCTGCTTCCTTGGTCATTTCTAACTAAGCCGTGGCTTGACAAATCATTTTCCCTGCCTCTTTCCTCCTGTCCCACAGAACCCTCTCGCACAAAACCATCCGTCTGTCTAGCATCATGCCCCCTGCCCTTATCTGTAATGGTAAATCTTAGCGCCTGATGATGAGTGCTCTGAAGCTTCCTGAGCTAAAGCTCAAAAGACCTCAGCAAGATGCCCTGTGGCAGCCCAGGAGATAGGAGAGAGAATATTGGGCTTTCCCTCTTCCTATATTTTATATCTTGCCTTCCTCTTTCTCTTTCTCCCAGGTTCCTCCGGTTTAGGCTCAGCTAGCAGCATCCAGGCAGCTGTTCGGCAGCTGGAGGCTGAGGCTGATGCCATTATACAAATGGTACGTGAGGGTCAAAGGGCGCGGAGACAGCAACAAGCAGCAACGGTTAGCATGATGCCTGTGGCCCCTCATTCATTTGTCTCTCCACTCATCCCCCCACCATGTCATCAGTGGGGTTTCATTGCCTTTACCTTGTATGCTTTTGCATTAAGTTTGCTATATGAATGCTTCTGGACAAAAGGGTTACTTTCTGTTGGTGTTTTCCTATTTGTTGATTGGTTTGTTGGTTTGATTTGATTTAAAGCTTGGCCATCATACCCCACTCCCAGCTATCCAGTCAACAGTGGCGCTTTTGCAAACTGCCTGATGCTAAGTGTTGTCTGGGTTCTAAGGGGATATGGGGTGAAGTTTTTTTTCAGTCTCATGGAACAATGCAGGTACATCAGAAACATCTCAGGAATCCTACCATTGAAAGTCCCCCAAGCTTGGTACATATCCCACACAGCCACTTCTGTCTGTGGCTGCTCCCTCCACCCTGCCCTCTGCCTTTATTCTCCGTAACCCCTTGGTACCTAGGCACTCAGGCACTTTTAGGAGGAAACCTTCAGGTACTTAAATAGCCAACTCAGTGTTGGGGTCCCGGCATTGAGTGGCTGCAGTAAAAGCCTGGCATCACATATGTATGCTGTGGCACTCCCTCATTGTTTTCCTGTCCTTGCAACATGTAAGTTACCTTTCCAAGGTCCAAGAAAGGTATCCTAAGACCTGATATTTCTTTGCATATAATTACTGTTATACAGTATGGTTTTATTGAATAGGCAGGGAAAAGCCTTGAACTTAAGGGAAGTGACTCTAGGAAGGTAGAAAGGGAAAATAAAGCTGTTATTCTGGAGTATTTTTTCTGCCTAGTCTCTTTCCCATTACCCGAAAAGATGTTGGCTTTTTAAATTATCCCACTCATGAGAGGTTGCTCTAATTCTCCTGTTATTTCCCCTTTTGTGAGCAAACAGAAACAAAGAGCAAACCTACCTTCCACCCATCTGAATCTTTTATACATACATACATACACACACACACACACACCCCCACACACACACCAGAAGACGACAAAGTTTGTATACAGGAGGCTAGTTCTGACTGGTCACAGATCTGGATTGTAGACTGTAGGAAATGTAGGCATCCGAGGAGCTGTTGGGAAAAGCTTGGAAAACTTAACACTGGAGAAAAGCAGAAGAGTTGAGAAAGGCATCCTTTTGTCCTGGATAGCTACAGTTTCCCCACCCAAATATGGGAAGTTTCTTTGCAAGCTCAATGTGTGAGAAGTGGAAGGGCCAACCTCTAGCCTGCCTCTAAGGAAAGCAGAGTTGCACCCTTATGTGATTTTTGTCTCCCTTTTATCCAGTCGGAGTCTAGCCAGTCAGAGGCATCTGTCCGGAGGGAGGAATCACCCATGGATGTGGACCAGCCATCTCCCAGTGCTCAAGATACTCAATCCATTGGTCAGTACTACTTCCTGTTTCCAGCCGAGCAAAAGTCTTCTGGAATGTCTGCTGAATCCTCTGCTCCCAGCATATATAAGCCCAGTGTTTTCCCATTTCTTCCAGTAAACCCTGGTTTCTGTAAATGATAACAGGTGTTTGACAACCAAGGCACACTTTTCTTTCCTGTAGTAAAGAAACTATATGGTGGGATATTATGCATTCAGACAGCATGTTTTTGTGGGGTTTTTTGTTATTGTGGTGGTGGTTTTTGAGACAGTCTCCCTCTGTTGCCAGGCTAGAATGCAGTGGCACGATCTCTGCTCACTGCAACCTCTGCCTCCTGGGTTCAAGCAATTCTCATGTCTCAGTCTCCCGAGTAGCTGGGATTACAGGCACGTACCACCACACCTGGCTAGTTTTTGTATTTTTTTTTTAGTAGAGACGGAGTTTTGCTATGTTGTCCAGGCTGGTCTCAAACTCCTGACCTCAGGTGATCCACCTGCCTTGGCCTCCCAAAGTGTTAGAATTACAGGCGTGAGCCACCGCGCCCAGCCCAGCCCGTGTTTTAAAACTTTTGTTTTATTATTGAGGCAGGGTCTTTCTCCGTCACCTAAGCTAGGATGCAGTAACGCAGTCATAGCTCACTGCAATCTCAAACTTCTGGGCTCAGTCAATCCTCCTGCCTCGGCTATGAGTAGCTGGGACTATAAGGGACAGGCCACCATGCCCAGCTAATTTTTTTTATTTTTGTAGAAATGGAGTCTCACTATGTTGCCCGGGCTGGTCTTGAACTCCTGGCCTCAAGCCATCCTCTCGCTTCAGTCTCCCGTGTTTATTTATTGATTGATTGATTGATTTTTGAGTCGTAGTCTCGCTGTGTCGCCCAGAGTGGGGTGCATGGTGCCATCTCGGCTCACTGCAACCTCCGCCTCCTGGGTTAAAGTGATTGTCCTGCCTCAGCCTCCCAAGTAGATGGGATTACAGGCGTCCGCCACCATGCCTGGCTAATTTTTTTTGTGTGTGTGTTTTTAGTAGAGACAGGGTTTCGCCATATTGGCCAGGCTGGTTTCGGACTCCTGACCTCAGGTAATCCACCCGCCTCGGCCTCCCAAAGTGCTGGGATTACAGGTATGAGCCATGGCCGACCAGCCCTAGTCTCCCATGTTTTAAATCTTGGCTCCCCCATTTACTGGCTCTGGGACCTGAGGCAAACCTCTTCGTTAGGTTTCCTTGTTTAAAATAGGAATGTTCAGTTCTTAGGATTAAATGAGTTAACACATGTATAGTGGTTAGAGAAGCCTTGTAGGACAACCATTGTTGAAATGCTGTATTAAGTCATTTACTTTTCATCAGGATTTGGGGAGATAGATGTTATTCCTGTGTTCTGTATTCACCTTCTTTTACCTAAGGTAATATGATTTGCAAGTACCAGAGCCAGGATTCAAACCTAAGGCTGTCAGAACCTTGAAGAATAGTCAGGATTTGGGTAAAGAATGAACAGCAAAGGTCAAGAAGAAACCTAAGCAGGGCAGGTGTATGGGGGTCGGGGATTGATGAGGAAACAGTCACTCCCCACCCAGAAGATGGGGCTGGGTCTTGCTGCTGAGCAGAGGTTAGAATAAGCCCCCAGTGAGTATCAGGAAAAGTACCAGCCATGGGGTTCCATCAGTCACACCATGGCTTCTCAGGGTTTTAGACTGCCCCAGGACAAGATGACTAATTTAGAAGGCATTAGACAGCCGGGCGTGGTGGCTCAGGCCTGTAATCCCAGCACTTTGGGAGGCCAAGGCAAGTGGATCACAAGGGCAGGAGTTCAAGACCAGCCTGACCAACATGATGAAACCAAGTCTCTACTAAAAATACAAAAATTAGCTGGGCATGGTGGCTTGCGCCTGTAATTCCAGCTACTCAGGAGGCTGAGGCTGGAGAATCACTTGAACCCGGGAGGCAGAGGTTGCAGTGAGCCGAGATCACACCACTGCACTGTAGCCTAGGCAGCAGAACGAGACTCTGTCTCAGAAAAAAAAAAAAAAAGGCATTAGACTTAGGGTTAGTTAGAAAGATCTAGTTTGATGTCCTGGTGCTGTCCTCCTTGGAAACCAAAATGAGGGAAAGACAGCCTACTTTCCAAGGCCAGCTGTCAGAATTCAATGACGATAGTGTCCTAAAACGTCCTGTGTAAACTGGACAGCAACCATCCAAAACTCCACTGTTGTCACATTACCCTGAGGTGATCCACAGATTCTCTTGAAACTAGTGAGGCGGTGACTAGACTAGCACTGTCTGGAACTGCAGTAGCACCTGTGGCTTTTGAGCACCTTAAATGTGGCTAGTGCACCTGAGGAGCCAGATTCATTATTTTATTTATTCTATTCAATGTAAATGCCATACAGTATAGTCCTAGACCTTGTTTCAGATGTTGCTCAGTGAGTACCACCGAGTGGCCACTGATCCCCTCTACTTGCTCTGTATATTAGTTGGTGTGTTTGGTCTAGAAAAAGCTAAGTAGAAGGGAAATTTTGAAAACTTTGACTCTCTTCTGTGTGCCCTCCAGCCTCCGATGGAACCCCACAGGGGGAGAAAGAAAAGGAAGAAAGACCACCTGAATTACCCCTGCTCAGTGAGCAGCTGAGCTTGGACGAGCTATGGGACATGCTGGGGGAGTGTCTAAAGGAACTAGAGGAATCCCATGACCAGCATGCTGTGCTAGGTAAGTTGTGAGCTAAAGGCCCAGGTCCCAACCCACTGGTCTGCTCTGGGGACCTTCCTGCCACCTTGTTTTTCTTCCTTCCAGGTTATTCCTCTCAGTGTCTCTGTAATGAGAATTCAAAAGAGAAGCGTTTTTTCTCTGACCTCAGTATAAAAAAGATTGACCTTTTAATAGCTGGTGTCTTGCACTTTGTAGAGAAGGTGAATCTTTATAACTGGTTACCTATCCCATTTTTCTTTGGCTTCAAGGAAGTTCCTCTGTGACTTGGTTCTACTATCATATTTCCCTGCAAGTTCTCATTGTTTCTACTTTTTTTTTTTTTTTTTTAATCAGAAATGAGGTTTCACTATGTTGCCCAGGGTGATCTCAAACTCCTGGGCTCAAGCAATTTTCCCACCTCGGCCTCCCAGATTGCTGGGATCATAGGTGTGAGCCACCACACCTAGCCTAGTTTTCATTATTTCTTCTTCCATATTTATTTTTATAATTTGTTTTTGAGGGCAAACAGGTTTGCATGTTGAAGTTTGCAAAGTAAAATGTTACTTTCCCATCATTCCTACCCCTAGTGCTACAGCCTGCCGTCGAGGCCTTCTTTCTGGTCCATGCCACAGAGCGGGAGAGCAAGCCTCCTGTCCGAGACACCCGTGAGAGTCAGCTGGCACACATCAAGGACGAGCCTCCTCCACTCTCCCCTGCGCCCTTAACCCCAGCCACGCCTTCCTCCCTTGACCCATTCTTCTCCCGGGAGCCCTCATCTATGCACATCTCCTCAAGCCTACCCCCTGACACACAGAAGTTCCTTCGCTTTGCAGGTACAGGGAACTTTTAGGCTGCCAGGTGTAGAAGGCTTCATTTTAAACAGTATTGTTCCATACAATTAATCCTTAGCGATTCCAGGGGGGCGGGGGGAGAGAGAGAGAGAGAGTGTGTGTGTGTGTGTGTACACACCTGTGTATGTAAACCCTGCATGGTTTCCCATGGCCTCAGGATACTCAGATTTAGAATAGAAATGCTCAGATTCACGTTCACAGCTCAAGGGTTGGCCCTTGGTTTTCATTAGTCCTTTTAGAGCCCTGAAATAGGGAAGAGGAAGGAAGAGAGAGTTACTAGCTGGTTGGCTGTCTTACAGCTTCTGGGGCCCATGATGTGCTTAATTCTCGCTGTCACTTCTCCCCTCAGAGACTCACCGCACTGTGTTAAACCAGATCCTACGGCAGTCCACGACCCACCTTGCTGATGGGCCTTTTGCTGTCCTGGTAGACTACATTCGTGTCCTCGACTTTGATGTCAAGCGCAAGTATGTGTCCTGAATATTGGGGGGTGGAGGGGTGGTGAGAACTCCTCAAATGGTAACTCGCCTCTGAAGTTACTCTTGAGGCCACAAGTTTCCTTTGGTGGCAGCACTTGGAATATAGTGGTGGTGGGGAGGGAAGAGACAGCTGTACCATTGATGGCCATCATACCTAAATACTCCTTGGGCTTCTCCACCCCATCTGCATTTTTCATCAGCAAAGCAGAGTCACATGATTTTTGAACCACACGATTTCTAAAGTTCTGTTTCATCCTTTGGGGGTAGTACAGGAGGCACAGGTGGCCATAGTACACGCACAGCAGGGTTCCAGGGCTTCCACAACACTCCTGGAGTCTTCCCTATGCCTCTCCTCCTCCTCGTGCATGTGTACATGCTTACCTGCTTGTGGGAGAAATCACATGTCACAATCTTTGTGGGTCCTTACTCAGTGGAGGTAAGAAAAATTTAGAGTTGGTAATGAGAGATCTACCTCTTCCAACTACTGGGCATTTCCCAAACAGTGGGGAGCAGAGATCAAAGTGTTTGGAGGATAGAAGAAGCATCATTGTGGAAGGTCTTCCTAATCACACAAACAAATTTGTTCTGCCACCCTTAATCCTGTCTTCCTTCCTTTTCTACCTCCCAAGATATTTTCGCCAAGAGCTGGAGCGTTTAGATGAGGGGCTCCGGAAAGAAGACATGGCTGTGCATGTCCGTCGTGACCATGTGTTTGAAGACTCCTATCGTGAGCTGCATCGCAAATCCCCTGAAGAAATGAAGAATCGATTGTAAGGGCCCAGGAACGGAGAAAAGATGGCGGGTGGGAGGTGGGGCCTCCTGCACAGTAGTGATGGCTTGCTCTAGCCTCAAATTTGGGGAGGTGCTGCCTAAATTTGAGGCAGGAAAGTCTTTGGTGTTTATAAAGATATACCTGCTGGCTTTGCAATGAGAGCTTTACCATTGCTGTACTAGGAATGCCCATGTATGAGTGGCTCCACCAAACTGGTAACTGCTCACTGGTGATTCTGAAGCCACCTAGAGGAGATCAGCAGTTTTTGATACTGAGCATAGGAGCTGATGAGATGAAAGACCTATTCAAGTCATTTAATGATTCCTCCCCATCTCTTGTGTGGGCTCACCATCTGTGTAATCACAAGAAGTCAGGGAGTCTCCCTAGACAGACTATATGCCATGTTCTTCCACCAAATACCTTTAAAGAATTAGGACTCTGGGCTTATTCCTCTCTAATACCACTTTTCTCCCCTCCCGACTTAACCTAAGCAAGCCTTCATTTATTCCTCTGATACCTTTCCTATTGGTGTTTTCCGGAATATCTGTTAACCTTGACTATTTTGGGACATCTCTGTCAGTGGTGCTTTTGTTTGGTCCCAGATCTCCACCCCACTTCTGGGCTGTCCTGGCACTCTCTGTTCACCTCTTCATCTGACACTGCACCCCCAGACACTGCTTCACAGTCTCACACTCACACAAATGACTGGATGTATCCTGGGTTTTCTGCACAGCTCTTTTCTGCTTCTGCTTTCTTATGCAGGTATATAGTGTTTGAAGGAGAAGAAGGGCAGGATGCTGGCGGGCTCCTGCGGGAGTGGTACATGATCATCTCTCGAGAGATGTTTAACCCTATGTATGCCTTGTTCCGTACCTCACCTGGTGATCGAGTCACCTACACCATCAATCCATCTTCCCACTGCAACCCCAACCACCTCAGCTACTTCAAGTTTGTCGGACGCATTGTGGCCAAAGCTGTATATGACAACCGTCTTCTGGAGTGCTACTTTACTCGATCCTTTTACAAACACATCTTGGGCAAGTCAGTCAGGTGAGAATGAGGCATAGTCCTGGGACTATCCTCAGTCCTGGGGGTCTTGTATTTTTGTGTCCCATCCTTGTGCTCCCTCTTCCCCCCACCCACAAACCATGACCCTGTATAATTGTGTTTTTCTAGATATACAGATATGGAGAGTGAAGATTACCACTTCTACCAGGGTCTGGTTTATCTGCTGGAAAATGATGTCTCCACACTAGGCTATGACCTCACCTTCAGCACTGAGGTAGGTCAAGAAATCCTAATCACAGCACATTCCAGCCAGTATAGAAGATCCATTCCAGGTTCACCTTAGAACTAGCACTGCGTGACTTTCTCATAGTTCTAGGGAAGCATCTTGACTTCTTAAAGCTGCAGCAGGTGTTTGTGAGTGACATCACAAACAGGAAAACCAGGATTTGCAGGCCATTCCCTAGTTTCACCTTTATTTAAAAAATAAATAAATGAATAAAATGCTCTAGTACATAATTCTTCATTACCAAGGGTGAATGTAGAAATTTTGTACACCAGCTATTGATTGTAGAAAAATTGTACAAATGTAAGTGGGGGGTAAATGAAGGTAATTAAGGTTACTCTTCTCCCAAATTGTTTTCGTAAGAGATTACATTCCGTTATGTAAGTTAGCCATTTCCTTTTCCCTTTTACCACTGACAGTTGCCTTACTCTCTTCTGGCTTCTTTGTGGGTCTTAGAGCCAAAGAGTATTTTCCTCTTTCCTACCCAAAGCCTTTCCCTATCAGGCGAGTTGCTAGCTGTGAGTAGTGAAAAAAGTCACTGTTTTGTATGGACTTGCCTCATCTCTCTGCCCAGGACATGGCAAGGGGTTTAGGGTGTGTTCCTAGGTATCTAATCCCATCCTAGACGAAGTCTGATATGTATGATTGGTGTTTTGGTTGTTCCAGGTCCAAGAGTTTGGAGTGTGTGAAGTTCGTGACCTCAAACCCAATGGGGCCAACATCTTGGTAACAGAGGAGAATAAGAAGGAGTATGTACACCTGGTATGCCAGATGAGAATGACAGGTAGGGGAAATGTTCCTAGTCCTCTAGTTGCTCAATATGAGAAGAAGTCAGACTTGATTCATTTGATAGGCATGTTTTGTTTTCCTCCACTATGACAAAGCCACAAATACCTTGCACAAAAGACAAAACACTTGATCAAAAATACTTAACTTTGGGCTTGGTGGCTCATGCCTGTAATCCCAGCACTTTGGGAGGCCAAGGCGGGTGGATCAGTTGTGGTCAGGAGTTTGAGACCAGCCTGGCCAACATGGTGAAACCCCGTCTCTACTAAAGTAAAAAATTAGCCGGGTGTGGCAGCGTGTGCCTGTAGTCCCAGCTACTTGGGAGGCTGAGGCAGAAGAATTGCTTGAACCTGGGAGGTGGAGGTTGCAGTGAGCTGAGATTGCACCACTCTACTCCAGCCTGGGTGACAGAGTGAGACACCGTCTCAAAAAAAAGACAAAACCAAACAAACAAAAAAACACCACTGGGCACAGTGGCTCACACTTCTAATCCTAGCACTTTGGGAGGCTAAGGCAGGAGGATAGCTTGAGTCCAGGGAGTTGAGACTAGCCTGGGCAAAATCAACCAGACGTGGTGGTGCATGCCTGTAGTCCCAGCTAACAGTGGTAGATGGGAGCCAGACTGGGGATCTCTGACCTCTACAGTTGTGTGAGTTTAGAAATCATGTGGCTTTTTGGTTATCTCACCAGGAGCCATCCGCAAGCAGCTGGCAGCTTTCTTAGAAGGCTTCTATGAGATCATTCCAAAGCGCCTCATTTCCATCTTCACTGAGCAGGAGTTAGAGCTGCTTATATCAGGACTGCCCACCATTGACATCGATGATCTGAAATCCAACACTGAATACCACAAGTACCAGTCCAACTCTATTCAGGTGAGCTGCTGCTGGCATCCCTCTTCATATGGTCCTCTCATATGGTCCTCTAGGCAATGCTAGTTTGTGTGATAACAAATAAACCAGTAGTACTCTTAGAGGACAGTGCATGTAGAAGACAGTCTACCTATATCTAACTCTGTTCTCCTGGAGCATAGCCGACTTCTCTTGGCCATCTTATGAATGAAAGGGACTAAAGCTCATCCCACAGAAGGGACTTGCCTCAGATACCAAGTCCAGTCCTATTTCCCAGATTCCATCCCCCTACCCTGCTTCTAGGAGCTTTCTACCTAACACTGGCTTCATGGGTCCTTTCTTACAGATCCAGTGGTTCTGGAGAGCATTGCGTTCTTTCGACCAAGCTGACCGTGCCAAGTTCCTCCAGTTTGTCACGGGTACTTCCAAGGTACCCCTGCAAGGCTTTGCTGCCCTCGAAGGCATGAATGGCATTCAGAAGTTTCAGATCCATCGAGATGACAGGTCCACAGATCGCCTGCCTTCAGCTCACACATGGTAAAAGGAAGGGTTTATTTCTCCTTTTCAGCGCTTAGATTGAGCTTGCATACTTGATGTTTTCAGGACCCTACCCAAGATTGGGAACGCAAATGTGGCTGAGTCCTGGACCTTGGGTAACTCACAATTTGGTGTTTCTATGGAGGTGATGTTTGAGATGAGATGTGCTAGACACAGTGGGGGCTGGGGAGACACTGGCAGGTAAACAGCACCACAAGAGAGCATGGTGTATTCCAGGACCAGCGTGACTGGAGCAAGGAGGAGTTGCAGGGAGCAGAAGTCTAAAGAGCTCAGCAGAGTGACTCTGAAAACCTCCTTCAAGTTTGCACTTTAGCCTGTGGGCGAGTGAGGCCAGGGTGTTTAAGGAGGAGTGACAGGGTCAGATTTTTGGTTTTGGTGCCCGATTGCCAGTTTGGGAGCCAGATAAAGGAGGACAGACTGGGCTGAGACAAGATTGGGAGTCATCAAGAAGCAGGGAGTTGGTTTCTTCAGGGAGGGGAGGGGCTGGTGGGCACCATGGGAACACACAGGTTTGGTTATCTGTCATCCCTCACCACGAACTGATCTTTCTTCTTTCCTTAGTTTTAATCAGCTGGATCTGCCTGCCTATGAGAGCTTTGAGAAGCTCCGCCACATGCTACTATTGGCTATCCAGGAGTGCTCTGAAGGCTTTGGGCTGGCCTAATAAGGCCCTGCCCACCTCTGTGGGTTTTTTTTACCATTGTTGGACCTGGGGAGGGGGGAGTTAAAAAAAGAACCAGAAAGAAATTGTCAAAAACCAATAAATGAAATCCACCAACTCACCGTGTGTGTCCCAGCTGCCCCATCTTCCCCAGCGCATACCTATTCCTCTTCTCATTCTCTCCCTGCCACCTGTTTCCTCACCTTCTCTCCCCTTTCCATGCCGTCCATGATCCCCGCCCCATGTGTTTAAAAGGCAGTAGCCTTTGCAGGGACCTGTCTGTCCCGACTGTTTGAACAGTGTGCTCCTCAGATTCTGTGTTCAGAAGGATTTGCTGCATTGAGACTTGAAACCTTTGGATAGGGGAAAAAATTATATATATATATATTTTTTTGTTCTGTTTGCATTTCTTAATTTGTGCTTGGAATGTGTTGATGTGCACAGCTAATGATTCAATGCGAGACAAGATTGGCGTCTGTGTTGTGGAGGTTTCAAATAAAGAGCACTCTTCATAACTTACTTTTCACAATGGAGTTTTTTTCAAACTTTAAAAAAAAAAAAAAAAAAAAAAAAACTCTTAAGCACATGCTAGGCATCTGGAGAAAATATCTAAATGGATTCTCCAGGAAACCATCCCTGCCCGACCTGCTTGTCCACCTGCCTCCACCACTGGTGCAACTTCATCCTTCAGAGTCAGTTTCTGCAGTCAGGAGAGATTGGCAGTTCACCAGAAATTGGGGGTGGGGGCATCTGTTTTTTTAAGAATGGGAGCTGCACTTGGGGATGGTGATGGTGTTAGAGATTGCAGTCTAGGACAAAGCATCACCTTGCTCAAGGGGAACAAACTGCAGCAGGTTGTACAAAACAGAGCTCACTTGACCCAGCCCAGGGTTTTACTTGGTGAGCCTTTCCAGTAGTCCTGAGTCTGGGGCTCAGTTTTAGGTTTTTATTTCATTAATGTTTGTTTATTTCTAATAAATTTTAATAAGCAAGTAATTTAGGTCACCAGAAGACCATTCTTTTTGTTTGTCTATTTTTGTTGTCACTCCCTCTCTCATCATCTGTCTGCCAGTCTGTTCACAGATCACCTTGTAGTCCCTCATGGTTTTTACTCCAGTGCTTAAAGCTGATCTAAGGACTTCGATGGTTCCAGCCTTCAAAGAAAAAAATAATTTAATAAAAATTTAGTTAGAAAAAATATCCCCAAGTGGTGCTTGCCTTGTGTGGTTTTTCTCATTCCCTGAGGGTGCTACTTCTGAACAGATTGTCCCTTTGACCTTGTCCCAAAGTGTGGGTCTAGGAAAGCAAGGGTGTGTCTTTAACCTGATCCCCTGGTCCTGGAGCCAAGGCTGCTAGCCATTTCCCCCTTTTTTAGTGTTTCCACTCTTGTGCCTGGCCCTTCTGAGAAGGCAGGGGAATCGCCCCGTCCCTGTTACTGAGCTTCTAGTAGGGAGGTGAAGACAGTGATTAGTTTTGTGACACATAGAAGTGCCTGGCCTAGCCTCGAGAGTCAGGGAAAGCTTTCCATCGTCAGTGCACTTGGATTGCAGCCTAAAGCTGTGTAGGAGTTGAGGTTAAGCACGGAGGGGTCATACAATTCAAGGCAGCAGGAGTTTAGTTGCTTAGAGTCCAGAGGGACTTTAAAATGGAAGAGAGAGACCAGGTGCGGTGGCTCACACCTGTATTTCCCAGCACTTTGGGAGGCTGAGGCGGGTGGGTCACCTGAGAAAAGGAGTTCAAGACCAGCGTGGCCAAAACGGCAAAACCCTGTCTCTACTGAAAATAACAAAAATTAGCTGGGCGTGCTGGCGGGCGCCTGCAGTCCCAGCTGCTGGCGGTCCTAGCTACCGCGCCAGTCCCAGCCAGGTGCTGTGACACACGCCTGTAATCCCAGCACTTTGGGAGGCTGAAGCAGGAGAATTGCTTGAACCCAGGAGGCGAAGGTTGCAGTGAGCTGAGATCACGCCACTGCACTCCAGCCTGGGTGACCGAGTGAGACTCAGTCTCAAAAAGAAAGAAAAAAAAGGAATAAGCAGAAAGAGTAGAATTTGTCAATAAGCAATAAGATTAACTGGTTCTTTGAAATAAAGGTCTGGCAGGTAATTTAAATTTGAAAGTAAAGGAGATTCCTGGGTTGGAGGTTGGGGGTTGGATGTGGAAGCTGGGAGTACAGATGAAATAATCCTGTGGGAAATGGAAGCAAATCTCATTCAGTGGGATACTACAGAAACAGAACATGATCAAGTATGATTTGCCCCTGGGATATGTGTAATGTGATATTAATCACCTGTCAGATGAGAAACATTGTCCATAGATGGCAAGGCATTTGTTCACATTCAAGAACCATTCCTGGCAACCTTTAAAGGTAAAGTTCCTAGCTCGATAGGTAGTTTCAGACCAACAGCCAACATCACACTTGAAAGATAAGGTGGCTAATTATCACCATTAGTGCTGCTCTGCTATTTTGCAGTTTTCTATTTCAGTAAAACAGGAAACAAATGGTATAACTGTTAAAGAGAAACCATTTGCTAACAGAGTCAAAAGTTATTGAAGCGGGGCATGGTGGTTCATGCTTTGTAATCCCAAGGCTTTCAGAGGCCAACGTGGGAGGATTACTTGAGTTCAGGAATTCAAGGCCAGCCTGGGCAACATAGCAAGACCTCCCCTCTACTAAAATTTTTTAAATAAATCTAGGCATGGTGGCACACACCTGTAGTCCCAGCTACTCAGGAAGCTGAGGTGGGATGATCGCTTGAGCCCCAAAACTTAAGGCTGCTATGAGCTATGATCACGCCATCGCACTCCGGCCTGGGAGACAGCAAGACCCCGTCTAAAAAAAAAAAAAAGTATTGGAACTTAAAACAGTCTAGCAAGAAACTTGGCTATAATGAACAAATTATTCACATAAACTTATTATCTAACATAAATGTGAATTGTAACAAATTCCTACAATGGAGTCTTACACAGTAGTAAAAATATCAATTGCATACATCACATGCACAATCTCAATGATAAAGTTTCAGGCTGGGCGTGGTGGTGTGTGCCTGTAGTCCCAGCTACTTGGGAAGCTGAGGCGGAATTATCACTTGATCCTGGGAGGGAGGTCAAGGCTGCAGTGAGCTGAGATCATACCGCTGCACTCTAGCCTGGGCAGCAAAGTGAGACCCTATCTCAAAAAAACAAAAAAGAAAGTTTGAGGAGGGTACATACATATGAGACCTGCTTAAAAGTTGCAAAATCATGCAATATGTGTAAAGAGTATGAAAAACCATGAGGATGATAAAATCTTGCACAATGTTCAGGATAAGTTATGGGACAATGCAGGGGTAGACAGAAGGGGATGTGACTGGGAAGAGGCACATTACACAGGGCTTCAACTACATTGGTGATGTTTTCTCTTTTTTTTTTTTTTTTTTTTTGAGACAGTCTCGCTTTGTCACCCAGGCTGGAGTGCGGTGGCACATGATCGGCTCACTGCAACCTCCACCTCCCAGGTTCAAAAGATTCTCCTGCCTCAGCCTCCCGAGTAGCTGGGACTTTGGGCGTGCACCACCACACCTGGCTAATTTTTTTAAGTTTTAGTGGAGTCAGAGTTCATCATGTTGGCCAGGCTAGTCTCCAACTCCTGGCCTCATGTGATCTGCCCACCTCAGCCTCTAAAAGTGCTGGGATTACAGATGTGAGCCACTGCACCTGGCCTTTTTCTTTCTTTT
>NW_012104255.1:1768602-1769972 GCF_000951045.1 Mandrillus leucophaeus
GAGTCAGAGTCTCAACTCTGTTGCCCAGGCTGGAGTGCAGTGGTGCAATCCCGGCTCACTGCAACCTCTACCATCAGGGCTCAAGCCATCCTCCCACCTCAGTCTCCTAAGTAGCTGGGGCTACAGGCACATGCCACCACACCTGGCTGATTTTTGTGTTTTTTGTAGAGACATGGTTTCACCATGTTGGCCAGGCTGGTCTCAAACTCCTGGGCTCAAGTGATCCACCCACCTTGGTCTCCCAGAGTTCTGGGATTACAAGCGGGAGCCACCGCGCCCCGTGATGTTTTGTTTCTTAAGCTGGGTTGTGCTGGGTATGTGAGTGAATGTTCCTTGTAATACTATGTACTATGAAACTTCATAACTTTTATACATCTGAAATGTTTCATAACACCCTTTTTGAGATATAAAATTTATTAAATTTTACAATGCATTTGAAGTAGGTAGCAGGAAGATATCAGTCCTGTTCAGTAAAAATTATAGGAGGCCATTGGTTTGAACTAAGCTCCTGCATAGGCTGCAACAGACCAAACAAAATAAAAATGGAATCACCCATACTAAAGTTCCACTTCACCAAACCTAAACTAAGTTATTACCTGACCTTCCAACAAATCAGGAGAAAGAGATAACATCCAATTTCCCCAGCAAGTCAGTTTAAATCTTCAATCAGCATGATAATAAAGCTCCCTCTGCTTTAATCCTTACACAAAAAAGCCTGAAGTTACCTGATGCTAACTACAACTGACCCTTGAACAACGTGGGGGATAGGGGACTGACCAACCATCCGTGCCACTGAAAGTCCACATATGATTTTGGACTCCCCCAAAACTAGCCAGGCGCAGTTGACTCACACCTGTCATCCCAACATTTTGGGAGGCCAAGGCAGGAGGATCACTTAAGCCCAGGAGTTCAAGACCTGCTTGGACAATACAGTGAGACCATGTCTCTACAAAAAATATAATAATTAAAAAAAAAAAAAAACTGGCCGGGCTCGGTGGCTCACCCCTGTAATTCCAGTACTTTGGGAGGCTGAAGTGGGCAAATCATGTGAGTCCAGGAGTTTGAGACCAGCCTGGGCAACATGGTTAAACCCCGTTTCTACAAAAAATACAAAAAAAAATTAGCTGGGTATGGTGGTGCACACCTGTAGTCCCAGCTACTCAAGAGGCTGAGGTGGGAGGATCGCTTGTGCTGGGAGGCAGAGAGGTTGCAGTGAGCCAAGATCATGCCACTGCACTCCAGCCTGGGTGACAGAGTGAAACACCATTTAAAAAAAAAAAAAAAAAGGCTGGGCGCGGTGGCTCAAGCCTGTAATCCCAGCACTTTGGGAGGCCGAGACGGGTGGATCACAAGGTCAGGAGATCGAGACC
>NW_012104255.1:1770242-1773461 GCF_000951045.1 Mandrillus leucophaeus
AAATAACTAATAGCCTACTCTTGACCAGAAGCCTTACTAATAACATAAACAGTCTGTATTAGTCTGTTTTCACATCGCTATAAAGAACTGTCTGAGATTGGGTAATTTCTAAAGGAAAGAAGTTTAATTGACTCACAGTTCTGCCTGGCTGGGGAGGCCACAGGATACTTACAATCATGGCAGAAAGCAAAGGAGAAGCAAGGCACCTTCTTTGCAAGATGGCAGGAGAGAGCACAGGGGAAACTGCCACTTTTAAGCCATCGGATGTCATGAGAACTTCCTCACTGTCATGATAACAGCATGGAGGAACCACCCCCATCATCCAATTACCTCCCACCAGGTCCCGCCCTCGACACATGGGATTACAATTCAAGATGAGATTTGGGTGGGGACACAGGGCCAAACCATATCATTCCACCCCTGGCCCCTCCAAATCTCATGTCCTGTTCACATTTCAAAACAAATTATGGCTTCCCGACAGTACCCCAAAGTCTTAACTAATTCCAGCATTAACTCAAAAGTCCGAGTTTAGTCTCATCTGAGACGGGGAAAGTCCCTTCCACTTATGAGCCTGTGAAATCCAAAGCAAGTTAGTTACTTCCAAGATACAATGGGGGTATAGGCATTGGGTAAATGTTCCCATTTCAAATGGGAGAAATTGGCCAAAACAAAGGGCCCCAGGTCCCACGCAAGTCTGGAACCCAGTGGGGCAGTCATTAAATCTTAAAGCTCTGAATTGATCTCCTTTGACTCCATGTCTCACATCCAGGCAACACTGATGCAAGGGGTGGGCTCCCAAGGCCTTGAGCAGCTCCTCCCTTGTGGCTTTGCAGGGTACAGCCCCCACAACTGCTTTCACAAGCTGGCATTGTGTGTCTGCGGCTTTTCCAGGTGCATGGTGCAAGCTGTCAGTGGATCTACCATTCTGGGACCTGGAGGACAGTGGCCCTCTTCTCACAACTCCACCAGGCAGTGTCCCAGTGGGGGGACTCTGTGTGGGGGCTCCAACCCCACATTTCACCTCTGCATTGCCCTAGTAGAGGTTCTCCATGAGGGCTCTACCCCTGGATCAAACATGTCTGGACATCCAGGTGTCGCCATACATCCTCTGAAATCCAGGTGGAGGTTCTGAAACCTCAACTCTTTTTTTTTTTTGAAACTGAGCATCGCTCTGTCACCCAGGTTGGAGTGCAATGGTGCGATCTCAGCTTACTGCAACCTTTGCCCCCGGGTTCAAGCAATTCTCGTGCCTCAGCCTCCAGAGTAGCTGGGATTATAGGCACATGCCACCATGCCTGGCTAATTTTTTGTATTTGTAGTAGAGATGGGGTTTCACCATGTTGGTCAGACTCATCTTGAATTCCTGACCTCAAATGATCGACCCACCTCAGCCTCCCAAAATACTGAGATTACAGGCATGAGCCACCACGCCTGACTCCAAACCTCAACTCTTGTCTTCTGCACACCTGCAGGTCCAACCCCACATGGAAGCTGCCAAGTCTTGGGGCTTGCACCCTCTGAAGCAAAGGCTGGAGCAATACCTTGGCCTTTTTAGACACAGCTGGAGCTGGAGAGACTGGGATGCAAGGCACGAACCCCCGAGGCTGCACAGAGAAAGGGGAGACGGGGCTGGGTCTGACCCACAAAACCATTTTTCCCTAAAAGGCCTCTGGGCCTGTGATGGGAGGGGTTGCTGTGAAGACATGCCCTGGAGATATTTTCCTCATTGACTTGGTGATTAACATTAGGCTCCTCTTCACTTTTGTAAATGTCTGCAGCCAGTTTGAATTTCTTCCCAGAAATTGGGTTTTTCTTTTCTGCTTCATGATCAGGCTGCAAATTTTCCAAACTTTTATGCTGTTTCCCTTTTAAATAAAAGTTCCAGTTTCAGATAATCTCTTTGTGAACATATATGACTGAAGGCGTTCAGAATCAGCCAGGTCACCTCTTGAATGCTTTGCTGCTTAGAAATTTCTTCTGCCAGATACCCTAAATCATCTCTCTCAAGTGCAAAGTTCCACAGATCTCTAGGGCAGAGGCAAAATGCCACCAGTCTCTTTGCTAAAGCATAGCAAGAGTGACCTTTGCTCCAGTTCCTAATAAGTTCGTCATCTCCATCTGAGACCACCTCAGCCTGGACTTCATTGTCCATATCACTATCAGCATTTTGGTCAAAACCATTCAACAAGTCTCTAGGAAGTTCCAAACTTTCTCACATCTTTGTGTCTTCTTCTGAGCCCTCCAAACTGTTCCAACCTCTGCCTGTTACCCATTTCCAAAATCACTTCCACATTTTCAGATTACCTTTATAGCAGTACCTGAGTCTTCCAGTACCAGTTTTCCGTATTAGTCCATTTTCACACTGTTATAAAGAGCTGCCTGAGACTGGGTAATTTATACAGGAAAGAGGTTTAATTGACTCTCAGTTCTGCATGGCTGGGGAGGCCTCAGGAAACTTACAATCATGGCAGAAGGTGAAGGGGAAGCAGGCACCTTCTTCACAAGGTGGTAGGAGAGAGAGTGAGAGAGAGGGATAGCTCAGCGGAAACTGCCACTTTTAAACCATCAGATATCGTGAGAACTCCCTCATTATCACGAGAACAGCATGGGGGAAACCACCCCCCTGATCCAATCACCTCCCATCAGGTCCCTCCCTTGACATAGTCAATTCACACATTTAGTATGTTATATGTAACATATACTGTATTCATGCAGTAAAGTAAGCTAAATAAAATAAAACATTATGAAGATCGTAAGGAAGAGAAAAGAGACTTACTGTTCATTAAGTGGAAGTGGACCATCATAAGGGTCTTCATCCTCAATCTTTGTTGTTGAGTAGGCTGAAGAGGAAGAGGAGGGGTTGGTCTTGCTGTCTCAGGGGTGGCAGAGGCAGAAGAGGTGGAGAAGGTGAAAGAGGAAGCAGAAGAGGCAGGCACACTGGTGTAATTATGGAAATACACGGTACTTTCTTTCTGACTTGGTTGCTTTTTCATGCCTCTAAAAATGTTTCTATATGGTACCAATCTTTCTTCCACCATTTGCTTTAGTTTCAGTGCCCATATCATAGTAAGGTCCACATCATAAAAGAAGTCAAAAGTATTCTTTAGTAATCAGAACCCTCTGCCAGATTGTCTTATGTCACTTTGATTCCTGGCACTGCTTCTATGTCTTCTTCCTCATCATTTGGTATCCGTTCAGAAGCACTCATCTCTATCAAGA
>NW_012104255.1:1774066-1775028 GCF_000951045.1 Mandrillus leucophaeus
AGGATGGTCTCGATCTCCTGACCTCGTGATCCGCCCGTCTCGGCCTCCCAAAGTGCTGGGATTACAGGCTTGAGCCACCGCGCCCGGCCTCCTCTGCTCACTTCTATTCCTTACTAATAAATGTCGTTTGTGCCATCTTTTTTTACAAAATGGGGCACTTTCATCTGCATTTGAAACCTGTTCAGGCATATATCCTTTCTCCTCACTGATTTTTATTATTATTATTATTATTATTATTGTTATTATTTATTATTATTATTGAGACAGGGTCTTACTCTGTTGGCCCAGGCTGGAGTGCAGTGGCACAATCATGGCTCACTGCAGCCTTGACTCCCTGGGCTCAAGTCATCCTTCCACCTCAGCCTTCTGTGTAGCTGGGACTACAGGCATGTACCACCACACCCAGCTAATTTTTTATTTTTTGTAGGGATGGGGTCTTGCTATGTTGCCCAGGGTGGTCTCAAACTCCTGGGCTCAAGCAGTCCTCCCACCTCAGCCTCCCAAAGTGTCGGGATTACAGGCTTGTTACCACAGCTGGCCTCGGTGATTTTTTTAATGGCATCTGGGAACTTGTCTGTCTCTTAGATTGCAGAAGCTGCTTCTCTTGTTAACTTGACTTTTTATTTATTTGTTTGTCTGTTTATTATTTGTTTATTTATAGAGACAGTGTCTCACTATGTTACCCAGACTGGCCTCAAACTCCTGGTCTCCTGGGCTCAATCGACCCTCATGCCTCAGCCTCTCAAGTAGATGGGACTACAGGCTTGCCCATGCCTGGCTTATCTTGACATTATTTAAACCAAACCTCTTTCTTATTTTTATTTTTATTTTTCGAGACCAGGTCTCACTCTGTCACCCAGTCTGGAGTACAGTGGCATTATCAGGGTTCACTGCAGCCTTGACCTGCTGGGCTCAAGCACATTTTTTTTTTTTGGATTAAATACACAGTCACCCCTAAGCAT
>NW_012104255.1:1781259-1782495 GCF_000951045.1 Mandrillus leucophaeus
GGATCTTTGGCAAGACTCACGTCTCCAACAACTGAGCTCCCCGAGTGAGCAATTCCTGTCCCTCTGAAAGGCTTATAACTCTAAGGGGGTCCGCATAAGAGGGTCATGATCAGTTGAGCAACCAGGGGGTGCACAACTGAGGACTGCATGCACCGGTAATTAGAATGGAACAGAACAGGACAGGGATTTTCACAGTGCTTTTCCATACAATGTCTGGAATCTATAGATAACATAACCGGTTAGGTCAGGGGTCGATCTTTAACTACCAGGCCCAGGGCATGGTGCTGGGCTGTCTGCCTGTGGATTTCATTTCTGCCTTTTAGTTTTTACTTCTTTCTTTGGAGGCAGAAATTGGGCATAAGACAATATGAGGGGTGTTCTCCTCCCTTATTCCCCCACTTTGAGAACTTCACTCATTAGTGGGAGTTCTCACTTTCATATTCACTATCCATGTCTTCTCGCAAGGCAGATCGATAGTGATTCATATAGTACACTTGTGCTAAAGCATTTTGGTGAACTAAGGTGGCGACGAAGCTTTTTATCATTTGAAGAAGTACAGGCAGCAAACAAGGGAGCAGTAAGCAGGTTTCTATTACTATTATAACTCCTGTTATAAGAGTTTTAAATCTTTCTAGCGCTGGGAACCATTTTCCAAACATGGCCCCAGGATCAAATCCATGCCACACTTGCACAGGCACATGTGCCAGTTTTGTCATATCTCGATGTCTTTAACTACTTGCCCTTGTTCGTCTATGTGTAGACAACAATTAGTAAGGTTAAATTTCCTACAGACCTCTCCTTCAGCTGCTAGCAAGTAGTTGAGAGCCAGTCTATTTTGATAGATAGCATTTCTCATCTGAGTTTCTTGTCAGGCCAGAATAGTCAAGGTTCTGCCAGTCTTATTAGTGATTATTTCTAAGACAGCTTGTAACCGTATGATTTGGTTGATTATGTAAATGGGGGTCCGGTATCCCCACGAGCCGTCTTGTGCCCAAGTAGCAGGCCCATAATATTGTATGATTTTCTCAGGGGGCGATTTCTTATCTTTCTTATTTTTTATAGCTATGCTTCTCTTTTCGCAGGAAGCACAGACAGGGAAACCCAGGAGTTCGCCTGTTTTTATGGGCAGTAGGAAGAAAGATGGTTAATAGTGCCAATAACACAACTACCTGCTCACTGGTCGGGTAATTTGGCGTAAGGTCTATGCCCACATATCCAGTATAATCCAGTGGGGGC
>NW_012104255.1:1785150-1787957 GCF_000951045.1 Mandrillus leucophaeus
CCGTCTCCTAAAATGAATTAGGAAGTGCTGCCCCTCTGTCCAGAAGCTACTGCTGAGAACTAGTTTGCTCTTCCTCTACCGGCAAAACTCAGTTTAGTAGAGACAAGGTCTCACTATCTTGCCCAGGCTGGTCTCGAACTTCTGGGCTCAAGCGATCCTCCCACTTCAGCCTCCCAAAGTGCTGGGAAAGTACAAGAGTGAGCCACCGTGCCCAGCTGCCAACCCTCTTTCTAAAATTATCAGACCATCCTTGCTAGCATTAAATTATCCAGCTTTAGATCCTTCACCTTTATTTAAGTTGTCATATAATGACTTCACTTTTTCTAGAATTAGAATCTATAGGTATGCCTTTCTTATGGCAATCCTACTCCCACATAAAAGCTGCACTTTAAATACAAGATAAAAAGGTATCTCACAGAAGGCGCAAGGTTTTCACACCTGCTGCCAAAGCTGCAGCAATGGCTTCAAAATTTTCCTTTTCATTTTTACAATGGTCCTTATCTTGAAACGGTGGGTAACTCCAGCTGCAGACCTCAATCGGTGGTACATATGAAGCAGTTCAACTTTTTGGAATGTGTTGACTTTTCTTTGCTTCTTGGGAGCACTTCCAGCATCACTAGTGGCACTTTTTATGGGTCCTGTGGTATTATTTAAGGCTTACAGTATTGCACTAAACACAGTAAAAATACTTGAGAACTGTGAGAGATCACTTTTTCTGAGATACACTATTTACTGGTGAGATGAACTGCTCGGGGAGAAGACTGGCGTCACACAGCCTTTTAAGCAGATACTTGTAAAACTTGAGCTCATCACAATAGCAACAGGCTACGAAATAATTACAGTAGTACAGCATGTACTACAGTTAGATTATGCAGTCATAATCTAATACTGCATCTTTACATTTGTTTATATTTCTTTCAACTGGGAGTGGTACCATGTACAGTCTTTAAAGTGTGTGCCTAAGTTTTGTTTTGTTTTGTTTTGTTTTTTTCCAGCTTCCCAAGTAGTTGGGAATACTGGTGTGCACTGCCACACCCAGCTTGTGTGCATGCTTTGTTGTTTTGTTTTGTTTGTTTGTTTGTTTGTTTGTTTTGAGTCAGGGTCTCGCTCTGTCACCCAGGCTGGAGTGCAGTGGTTTGATCACCACTCTCTGCAGCCTTGACCTCGCAGTCTCAAGTGATCCTCTCACCTCAGCCTCCTGAGTAGCTGGAACTACAGGCATGCTAATTTTTTATATTTCTTTACTACAGCCAGCTAATTTTTTATTTTTTTGTAGAGACAGAGTCTCGCTATGTTGTCCAGGCTGGTCTCAAAACTCCTGGGCTCAAGCAATCCTCTACCTCAGACTCCCAAAGTACTGGGATTACAGGCATGAACCACTGCACCTGGCCCGTAAGTTGTGATAAATTTTAACATTTTATAGTGGATTTGTGTATATTTGATGGTAGTATATGATAAAACAGACTAGCATCTACATGTATTTTATGCATTCATGACACACCTTTTTCTTAATGTCTTCAATATTTCTAGGCTATGTGGTTTTGTTACAGTAGGGTAGGGTAGCTAGTCAGACATGAGCAGGGCAGGAGAGGGCCTTGCCCCCTCCCCGCTAACCAGGAATGTGAGGTGACCATCAGGTGATAGTCAAGTGGTTGTTAACTATCTCTCTAAAATAATAATTGGTTGCAGCCAGTGCCAGGGAAAGGCAGTCTCCTGATAGATAGAAAAACCTGAAACTGATGATCAACAGCTTCCCAATATCTCAGGAGTTGGACAAGTGGACTCACACATGCACACTAAGAGGTATATGACTTTCTAGGGACATTTGACTGGTAAGGGAAGAATCCCTCAACCGAGCATAGGTACAACTCCAGTAAACATACTACACATGCTCCTCTCCCAAGCACTGGCAGGCTGCTCTGCATGCTCACGTCCACTCCCAGGGAAGAATCAGGGGAGAGGAATGCAAGATCCTGGAAGCATGCCAATGTATGAAACCCCAAATCAAAGGTCAAACTATGCACACTTGATCTCTCAAGTTGCCCGCTACATCCTCTTCTTTTGATTCATGCTCTAAAGCTTTTTAATAAACTTTCACTCCTGCTCTAAAACTTTCCTCAGTCTCTCACTCTGCCTTGTACCTCTCAGTCGAATTCTTTCTTCCAAGGAGGCAAGAACTAAGGTTGCCGTTACAAATAAAGTCTCAGTGCCACAAAAGAAATAGCACTTGAAATTAAAATTTCTTTTTAATATTAAGCAAGGCAATGTACTTCTATAGAAGGGTGCACCCTTACAGATGGAGCAATGGTGAGCACACACTTGGACAAGGGAGGGGAAGGGGTTCTTATCCCTGACGCATGTGGCCCCTGCTGCTGTCTTTTCCCTATTGGCTAGGGTTAGACCGCACATGCTAAACGAATTCCAATTGGCTAATTTAAAGAGAGTGATGGCGTGAGTGGTTTGGCAGGAAAAATGGTTATGGCAGAGCAGGAAATTGGAATGAGTCAGGGTGGAGAATGAGCAGGTAATCGGAATGAGTCAGGGTGCAGCAAGTAATCAAAAAAGTTGCTTTACAAGGAAGTTAAGTTTAAAAGTAGAAGGCAAAGAATTGAACATACTGACATATTGATTCTTTGAAGAGAAATTTAGAACTCATATCTAACATTGCCACAGACACATATGGATTTGCTGCCACTAACAGTTTGGTTTTTGGTTTTTGTTTTTTGTTGTTTTTTTTTTGAGACAGAGTCTCACTCTGTCACCCAGGCTGGAGTGCAGTGGCGCGATCTCGGCTCACTGCAAGCTCC
>NW_012104255.1:1789143-1791636 GCF_000951045.1 Mandrillus leucophaeus
AGTAGCAGGCCCATAATATTGTATGATTTTCTCAGGGGGCGATTTCTTATCTTTCTTATTTTTTATAGCTATGCTTCTCTTTTCGCAGGAAGCACAGACAGGGAAACCCAGGAGTTCGCCTGTCTTTACGGGCAGTAGGAAGAAAGATGGTTAATAGTGCCAATAACACAACTACCTGCTCACTGGTCGGGTAATTTGGCGTAAGGTCTATGCCCACATATCCAGTATAATCCAGTGGGGGCTGTCCAGTCCCGGTGGGACTCTGGGTGGGTCCACACGGTTTGCAACTTTGGGAATTTACTAAATGGATTTTTCTTAGTGTGGTTTGAACTCCACTAGGTGGCTGTTTTTGTAGTATTATTATACAGTTTTTGCCCAAGGCAGCTGAGTCTTCCCTCAGGAAGGGTGAAGTCCTTCCCCACTCTTGCTATACAGTATTGTCTAATGATTGAGGCTTTTAGGACCCAGAAGTAATCAGCGTGATTCTTTTGAGCCGGGAAGTCATCAGGAACTGGGTCTGTAGGTACCACTTCTCGGGCTTCCCATGGTCATTGATCTCCCATTACAGTTATTCCATATACATAACTTGAAGTGACATTGAGAGACTGGGCTACATGCTCGGCTAACTGCAAAAAAAAGTTTCTTGTTTTTCCTGGAATTTCGGGTACTGGCACATTCAGTTCATCATGGAAGGTTTGAAATACTGGCTCAGGAGAGCGTTTATAAACTTCTCCTCAAACTACAATATTTACTTGAGGATTCAGTCTAGCCCCATCGATTTCTAGGGTTGCACGTTCCCTTTTTTTCCAGCGAGGATCAAGGGGGTTGGTTATTACTAGTTCTAAGGGGTTACACTAACCACTGGTACAGGAAGGGCCACTTTTCCCTTTCTGAAGGTGACAGGATTTTGTCCATTTTTTATCTAAGTAGCCTAAATGACACAAGACCAGTATCCACATTTATTTCCATACAGTCCTAATTCATGACAAATGTACTTATTTTCTGCCATATAGCCTCTTTTCTAATTAAGAGAACCACACCCTATTCCTAATTTATTACTGTTAATGACAGCACAGGCATCAAATTTCAAGGTGACTTGTTTGGGCACCCCTTTTTCTTCTGTTTTGGCTAACACTTTACTCGTATCCTATATGAGCCCCCACCAGTCCTCAGTCCTTAATCTTATTTCAAAAACTGTGGTCATGGGGGCTCAGATGGGTCATAACCCACATCAGGTTGGTCATTTTCTGGGCTACATACCTTGTATAGAATAACACTATACAAACAAGCTCTTTTTAGAGTTCCAGTACACTTACAATAACCATACAATACTAGGACCCGAGCAACCTTGTGTCCTACCTCAGTGACTTGATGGGAGCAGCCCTCAGTCTGAGGAAGGTCAGTTGAAATCCTTACTGTACAAATCCCAATGTTAAGGAAAATGAGTCCCGCGATGAGTTTCCTCATGCTTCGGCCGTGCATGGACCAGTCGGCTTCCGGGCGTGACTGGAGCAGGGCTTGTCATCTTCTTCAGAGTCACTCTGCAGGGGTTGGCGAAGGTGCTCCCGTCCACGTACAGCTCACAGTCTACTGATGTTCGAGGATGGTCTCGGAGGTTGGGCCCACTAGAATACACTGAGTCCAACACCTCTACACAGTTATATTCAACTGTGCTCTCTGATACCGGGAGCAAGGTGCCAGGGTTTAGGGTGTAGAAAACTTCAATGGTTATGCAGAGATTTTCACATAGCAAGCTTTGGTACTTGGTTCATCTAGCATTTGTTAACCAATGATGTCCTTTGGTAGTCATTAAAGTTACCACAGCATTGGGGGGCCTTTATATTCAGGTTTTGCTCAAGGGTTAGTTTATCTGCTTCTTGTGCTAACAGGGCCATTGCTGCCAGAGCCCTTAGACATGGGGGCCAGCCTTTGGAAACTCTGTCTAGTTGTTTTGAGAGATAGGCCACTGGCCTTGGCCAGGCCCCACAGTCTGGGTTGATACTCCAGCTGCCATTTTTTCTCTTTCTGACACATAGAGTGTAAAGGGTTTTGTCAGGTCAGGTAGCCCCAGGGCTGGGGCTGACATAAGTGTTTCTTTTAACTCATGAAAAGCTTGTTGCTGTTGGTTGTAATAGATGTAGTTTATCTAATCTACATTTTTATTAACTATCACTCACCAAAATCTTGATTCAAATCCTGCAGCTATTTGACTTCAAGTTTTAAATTGATCTGGTATTTCCCCGTGGGACTCCAGTTGCGGTCTAAATAGATGCGAGAGTCGAAAGACCTATAAGGGGTTTCTCTCACTTTACGATGTCTTATTTGTCCTCCCTCTGGTTGATGAAATGCCAGGGTGAAAGGGATAGCCAATTGGACTAAAGTACAAGTGCCACTCCAGTTATTCCGCAGAGTACCCAGTAAAGGTCCACCACAATACCACCACACGTCCACTTGGGGATGAACAAGGGCTGACTAATTGATAAGTTCTTGAAA
>NW_012104255.1:1792506-1795035 GCF_000951045.1 Mandrillus leucophaeus
CAACCTGAGGTGATCCTCCCGCCTTGGCCTCCCAAAGTGCTGGGATTACAGGCATGAGCCACCGCGTCCAGCCAACACTGGAGTCTTTATCGAACTTTCCTCGGATTAAATGGTCCTAATTTACTAATGCCCAGTCTGAGGAGAGTCAGGAGGGACAGAAGTACTTTTCTGAAGTAGAGAGCTGTCTTTGACTTCACAAGTCCCCACAGGGTATAACAAGGCAAGCATTAAATGCAATAGTTTGAGGCGAAATTGACTTGGTTATGTTCATAACTAGATGGTCAGCAATAGAGCGAGGAAAGAAGAAAGAGTACTAGAATAGATGAAAGAGTTAAACTTTTCTTAGCTTTAGTTTGGTAGGGTTTTCCCCGGGACTGTAGCCCACGACTCTGGAGGGGGTGGCGCTTTCTTTACTTGGGTGTGATGAGTCCATCCTTTTTAAGCTGTACGAACAGCAGTCTCAGTGGTTAGCACAAGGTAGGGTCCTTCCTAGGCTGGCTCAAGTTTCCTTTCTTTTCACCCTTTGATGAGAACGTGATCTTCAGGCTGGTGCTGGTTTACAGGAAATTCTAGGGGTGGTACATGTACTAAAAGACTTTTAGTTTTGAGGGAAAGGAAAGTGGAAGATAAACCAAGTATATAATTTCTAAGAAATTGACCTTTTGTTTTAAATGTGAACTTCATAGTCCTTGATGCCTTTCTACTGAGAAATTTCCTTTAGCACCTATTTTTATTAGTTTTTGGACTAAAGAAGCCAAACACCATTTTATATTTGACAATACTTCCTGTATGATTTTTATACCAGATAAGCTAAATTTTACCTTTATATTAGTGCGTTATTAATGTTAAACTTAGTTTTAATAAAACTTTGTATACATATTTATTCAATTTTTAATGTTGGACCATAAGGTAAGATTTTTATAGACTCTTTTTAACCTTTTATAATTTTTGTTAAAGAGTAGGTTGGTGCTTTAAGAAAAACTCATTGTGTTTTCACTTTAACGTCCAGTTCACAGAAAAACTGGATGATACCTCTTTACCTTTAATATGTTAACACACAGAATTTTCTTTACAATTAACATTTTAAAACTTGTTTAAACCTTCAAAATAATAATTTTTTTAACCTTTTAATGTAGGTAAAAATTTACATTCTTATGCCTCCTTATAATCCTTTTTACCAAAGGTATATTTTACTTTCCTTATATACCTTGCACATAAACTGTTTTTTTTTTTTTCAATAGTTTTACATTCAGGAGGCCTAGTTACTTTTAAATTATACAACATTTCTTGCATAAATTCTTTTTTTATAAAATTTTTCTCTTTCACGACTTTCACAGACAATTCTTTGACATGCCTCAACTTTCTGACTTATTATAAACATTTCTTTCTTTAAACAACCAGTTAATTTATTTCAGGACAAGAATTTACCACATAACACTCTTTCTACATAAATTCTGGCCGCCTCCCCCCCCCGGCTTTTTCCCCTTTTTTTCCGAAAATGATAACTATTCTTTTCCAAAGCGAACTTCCTTTATGTCTGTGGACTAGACTGTCTAAGGCCACGAGATTAGAAGTTAGGATAATACATGTTACACTGTTAGCTTTTAGCAAACTTTACTTTTGTTGAAACCCTTGTAAATTTGGAATTTCAATTATCCTTTGCTCTTAACAAGACCTTGTTTAGTGCAAATTAACTTATAATTGGTATAGATGGCTTTTTTTTTTCTTTAATTACCTGAGAGGAACCATCTATTGCCCTGTCCTGAAGGGAGTTCCTCCTAGGTCTGGTCAGACTTTTGTATGGTAATCAAGATTTAGATCCCCTGTTAGGAAACCTGCTGGGTTAAGGGAATTTTCAGTGGTTAATGTTAAATCATCCTTTTTTTTTTTTTTTTTTTTTTTTAGGATACTTCTGAACTGGTGAGGTGTGCTCACAATGAGGTTTCCTCTAAAAGTTATTTTTTTACTTTTTTCTGTTAGCAAAGCAGTTGCCACTACAGATTGAATGCATTTGGGCCATCCACGGGTTACTGAGTTAAGGATTTTTGATAGGAAGGCCTCAGTGCTTTCGGGATATGCCCTTGTTTATACTGACAATGAAGTGGTATTGGAGTGTTACAGAGTTACAGCGAAGACCTTCAATTATCAATTATAGGTTTTAAATTTACCTTGGCTTTTAAAGGAATAGGGTACACTTTTTTTTTTTTTTTCTTAACTACTTGTATATCTCTTTCTTTCTTTCTCTTTGATTTTCTGTCTTTTTCTCTTTGACTTTCCTTTTGCCTCGGTCTCTTTCTCTCTGCTTCTCTCTCTTTCTGTTTCCTTGGCTCCCTCTTTGTCTGTCTCTTCCTATCTGTCTCTTCCTCTCTCTCTTTGCCTCTTTTCCTCTCTGTCTCTTTCCTTTCTCTCTCTCTGCTGGTCTTTCCTTGCCTCTGCCAGCCACTTATGCTGCTGTTCTCTCAACCACTGTGGTGGGGGATGGGAGGGGGTGGCATCTAAAACCGGCTGTAACCAAGTGTCTATGTACAG
>NW_012104255.1:1798118-1799067 GCF_000951045.1 Mandrillus leucophaeus
TCCTCCCTCTGGTTGATGAAATGCCAGGGTGAAAGGGATAGCCAATTGGACTAAAGTACAAGTGCCACTCCAGTTATTCCGCAGAGTACCCAGTAAAGGTCCACCACAATACCACCACACGTCCACTTGGGGATGAACAAGGGCTGACTAATTGATAAGTTCTTGAAAACTCTTAAGCTCACTGCATCCCTTCAGGTCTCCAAGGAGCGCTAAATATCCTCCCTATCGTGAGAGACACGAAGGGAACTTACTGTTGGGAGATGGAGGCTGGATGGCCCTCGGGGGCTGACCCACAGGGTGCTGAACTTTGGGATATAGCAGAGAGAGCTTTGCACGACTTATTACTCCAGGTTGTAGAATCCTGGAAGAGAGCTACCATGCAGCCTACACCTGGTTGACTGGAGGGCCACCTTAGTGGAAAGGGGACAATCTGGGCCTCTAGCCTACTATATGCACAAGCATAACAATTGCTCTTGTTTAACGTGCGGATGGAATATTTGATCCATTCCAACCAGGTATTTGCATCTTGGTATCCTGTTTTAATTGCCAAAGTTTGTTTTAAGTCTGTAACTTCTATGATTCTCTAGTAAAATGAATGTATGATTTTAGGAAATTACGAAAACCAGTTGGGGCAGTCCATCCTTGCTCTTTAGTGGTCCACAGAATGTTGGACCAACTATGGCATAAAAGTTTTACATTGGGGAGCAAGACCCCTGGTTGACACTGGAGTCTTTTGTTTTGTTTTCTTTTGTTTTGTTTTGTTTTGTTTTGTTTGAGACGGAGTTTCGTTCTTGTTGCCCAGGCTAGAGTGCAATGGCGCGATCTTGGCTTATCGCAACCTCCGCCTCCCAGGTTCAAGAGATTCTCCTGCCTCAGCCTCCTTAGTAGCTGGGATTACAGGCATGTGCCATAATGCCCGGCTTTTTTTTTTTTTTTTTTTTTTTTTTTT
>NW_012104255.1:1799117-1801545 GCF_000951045.1 Mandrillus leucophaeus
TTTGTTTTTTGTATTAGCCAGGATGGTCTCAATCTGCTGACCTTGTAATCTGCCTGCCTCAGCCTCCCAAAGTGCTGAGATTACAGGTGTGAGCCACTGTGCCCCACCTGTGTTTTGCTTTGTTTTGTTTTAAGACAGAGTCTCCCTCTGTCACCCAGGCTGGAGTGCAATGGCACGATATTGGCTCACTGCAACCTCCACCTCCCAGGTTCAAGCAATTCTCCTGCCTCAGCCTCCCAAGTAGCTGGGATTACAGGCACATGCCACCATGCTCAGCTAATTTTTGTATATTTTTAGTAGAGACAAGATTTCATCAGTTGACCAGGCTGGCCTTGAACTCCCAACCTCAAGTGGTACGCCTTCCTCGGCCTCTCAAAGTACTGGTATTACAAGGTATGAGCCACCACACCCAGCCTGCCTTTTTTTTTAATTATCCAAAAATGTTTATTATATATTTTTTGAAAAAGATCTGCATATGGGTGGACCCACAGTTCAAATCTATGTTGTTCAAGAGTCAACTTTGATCAGCTTTATATTGTTTTGTCTCTCTGTCTCCCCTTTACAAAAAAGAAGCTTTGGAAAGGCTAATATGCTTTTCATTCTTTGCTTCCACTTTCTTCAGTCTTTCTCTGTCTATGAAGCCAACCTCTTCTGCTTAGCTCATTGGAACACTTATTCAGTTTTATGGAATGATATGTGGCCTGGTTCTAGAATTGTGAATAAAGACAACTGAGATCTTTAAATTACATTTGTTGTAAGTTGTCTTCTGACAGTCCTATATTACAGATGAGGAAAGCATTTTTCTTTTTCACAAAAGCATTTTTAACCACTGACAAAAAAAAAAAAAAGTATGATTAACTCATTGTAGGGACCGAGGGAAAACTTCCCCTTCACTCTCTGAAGATTCACTGAAGATCAACTGGCAAGAGGCAGATTAATAGGAGAAAAGGCATATAAAATGTATTAATGTGTACACATGTGCATGGGTGATATGGTTTGGTTCTGTGTCCCCACCCAAACCTCATGTAGAACTGTAATCCCCATGAGTCAGGGGAGGGGCCTGGTGGGAGGTGATTGGATCATGGGGGCAGATTTTCCCCCTTGCTAGTGAGAGTTCTCACAAGATCTGAGTATGGCACTTCACCCTTTGCTCTCTCTCTCTCCTGCTTCACCATGGTAAGAAGTGCTTGCTTCCCCTTCACCTTCCGCCATCATTGTATGTTCCCAGCCATGCGGAACTGTGAGTCCATTAAACTTCTTTTCGGCCAGGTGCGGTGGCTCACGCCTGTAATCCCAGCACTTTGGGAGGCCGAGGTGGGTGGATCACTGGAGGTCAGGAGTTTGAGGTCAGCTTGGCCAACATGGTGAAACCCCATCTCTACTAAAACTACAAAAATTGGCCAGGTGTGGTGGCAGGTGCCTGTAATCCCAGCTACTCGGGAGGCTGAGGCAGGAAAGTCACTTGAACCTTGAAGGCTGAGGTTGCAGTGAGCCGAGATCGCACCATTGCACTCCAGCCTGGCAACAAGAGCAAGACTTTGTCTCAAAATAAATAAATAAACAAAACAAACAAAAAGCAAACAAAACCCCTCTTTTCTTTATAAATTACCCAGTCTCCAGTAGTTCTTTATAGCAGTGTAAGAACAAACTAATACAATGGAAGTCATATGAAATATGAAAACTCAAAGAAAGAACCAGAAGATTGAAGTTTTTACCATCCTGAGGTTACAGAAATAACAGGAGAGCATAGCAAGACTGGTTATGGGAGGGAGAGAAGAGGAAAGACCTGACTAGCAAAGGCGGTCTCGTCATGCAGAAGAAACCTCAGTGCGCTGGGCACAGTGGTTCACGCCTGTAATCCCAGCATTTTGGGCGGCCGAAGTGGGCGGATCATCTGAGGTCAGGATTTTGAGACCAGCCTGGCCGATATGGTGAAACCTCATCTCTACTAAAAATACAAAAAAATTAGTCGGGCGTAGTGGTCGGCACCTGTAACCCCAGCTACTGAGGAGGCTGAGGTAGGAGAATTGCTTGAATCCAAGAGGCGGAGGCTTCAGTGAGCCGAGATCACGCCATTGCACTCCAGCCTGGGCAACAAGAGTGAAACTCCATCTCAAAAAAAAAAAAAAAAAGAAAAGAAAAAGGAAGAAACATCACTGGTAGCAGCTTTCAGAATACGTGTCTATCAGACTCCCATAGGTGTCAGACTCTCAGTCTGTCTCTGCCACAAGCCAATCCTTGCTAGATCGGACAAGAGGGCGGGGGTGGAGAAAGCCCGGCTCTTTATTTCATCAATGCAGATTTGTCTACAGATGCAAATGTCCTCCACAAAAGGCAGTTTGCAGGGCTATTCCTGTCTGCAGGCCCTCTGAATAGCCATCTCAAAATATGTCAAAGAAGTGTATTTTGGGGTGTAATATTTTTGGTT
>NW_012104255.1:1803930-1806270 GCF_000951045.1 Mandrillus leucophaeus
TTTGCCTCTTTTCCTCTCTGTCTCTTTCCTTTCTCTCTCTCTGCTGGTCTTTCCTTGCCTCTGCCAGCCACTTATGCTGCTGTTCTCTCAACCACTGTGGTGGGGGATGGGAGGGGGTGGCATCTAAAACCGGCTGTAACCAAGTGTCTATGTACAGGAACTGGTCTGGGTGCCCTGGCTTACAGGTTACCTTGTGCCATACCTTTGAAACAAGGGACCTGTCCAGGCTTCCTTCTGATGGCTAATCCACCTCTAATGCTAGCCAGTCTATCTCACACAACGTTTTAAGTTTTCCTGGTATCATAGTACTCCATAGTCTCCCTTAAATCCTTTCTTGAAATTTTTGAACATAGTTCCTAGTGGGATGGGCTTACTTTGTGCCTGACCCATGCTTCTTTGAGACAAAACACCACACTCACACCACACGCACACCACAAAACAAAGAATGGGTAAAAAGGGCACATACACACTTTTACAGTTTACACTAAACCAAAATCAAAACCAAAATCAGAGTATCAAGAAATCCAAGCCAGTTCAAAACCAAAACCAAAGTATCAAGCAATCTAAGTCAAGACAAAAACCAAAACCAAAGTGCCAGTACAGGCACGCCATGGGTGATCAGGCCACATTTCCACTCAAATGGAGTTGGCAAGTTCCAAAGACTAGTCTTACCAAGTTTCAGATGTCCGGACTCCAAGTGCCAGTTCCTTCCTGGTGTTTAGCCACTGCATTGATCCTCCGTGGGGGCCTGCCACATGCTGCTCTGGTGAGGCGTTCCACCGGGGCAGTTGCCTACCTGGGAGTGCTCTCAGGATCTGTGTCACTCAAGCTGGCCGAAGTCCCCCACAGGGATGCTCCACAGGGCAGGCCTAAGCCGCCTAAGGGACTGCCTTGACTGTCCATTAATCACCTCGCTTCCTGGTCAGGGAACCAATAAATGTAGCAGGACAAGCCGCAGACAAAACCCCTCAGACACCAAGTTAAAGAAGGAAGGGCTTTATTTGGCCGGGAGCTTTGGCAAGACTCACACCTCCAACAACCAAGCTCCCCAAGTGAGCAATTCCTGCACTGGTAATTAGAACAGAACAGAACAGAACAGGGATTTTCACAGTGCTTTTCCATGCAATGTCTGTAATTTATAGATAACATAACTGATTAGGTCAGGGGTCGATCTTTAACTACCAGGCCCAGGGTGTGGCACCGGACTGTCTGCGTGTGGATTTCATTTCTGCCTTTTAGTTTTTATTTCTTTTTTCTTTGGAAGCAGAAACTGGGCATAAGACAATATGAGAGGTGGTCTCCTCCCTTACTGGGACTGCAGGTGCCTGCCACCACACCTGGCTAATTTTTGTTTTTTGTATTAGCCAGGATGGTCTCAATCTGCTGACCTTGTAATCTGCCTGCCTCAGCCTCCCAAAGTGCTGAGATTACAGGTGTGAGCCACTGTGCCCCACCTGTGTTTTGCTTTGTTTTGTTTTAAGACAGAGTCTCCCTCTGTCACCCAGGCTGGAGTGCAATGGCACGATATTGGCTCACTGCAACCTCCACCTCCCAGGTTCAAGCAATTCTCCTGCCTCAGCCTCCCAAGTAGCTGGGATTACAGGCACATGCCACCATGCTCAGCTAATTTTTGTATATTTTTAGTAGAGACAAGATTTCATCAGTTGACCAGGCTGGCCTTGAACTCCCAACCTCAAGTGGTACGCCTTCCTCGGCCTCTCAAAGTACTGGTATTACAAGGTATGAGCCACCACACCCAGCCTGCCTTTTTTTTTAATTATCCAAAAATGTTTATTATATATTTTTTGAAAAAGATCTGCATATGGGTGGACCCACAGTTCAAATCTATGTTGTTCAAGAGTCAACTTTGATCAGCTTTATATTGTTTTGTCTCTCTGTCTCCCCTTTACAAAAAAGAAGCTTTGGAAAGGCTAATATGCTTTTCATTCTTTGCTTCCACTTTCTTCAGTCTTTCTCTGTCTATGAAGCCAACCTCTTCTGCTTAGCTCATTGGAACACTTATTCAGTTTTATGGAATGATATGTGGCCTGGTTCTAGAATTGTGAATAAAGACAACTGAGATCTTTAAATTACATTTGTTGTAAGTTGTCTTCTGACAGTCCTATATTACAGATGAGGAAAGCATTTTTCTTTTTCACAAAAGCATTTTTAACCACTGACAAAAAAAAAAAAAAGTATGATTAACTCATTGTAGGGACCGAGGGAAAACTTCCCCTTCACTCTCTGAAGATTCACTGAAGATCAACTGGCAAGAGGCAGATTAATAGGAGAAAAGGCATATAAAATGTATTAATGTGTACACATGTGCATGGGTGATAT
>NW_012104255.1:1809570-1810606 GCF_000951045.1 Mandrillus leucophaeus
CTTGCTAGATCGGACAAGAGGGCGGGGGTGGAGAAAGCCCGGCTCTTTATTTCATCAATGCAGATTTGTCTACAGATGCAAATGTCCTCCACAAAAGGCAGTTTGCAGGGCTATTCCTGTCTGCAGGCCCTCTGAATAGCCATCTCAAAATATGTCAAAGAAGTGTATTTTGGGGTGTAATATTTTTGGTTTTCTTTAGTCCCCCATTTGAAACTTTATTTTCAGAAAGTTTCACATATTAAAGTAGAATTGGTAGCTATGGAGAGATTTGGGTTAGACGTTCTGAGATAAGAAATAGGCACAGGGGGAGAAAACATAGATTTGAAGAAGCAGGGAAAAAAATTGAGCACGCTGTTCTGTATCTTCTTTATTATTATTATTTTTTATGTTTAAAAAAATTTTTTTTGTAGAGACAAGGTCTTGCTATGCTGCCCAGGCTGGTCTCAAACTCCTGGTCTCAAGTGATCCTACCACCTCAGCCTCCCAAAACGCTGGGATTACAGGCGTGAGCCACCACAGCCAGCCCCATATCTTCTTGAATCATGCTTTTAGTCCTGAGAATAGGTTGATTCAGGGTTGGTTGGTTGCTTGGTTGTTTTAGGGATAGAGTCTTGCTCTGTCACGCAGGCTGGAGTACAGTGGCATGATCATAGCTCACTGCAGCCTCAAACTTCTGAATTCAAGAGATCCTCCTGCCTCAGCCTCCCATGTAGCTAGGACTACAGGCATGTGCCACCATGCCATGCTAATTTGTTTTTTATTTTCTGTAGAGATGGAATCTCACTGTGTTGCCTATGCTGGTTTCAAACTCCTGGCCTCAAGCAGTCCTCGTGCTTCGGCCTCTCAAAGTGCTGGGATTACACGTGTGAACCACTGTGCCCAGCCTGTTCAGTTAACTAGCTGTGTCTCATTTCAGGAGATGGTGTTGCAGATAGGCTCTCAAAGCTAGGCCTCTATATATGAGGCAGGCAAACAGATCTTAAGAGGAATTTCTTATTTTTTTTTTCTTTGAGATGAAGTTTCACTCTTTTTTTTT
>NW_012104255.1:1811881-1813291 GCF_000951045.1 Mandrillus leucophaeus
GCACCACCACGCCCAGATAATTTTTGTACTTTTAGTAGAGACGGGGGTTTCACCATGTTGGCCAGGCTGGTCTCGAACTCCTGACCTCAGGTGATCCACCCACATCAGCCTCCCAAAATGCTAGGATTACAGGTATGAGCCACCATGCCCGACCCCAACTAATTTTTTCTTATTTTCTGTAGAGACAAGGTCTCAATATGTTGCCCAGGCTGGTCTCAAACTCCTGGGCTAAAGTGATTGTGAGCCTTCCGCCTTGGCCTCCCAAAGTGCTGGGATTACAGGCGTGGGCATGAGCTACCGTGCCTGGCCATTTTTTTTTTTTTTTTTTTTTTTGAGACTGAGTCTCACTCTGTTGCCCAGGCTGGAGTGCAGTGGTGCGATCTCAGCTCACTGCAAACTCCGCCTCCTGTGTGCCTGGCTTTCTTTTATGATCATAATGTATAGAGCAATTTCATTTCTGCCACTAGGCCAGTAACAGACTTAATTCTGCATGAAGGCTAATTAATGGCTGCTTGCCCAATAGGATTAAACATGTCTTTTTTTTATCCTCTAATATTTCCCTCCACTGATCTGTTTGCATATTATGATTACCATTGATTATCTCTTTATTAAAATAGTCCCTTTATCTTATAATTAATGTGGCTATGTAATTTACTATCTAAAGTTCGACAAATTTAAGAATAAAAGGGGTACTATTAATAATTATACTGGGCCGGGCGTGGTGGCTCACGCCTGTAATCCCAGCACTTTGGGAGGCCGAGGCGGGTGGATCATGAGGTCAGGAGATTGAGACCATCCTGGTGGTGAAACCCCGTCTCTACTAAAAATACAAAAAATTAGTCAGGCATGGTGGCAGGCGCCTGTGGTCCCAGCTACTTGGGAGGCTGAGGCAGGAGAATGGTGTGAACCCGGGAGGAGGAGGTTGCAGTGAGCGGAGATTGTGCCACTGCACTCCAGCCTGGGTGACAGAGCGAGACTCTGTCTCAAAAAAAAACAAAATAATTATACTGGAGGCCAGGTGAGGCGGCTCACCCCTGTAATCCCAGCACTTTGGGAGGCCAAGATAGGGAGGATCACTTGAGGCCAGGAGTTCGAGACCAACCTGGCCAACATAGTGAGACCCTGTGTTTTATTTTAAACAAAGATTTTAAAAATTAGCTTGGCATGGTGATACACACCTGTAGTCCCAGCTACTTGGGAGGCTGAGGCAGGAGTTCAAGGCTGTAATAAGCTCTGATCACACCACTGTACTCCAGCCTGGGAGACAGAGCAAGACTCTGTCTCTAAAAAAATTGTTTTTGGGCCGGACGCGGTGGCTCATGCCTGTAATCCCAGCACTTTGGGAGGCCAAGGCGGGTGGATCACCAGGTCAGCAGACAGAGACCATCCTGGCTCATATGGTGAAACCCC
>NW_012104255.1:1813341-1819175 GCF_000951045.1 Mandrillus leucophaeus
GGATCATGAGGTCAGGAGATTGAGACCATCCTGGTGGTGAAACCCCGTCTCTACTAAAAATACAAAAAATTAGTCAGGCATGGTGGCAGGCGCCTGTGGTCCCAGCTACTTGGGAGGCTGAGGCAGGAGAATGGTGTGAACCCGGGAGGAGGAGGTTGCAGTGAGCGGAGATTGTGCCACTGCACTCCAGCCTGGGTGACAGAGCGAGACTCTGTCTCAAAAAAAAACAAAATAATTATACTGGAGGCCAGGTGAGGCGGCTCACCCCTGTAATCCCAGCACTTTGGGAGGCCAAGATAGGGAGGATCACTTGAGGCCAGGAGTTCGAGACCAACCTGGCCAACATAGTGAGACCCTGTGTTTTATTTTAAACAAAGATTTTAAAAATTAGCTTGGCATGGTGATACACACCTGTAGTCCCAGCTACTTGGGAGGCTGAGGCAGGAGTTCAAGGCTGTAATAAGCTCTGATCACACCACTGTACTCCAGCCTGGGAGACAGAGCAAGACTCTGTCTCTAAAAAAATTGTTTTTGGGCCGGACGCGGTGGCTCATGCCTGTAATCCCAGCACTTTGGGAGGCCAAGGCGGGTGGATCACCAGGTCAGCAGACAGAGACCATCCTGGCTCATATGGTGAAACCCCGTCTCTACTAAAAATACAAAAAGCTAGCCGGGCGTGGTGGCACGCACCTGTAGTCCCAGCTACTCAGGAGGCTGAGGCAGAAGAATTGCTTGAACCTGGGAGGCGGAGGTTGCAGTGAGCCGAGATCACACCACTGGACCATAAAGCGAGACTCGGTCTCAAAAAAAAAATTAATAATAATTATACTGGGCAATAGGTGTGAACAAACCGCATAAACTGGGATGTGTGGCTCTGTTTTATTTTATTTTCAATTTATGATGGGTTTATCAGGATATAGTCGCCTCGTAAATTGAGGAGCACCTGTACAACTTTAGCGTCTCTCTAGTCCTCCCTCCTTCTAGATAAGATTTATTCATATACCCAATCATAGAATTATTTTCACTTCTGGATAGCATTCCACCTAACGTAAAACCTCACTTCTTTAAGCCCTCCCCCAAAACATCTAACACAAGCCCAAATCCCATAACATATCTGTTCTGACACCCTCTTTCCGAGATGCCCCAGAGTTCTCTATGGTGTGCATTCTCCTCTGCTGCAAAAAGTAATAAACCCAACTTGTTCAACTAAGGGCATGTTCATGTTCCCAGTCTTTGGCTGCAGGGCACTGACACTGACACATTACAGGGCACTCACGCCTGTAATCCCAGCTACTCGGGAGGCTGAGGCACGAGAATCACTTGAACCCAGGAGGCAGAGGCTGCAGTGAGCTGAGATCATGCCACTGAGCCTGGCCCATCTTTTTCTTTTTGAGACAGGGTCTCACTCTATCGCCCAGGCTGGAGTGCAGTGGCAGGATCTTGGTTCACTGCAGCCTCGACCTCCCGGACTCAAGCAATCCTCCTACCTCAGCCTCCCCACTAGCTGGGACTACAGGCGCATGCCACAATGCCCGGCTAATTTTTGTATTTTTTGTGGAGATGGGATTTCACCACGTTGGCCAAGCTGGACTTGAACTCCTGGGTTCAAGCGATCCACTCGCCTCAGCCTCCCAAAGTGCTAGGATTGCAGGCGTGAGCCACCACGCCCAGTGAGTGACCTTATGAGTCTTTCAGACCAGCTGACATCAGTAGTTTTACTGGCATGCAGGGCCTAAAACAATATTTCAAAGGGAAAACAATGTTTTATAATGTTCAAGTTGCTATATATAGAGCAATTAAGGGGTAGGATAAACTAGGGTTTATGTGATTGTGGGAAAATGGGCAGCAGACAACTCTGAGGAAGCAGATCAGGGAGCAAGCTGACCTCATGATGAATGCTGAATGTGCTGCAAGCTTGGTTTATTTTTGTTTCTCCCCCTCCCTTCTTCCCTGATTAATTTTCTTTTTTAAGTTTATAGGTTGGTTTCAGCTCCCCTGGACTTGATTATCCCTCAGTCCTGAGGTGAGAGTTAATATGGTGGGAATCGGGCAAAGACCACTCCAGCTTTTTTCTTTCCCGGCAAGGGGCGTAGTCGGAGTGAGATTCAGGATTAGAGGAGTGAAACTGCCTGGCAGTAACCTGTAAGTATCTATGAGTGCCTCGTCGAGGATTTCAGGGGCATGAACACATTAGTGCTCCTGTGCACGGTCTTAGCATAGCAAAACCAGAACCCAATTTTTTTTTTTTCTTTTTCTTCTTTTTTTTTTTTTTGTTTTGAGATAGAGTCTCGCTCTTGTCACCCAGGCTCTAGTGCAGTGTCATAGTCTTGGCTCACTGCAACCTCTGCCTCCCGGGTTCAAGCAATTCCCCTGCTTCAGCCTCCCGAGTAGCTGGGATTACAGGTGCCCGCCACCACGCCTAGCTAATTTTTGTAATTTTAGTAGAGACGGGATTTTGCCATGTTGGCCAGGCTGGTCTCGAACTCCTGACCTCAGGTGATCTCCCTGCCTTGACCTCCCAAAGTGCTGGGATTACAGGCGTGAGCCATTGCGTGGGAGCCCAAATTTTTAAAGTCCTTGTAAAACAGACTGAAAACCTTGGTGTAGCCATGAGGTTTTATTTAACAGAGCCTGTTTTGTCAGTCTTATGATCTGATCTCTAGAGATCTTAACATTAATGCTGGTCAGCTGTTGTGTCTAAACCATAAAAGAGAGGAGGTATAATGAGGTATGTCTGACCTCCTGTCCCATTATGACTGGAACTCAGCTTTAAGCTTTTGGGGGAGTCCTCAGTTACAAGAGGGTCCATTCCGTTGGCTGAGGGGACTTAGGTTTTTATTTTTCATTTACATTTCCCCTTTTGTGGCTAAGATTTGTCAGAGGCAGCACTGATAGCCAAATTTTTAATTTTGTCCCATATCATCGTTAGGGTGATGCAGCTACCTAGCCTGAGTCCACCTTGTCCCTTGGTAAGACCCCTGTGGCCAAGGGACTTAGAGCCAAAAAAATGATAGCCAATTAAATGTTTTAGGGCAGATGGGAATGGAGGTGGGCAGACATTCATTAACCCTTAAAACCTTTTAAGTAATATCTGTCAAAAGTCAAAAGCCAAAATTAAGGTGGCCAGGTGCAGTGGCTCACGTCTACAACCGCAGCACTTTGGGAGACCAAGGCGGGCAGATCACTTGAGCTCAGGAGTTCCAGACCAGCGTGGCAACATGGTAAAACCTTGTCTCTACAAAAAATACAAAAATTAGCTGGGTGTGGTGGTAAACACCTGTAGTCCCAGTTACTTGGGAGGCTGAGGCGAGAGGATGGCTTGAGCCCAAGAAGTCGAGGCTGCAGTGAGCCATAAGCCAAGATCCTGCCCCTGTCCAGAAAAAAAAAAAAAAAAAAAAAAAAAAAAAAAGGTAATTTTATAGAATTGAATCCTGGTCTTAGCTACTGACTTGTAGTAACTAGGTATATAAAACATTAATATTTTGTTAAACTCATTTGAGTTAAGAAATTTAGAGAGGCAAAGTTCCTCAGTTTGTCAGCTGTTTAAGCATCTGTGTGTCTTTTCTTGATTTGGAGGGTCTGAACTAATTGCATCCCTCAAAACCAGCCCTTATAATCTCACATGCCCATCTCTTCTGTGATAGTCCCTGGGCCTAGATGGAGGGTGTTTAATATTGTATAGCTTTAGCTGCAGTGTGTTGACGACAGAAAACAGATGGTCCCAGTGGGATTGAATAGTTTTAAATTCTGGCCCTGTGTCTCATGAAAGCAGTTAATTTTTTATTTTTTTATTCTTGAGTAGAGAGACAATCATGTCACATGCAAATAAAGTTGACTCCTTCCTTTCCAATAAATCTGCCTTATTTCTTTTTCTTGCCTTAGTGCCTTGGCTAGACCAATGTTAAACAAAAATGATCCTTTTATTATCTTTTTCTGATGTTAGGATGAACACAATGTCTTGTATCCTTAAGAATGAGATTGACTGTAGTTTCTATGTAAGTGCCCTTTCAGAGGTTGAGGTAGGTCTCTTCTATTCCTAATTTTTTAAGAGTTTGGTTTTGCTCAGTTTTATTATGTTTCATTGAGTCAGGAATGGATGTTGACTTTTGTCAAATACTTTAGTAGCATCAATTATGATCATATTTTTTCCTTAGTCTGTTAATATGGTGAATTACATTGATTGATTTTCTTTAATTTTTTTCAATTATTTATTTATTTATTTATTTAGAGACAGGGTCTCACTCTGTTGCCCAGGCTGGAGTGCAGTGGTGTAATCTCGGCTCACTGCAGCCTTGACCTCAGGGGCTCAGGTGATTCTTTTACCTCGGCCTCCCAAGTAGCTGTGACTACAAGTGCATGCTACCAGGCCCAGCTAACTTTTTGTATTTTTTGTAGAGATGGGGTTTTGCAAGTTGGCCAGGCTGGTCTGGAACTCCTGGACTCAAGTGACCAACCCACCTCAGCCTCCCAAAGTGCTGGAAGTACCGGGATGAGCCACCATGCCTGGCATGATTGATTGTCAATGTATCAAACCAACCTCACGTTCCTGGGATAAGCCCCAGTTGGTTGTAATATATTATCTTTTTTTTTTTTTTTTTGAAACGGAGTTTCCCTCTTGTTGCCCAAGCTGGAGTGCAATGGCGCGATCTCGGCTCACTGCAACCTCCGCCTCCCAGGATCAAGCGATTCTCATGCCTCAGCCTCCCAAGTAGCTGGGATTACAGGCGCGCACCATCACGGGTGGCTAATTTTTTGTATTTTTAGTAGAAATGGGGTTTCACCATGCTGGCCAGGCTGGTCTCGAACTCCTGGTCTCAGGCGATCTGCCTGCCTCGTTCTCCCAAAGTGTTGGGATTACAGGCATGAGCCACTGCACCTGGCCATATATTATCTTTCTTGTGAATTGTGTTGGATTTGATTTACTAGAATTTTGTTAAAAATTTGCATATCTATGTTTGTGGGAGATATTTGGTCTGTCATTTTTTTTTTCTTGTGGTGTCTTTGGTTTTGATATCAGGATCAAGGTAATGCTGAATTCATAGAACATATTGGAAAGTATTTCCTCCTTGTAGTAGACAGAATTCTAAGATTTCCAGCCACTGGTGCACGTGCACACCTCTAGTTATTTAATTAAACACGAATCTAGCTACTGCTGCTAAGGGATTTTGCAGATGTAACTAAAGTCCCAAATCAGTTGATCTTAAAATAGAGAAATTATTTGGGTGGGCCTGACCTAATCATATGAGCCCTTTAAATTTGTGTCTAAAAGAGAGAAGAATGAAATGTATTTCACACATTGTTTCTGGCCTGAAGACATAGGAGGCCACGTGGCAAAAAATGTGAGTGTCCTCTGGGAGATGAGAGCAGCCTTGGCTGACAGCCAGCAAAGAAACAGGATCCTCATTTGTACAACTGCAAATAACTGAATTTTACCAACAACAAGAATGAGCTTGGAAGTGTGTTTTTCCTCAGAGCCTGCAAACAAGAGCTCAGCCTGGCTAACACCTTGATTCAGCCTTGCGGTACTCTGAACAACAACAACAACAAAAACTGTTGTTTGGGACTTACTAACCTACAGAAGCTGAGATAATAAATGTGTATTGATTTAATGTGTTATGCAGCAACAGAAAATTAATATGCTCCTCTTTTATTTTCTGGAAGAGTTTGTGTACAACTGCTATTATTTCTTCCTGCTTGATCAAATTCACCAATGAGGCCATCTGGGCATGGGGTTTTCTTTTGTTTGTTTTTTTGTTTGAAACAGGGTCTTGTTCTGTCACCCAGGCTGGAGTGCAGTGGCATGCTCATAGCTCATTATAACCTTGAACTCCTGG
>NW_012104255.1:1825240-1826483 GCF_000951045.1 Mandrillus leucophaeus
TTTTTTTTTTTTTTTTTTTTTTTTTTTTTACAGGGTCTCGGTCTGTCACACAGGCTGGAGTGCAGTGGTACGAACATAGCTCACTACAGCCTCAACCTCCTGAACTCAAGTGATCCTCCTGCCTCAGCCTCCCGAGTAGCTGGAACTATAGGCATGCATCACCACGCCCAGTCATTGTTGTTTATTTTTTGTAGAGATGGGGTTTCTCCCTGTTGCCCAGGCTGGTTTCAAACTCCTGAGCTCAAGTGATGCACCTGCCTCAGTCTCTCAAAGTGCTGGGATTACCGGTGTGAGCCACCATACCTAGCCCAGGGGTAAATTCTTATATTAAACTTTCTCTGCTCAAATTCCTGTGTCATTCTGTCTCCTAACTGGACTAAGACTGATACAGAATTGTTGCCAGGAATGGTCCCAGGAAATGTACCTGCAGAGATTGCACTTGGGGATTGGTTTGTTCATGTTCTGGGCTTGAGCATAGTGCTGAACTCTTTGCCAATGAGAAATGGATGCTAATAATCCCTGGCATGTAGAGGCATCACAATTAATAAACCTAGGGTTGATTGTGATGAAGTGCCAACTGAAGCACATGCCTTGGGAGCCCAAATGGCTGCCGCACTTGACCATCATGACAGTAATCGTGACTGTAAGGACTGTGTTGTGGGATGGATTGTTTTGAATGTACTCGAGCATTTACTAAGAGAAAATGATGGGCCGGGTGCGGTGACTCATGCCTGTAATCCCAGCACTTTGGGAGGCCGAGGTGGGTGGATCATGAGGTCAGGAGATCAAGACCATCCTGGTTAACTTGGTGAAACCCCGTCTCTACTAAAGATAGAAAAAATTAGCCGGGCGTGGTGATGGGCGCCTGTAGTCCTAGCTACTCAGGAGGCTGAGGCAGGAGAACCGCTTGAACCCGGGAGGTGGAGCTTGCAGTGAGTGGAGATCCCGCCCACTGCACTGCAGCCTGGGTGACAGAGCGAGACTCCATCTCAAAAACAAAACAAAACAAAACAAAACAAAACAAAACAAAGAGAAAATGATGGCCAGGCACGGTGGCTCACGCCTGTGATACCAACACATTGGGAGGCCGAGGCGGGTGGATCACGAGGTCAGGAGTTCAAGACTAGCCTGGACAAGATGGTGAAACCCTGTCTCTACTAAAAATACAAAAATTAGCCTGGCGTGGTGGCAGGCACCTGTAATCTCAGCTACTTGGGAGACTGAGGCAGGAGAATCACTTGAA
>NW_012104255.1:1829293-1831513 GCF_000951045.1 Mandrillus leucophaeus
GCCTCAGCCTCCCAAGTAACTGGGACCACAGGCACACACCACCACACCATGTCTGGCTAACTTTTTTTTTTTTTTTTTTTTAGATGGAGTCTTGCACTGTCAACCGGGCTGGAGTGCAATGGCGTGATCTCAGCTCACTGCAACCTCCGCCTCCCAGGTTCAAGCGATTCTCCTGCCTCAGCCTCTGGAGTAGCTGTGATTACAGGCACCTGCCACCACACCCGGTTAATTTTTTTTTGTTTTTATTTGCATTTTTAGTAGAGACGGGGTTTCACTATGCTGGCCAGGCTGGTCTCGAACTCCTGACCTTATAATCTGCCCGCCTCGGCCTCCCAAAGTGCTGGGATTATAGGCATGAGCCACTGTGCCCAGCCCTGGCTAATTTTTAAACTTTTTGTAGAGACAGGGATCTCGCTTGGTTGCCTAGGCTGGTCTTGAACTCCCAGCCTCAAGCGATCCTCCCACCTCAGCTTCCCAAAGTGCTGGGATTATAGGCGTGAGCCACTGCACCTAGCCAGGGAAAGGGGCTTTCTTTGTGGGAAAGTTTTTTACTACGAAATAAATTTATTTAAAGACAGGGCTATTCAGGTTATCTTTTGTCTGGAGTGAGCTTTGGTAGCTTGTATCTTTTAAGGAATGTATCCACTTCATCTTCAATGTCAAATTTATGAACATAAGTCTCTTGTTTTGGGATTCTCCTGCCTCAGCCTCCCAAGTAGCCGGGATTACAGGCGCCCGCCACTACGCCCGACTAATTTTTATATTTTTAGTAGAGATGGGGTTTTGCCATGTTGGCCAGTCTGGTCTTGAACTCCTGACCTCAAGTGATCTGCCCGCCTCAGCTTCCTGAAGTGCTGGGGTTACAGGCATAAGCCACCGTGCCCAGTTGCCTTTATCTTTATTATTCCCTTTTATCTGTTTACTTTGGGTTTAATTTCCTCTTTGTATCATAGTTTCTTAGTGTACAAGCTGAGGTCATTGATTTGAGACCACTCTTTTCTAATAAAAGAATTTAGGCTGGGCACAGTGGCTCACACCTGTAATCCCAGCATTTTTGGGAGGCCAAGGTGGGAAGATGGCTTGACCCCGGGAGTTTAAGATTAGCCTGGGCAACATAGACCCCGTCTCTACAAAAATAAAAAAAAATTAGCCGGGCGTCATGGCGCATGCCTGTGGTTCCAGTTACTTGGGAGGCTGAGGTGGGAGGATCGCTTGAGCCCAGGAAGTCGAGGCTACAGTGAGCTGTGATCTCGCCACTGCACTCCAGCCTGGGCAACAGAGTGAGACTCTGTCTCAAAAAATAATAATCATAATTTAATGCTATAAATTCTTTTCTAAGCACTCCAACTTTGTTTTTCCTTCATTCCATAAATTTTGATATGTTGTGTTTTCATTTTAATACAGTTCAAAATACTTTCTGATTTCTTCTTTGACCTATAATATGCTGGTTATTGATTTATTGCCTCTCAACTTCAAATTCAACTTTCTGTCTGCTCTGTGAAAATGGAGCATATTTTAACTATTTTTTCCTTGGCCAGCTGCCACTGAAGCTTTCTCAGAGGGTGCTGGAAAGATATTGCAATAGGAAAAGGGGCTTCCTTCCTGATTCCTGTGCTCACTTGGCAGGCTCCTGCTGCCTGGCTTTTTCTAACATCAGACTCCTCCAGTGCTCACAGCCTTTCCAGTGCCTGGTTCCTGCAGTGCGTGGTGGCCAATAGCACCCAGTGGCCAGCAGCTTTCCCCTTCCTCCAGCACTCACTCTCAGGAGTTTTGTAGCAGAGTGCCTCTGGATCCCACAGTGCTCACAGCTTCCCCAGTGTCGGGCTCCTGCAGTAGACAGAGGCCAGCAGCACTCAGCAGTGAACAGCTTTCCCTAGCACCATAGCTAACAGATTTCCAGAGGGTAGATTTCCAACAGCTTCCATCAGTGCAGCACCACAGTGAACTTCTCTGCCATTCAGTAACTACAGCCATACTTTTTCCAATAAGCTCTGGATCTCAACCTCATTGGTGTTCTGTCTCAGCCTAGGGATGGTGACTATGCCTTGTATCTGTTATTCCTGTATTCTTTAGAGATCTTCTCACATCTTAGTAGCCAATCCCTTGTTATTCTAAATCCCCGTTATAGGTTGTGGTTTTTTTTTCCCACCCAACTACACCAGAACAGAGGTAATTTTTCTTTAAGTTTGTATCTGTTATTCCTGTATTCTTTAGAGATCT
>NW_012104255.1:1832714-1837307 GCF_000951045.1 Mandrillus leucophaeus
CTGAGGCAGGAGAATCACTTGAATTCGGGCGGCAGAGGTTGCAGTGAGCCGAGATCGCACCACTGCACTCCAGCCTGAGCGATAGAGTCAGACTCTGTCTCAAAAAAAAAGAACAAGCTGGTCCATTGACTTCTCAGCTGAAGTCACAGTCTGAGAACCAGAGAACTTTCATGATGCCTAATGGGTTGATACTACTGACAATCAAACACAACATTTAATTGTGCAGTGCAAGTTGAACTCACAGTCTAGACAAGTCTCTCATGTGAAAGATAAAGAATGGGATCCTGAAACTTGGATCTGGAGGGGCATCTGTTTGGTTTCAGATGAAACTGACAATCTTGAACTACCAAGTCACTCTGAGCCTCCCGTACTAATGGAAATGTTTCGATGTCTGAGACTAGCCTTTTTCTCCTTGAAGACACTGAGATAAACTGACCTGGGGAGGATGCCTTGAAAGGGAATGCCCATTCTCCCCTCTTCCTGCCACAACCACCCCCTATTGCCACAAGACTGATAATTAAGGTCAAATCTCAGCATGGTCCAGGGGAACAAGTGCACACTATGAACAAGGAGGAAGCAGCTTATACACCAAAAGCATTGCAAGATTGCTAATATGTATTGACAGAAATATAGGGAATATATGCAGAAGTGATTTCCAAGGTTATTAGACAAAGGATAGCAAAATATAATACTAGATTGGGCAGAATCCATTGAGATGAGTACACTTACTAGAGACTCTGTATTTAAAGTGTCAGCTTATGCAGCTGGAGGTAGCTTTAAGAGCTTATTTGGTTGATTGCCTGAAGCTTGGACTCAATTATGGCCCTACAGTTAATTAGGTTGAGAAGCCTGAGCTGCCCTGGTATGATAGGGGAAAGGGAATCCAAAAGCTTAAGGGGATAGGAATGTTGGAGAAGATTTATTATGTTCGACTTGCCCACAACTCCTAACTATGTTACATGAAAACACTTGGAAGATACTCCCTTCACCAAGGCATTGAGAAATCCATTACTGAGAAAAACACCTGCATCCTTGGAAAGCTCTGTGGTTGCTCTTCTTTGTAGGCAAGTTATGACTGTAAGGGATGGGCTCCCTGGTTTCAATGGGGTTCATGGAATACCAAAGTAGCAGAGGTCAAGTGGCAACATTTAACTGCCAAATACAGCACCATGGATGTTCAGGCGCATTGACCACCGTTTCCCTGGGCATGAAACAGATGGATACCCTACTAGAATATTGTTCGGTCTATATGATAGAGAAAGTTCTAGATCTAATAGCCAAAAATCTGACTCAAGTCACCACAGTGGAGAGTCAGCCTGTCACTCAGTGTCCAGACTGAAGTTAATTCACAGATCCAGAACCCCTCTTTTAAAAAAATTATTTTATTTTATAGTTTTTAGAGATGGGGTCTCACTGTGTTGCCCAGGCTGGTCCCAAACTCCTGGACTTAAGCGATTCTCCTGCCTCAGCCTCCCAAAGTGCTGGGATTACAGGTGTGAGCCACTGAGACTGGTCTAGAGCCCCTTTATTGAAGGGGAAGCCAGGTCCTCTTGAGGGAGAAGCCTGAACCATTGCCACGCATACATACTGTAAATCTTCCTCCAAGCCTTCCTCAAAGGGACCTGTGGCCATTTACTAGAGTGACTACATTGGGGAAAAGGAAATACCTAGACCTTTTGGGAATTACTGGATACTGTTTCTGAATTGACACTAATTCCTGGGGACCCACAATGCCATTGTGGTCCATCAAAGCAGGGGCTTTAGGGTGGTCAGGTAATATTCTTAGCTCAGGTTTGATTCACATTGGGCCCAGTTGGTCCAGTGGCCCACCTTATAGTTATTTTCCCACTTCCTGAATTTATCATTGGAATAAACACACTTAGAAACTGGCATAACTGGCTGAGCGTGGTGGTTCACACCTATAATCTCAGCACTTTGGGAAGCTGAAGTGGGAAGATAGCTTGAGCCCAGGAGTTCAAGACCAGCGTGGGTAACATAGCAAGACCCCATCTCTACAAAAATTGTAAAAATTAGCTGGGTGTGGTGGCACATGCCTGTGATTCCAGCTACTCAGGAGGCTGAGGTGGGAGGGTCACTTGAGCCCAGGAGGTTGAGGCTGCAGTGAGCTGCAGTTGTGCCACTGCACTCTAGCCTGGGCAATAGAGAGAGACTCTGTCCCTCCGCCCCCCAAAAAAGAAACTGGCATAACCCCCGCCCCCACCCCCACCCCCCCCCGCCTCAGCTTGCTGATCCATGGGGTGAGGGCCATTACAGTAAGAACGGCTAAACCAAAGCCCCTGGAACATCCACTCTTTTGAAAGCTAGTAAACCAGAAGCAATAATGCATACCGAGGGGAATGCAGAGATTAATGGCACCAGAAAAGACTTGAAAGAAGTAGGGGTGGTGACACCTATCACATCTCCATTTAACTCACCAGTTTGACCTGTGCAGAAGTTAGATGAATCTTGGAGAATGACTGCAGACTAGCATAAATGTAATTAGATGGTGACTCCACTTGTAGCTCCTGTCCCCAATATAGTATATTTACTGGAACAACTCAACACACCCCCTGGCACTTGGTATGCAGGTACTGGCCTGGCTGATGACCTTTTCTCTGCACCAATTTTCAAAGACTACCAGAAACCATTTGCTTTTACCTGGCAAGAACAAGAGCATAATTTTATGGTGTTGCCTCAGGGCTGTGTCAATTCTGCTCTCTGCAATGATATAGTCAGCAGAGATATTGCTCATCTTGATACTCAATTAAACATCACACTGGGCCACTACACTGATGACATGTAGATTGGATCTGGTGAGCAGAAAGGAGCAAATAGTTTAGATGTCTTATTAAGAATGAAAGGGGGCCAGGTGCAGTGGCTCATGCCTGTAATCCCAGCACTTTGGGAGGCCGAGGCGGATCACTTGAGGTCAGGAATTTTAGACCAGCCTGGCCAGTATGGTGAAACTCCATTTCTACTAAAAATACAAAAATTAGCCGGGCGTGGTGGCTCGCGCCTGTAATCTCAGCTACTGGGGAGACTGAGGCAGGAGAATTGCTTGAACCCTGGAGGCAGAGGTTGCGGTGAGCCGAGATCAAGCCACTGCACTCCAGCCTGGGTGAAGAAGCAAACATAAATAAATAAATAAATAAATAAATAAATAGAATGAAAGGGCTGGGCACAGTAGCTCATACCTGTAATCCCAGCACTTTGGGAGGTCGAGGTGGGAGGATTGCTTGAGTCCAGGGCTTCGAGACCAGTCTGGGCAACATAGTGAGACCTTGTCTCTACAAAAAACAAAAACAAGGCCGGGAGTGGTGGCTCAAGCCTGTAATCCCAGCACTTTGGGAGGCCAAGATGAGCGGATCACAAGGTCAGGAGATCGAGACCATCCTGGTTAACACAGTGAAACCCCGTTTCTACTAAAAATACAAAAAATTAGCCAGGCGTGGTGGCGGGCGCCTGTAGTCCCAGCTACTCAGGAGGCTGAGGCAGGAGAATGGCGTAAACCCGGGAGGCAGAGCTTGCAGTGAGCTGAGATCGCGCCACTGCACTCTAGCCTGGGCAACAGAGTGAGACTCCGTCTCAAAAAAACGAAAACGAAACAAAACAAAAAACCAAAAAAATTAGTCAGGCATAGTGCACATGCTTGTAGCCCCAGCTACTCAGGAGGCTGAGGTGGGAAGACCGCTTGAGCCCAGTAAGCTGTGATCATACCACTCCACTCCATCCTGGGCGACAGAGAAAGACTTTGTTTCAAAAAATATATATATGTAAATTGGTGGACTTTGAGTGAAATAGATTGCCCTCTATAATTTGGGTGAGCCACATCCAATCAGTTGAAGGCCATAATAGAACAAAGACTGACCTCCACCAAGCAAGAAGGAATTCTGCCAGCAGAAGGCCTTTGAACTTAAACTGTATCATCAGCTCTTCCCTGGGACTCGAGGCTGCCAGCCTACCCTGTAGAATTCGGACTTGAAAAAATGCCAGCCTCCATAATCACATGAGCCAATTCCTTAAAATAAATCCCTCTCTAAATATATACACATTCTATTGGTTCTGTTTCTCTGAAGAACCCTGCCTGATACAGTTGGGTATAAACCTCACAAAAATTCAGGGGCCTGCCACCTCAATGAAGTTTCTAGGAGTTAAATAGTCTGGAGCATGTCAAAAGATTTCCTCCGAGGTGAAAGACAAGTTGCATACCTCACACCTCCTACCACAAACAAAAAGTTACAACCCTTGGTAGGCCTTTGTATTTTGGAGGCAACCTTTTTTTTTGGTTTGGAGACAGGATCCCACTCTGTCACACAGGCTGGAGTGCAGTGGCATGATCACGGCTCACTGCAAACTCCGTCACCTGGGCTCAAGCAGTCCTCCTGCCTCAGCCTCCCAAGCAGCTGGAACTACAGGTGCACGCCACCACGCCTGGCTAACTTTTTTATTTTTTATTTTTTGTAGAGATGGGGTTTTGCCATGTTTCCCAGGCTGGTCTTGAACTGCTGGGTTCAAGAGATCTGCCGACCTCAGCTTCCCAAACTGCTGTAATTGCAGGCATAAGCTACCACACCCAGCCTTGGAGGCAACATT
>NW_012104255.1:1837357-1852212 GCF_000951045.1 Mandrillus leucophaeus
TGGCGCAATCTTGGCTCACTGCAACCTCCGCCTCCTGGGTTCAAGCGATTCTCCTGCCTCAGCCTCCCGAGTAGCTGGGATTACAGGGACCCACCACCATACCTGGCTACTTTTTGTATTTTAGTAGAGATGGGGTTTCACCATGTTGGCTAGGCTAGTCTTGAACTCCTGACCTCAAGTGATCCACCCACCTCAGCCTCCCAAAGTGCTGGAATTACAGGTTTGAGCAACCATGCCCAGCCTGAGTGTGCTACTTCAAACCCATCTATAGAATCACCCAAGCTTCCCAGTTTTGAATAGAACCAGACAAGAGAAAGCTCTGCAATTCAGACTGCACTACAAGCTGCTCTTCCACTTGATCCAGCAGATCCCATGATACTTGAAGTGTCTATGACAAATGAGACTATTGTATGGAGTTTGTAGCAAGCACCAATGAGAGAATCACAGGGTAAGCCTCTAGGACTTTAGAGCAAGCATGTGCTTTCTTTCACAGAAGACTATTCTCCTTTCAAGAAACAGCTCTGGCTTACTGCCGGGCCTTTGCAGAGATTGAAACACCTAACCATGAGATATTAGGTGACCATACAGCCTGAGACTCTCATCATGAACTGCATCTTCTTTGACTCACATAGCCATAAGCTTAGGCATGCATAGCAGCAATCTATTATTGGATGAAAATGGTACATAAAAGATGAAGTTGAGCAGGTCCAGAAGGTACAAGTAAGTTGCATGAGCAGGTAATTTAGACTCTTTTGACACCAACTCCTGTTGCTTTGCTTCCTCTCCTTCAATCCATGCCTATGATATTACGGAGTGTTCCTATGACCAGTTGACTGAGGAAGGAAAACTGAAGCCTAACTTATATATGGGTCTACATGTTATACTGCTACCATCCAAAAGTAGACAGATGCAGCACTGCAGCTGTACTCAGGGGTGATTGCATGACAATGGTGAAGGAAAATCCTCTCCAGTGGGCAGAATATTGAACAGTATGTTTAATTGTCCACTATGTGTCAAGTAAGAGATGGTCAGAAGTATAGATCTACACTGACATGTGGTTAGGGACTTGAAAAGAAGAAGATTGAAAGACTGGCGACAAGGAAGTCTGGGGAAGAGAAATGTGACCAGCCTTCTCTGAATGGGGACAGACTGTGAAGATATTTGAGTCCTATGTGAATGCCCACCAAAAGGCATACATTGTATAGGAGACTCTTATGAATCCAGAGGACGAAATGATGTGGTCTGTTGATACGCATCAGCCTCTTTCACCAGCCACCCCAGTATTTGCTCAATGGGCCCACAAAGAAATAGGCCATGGTGGTAGGGACGGAGGCTATGCCTGGGCTCAACAACATGGACTTCCCCTTACCAAGGGTTGCATGGTTGCTGAGTGCCTAATCTGCCAACATGATCGACCAAAATTGAGTCCCTGATATGGCACTATTCCCTGTGGGGACCAGCCAACCACCTGGTGACAGGTTGATTACATTGGATGTCTTCCATCATGGAGGGGGACAGAGATTCAGTCTCACAGAAACAGATGTATTTTCTGGATATAGTTTTCCCTACTCTGCCCATAATCCTTGTGCCAGCACTACCATCTGTAGACTCTTCTGCACAGCTTTGCTTCTGGTTCACAGCAAAGCAAGCGCAGCAATGGGCTCATGCGTATGGAATTAACTGGTCTTACCACATACCACATCATGTTAAAGCAGCTGGCCTAATTGAAGGGTGAAATGGCTTACTGAAACTTGGTTTTGATGCCAGTTGGGAAATAACACCTTGAAATGATGGGATACTATTTTTTGGAATGTAATATATACTTTGAGCTAGAGACTATTATACAGCACTCTCTCTCCCATAGCCAGAATAAATGGGTCCTGAAACCAAGGGGTAGAAGTAGGAGTAGCTCCTCTCATTATTACAACTAATAACCTATTCAGAATTTTTGCTTCCTGTCTCAGCAATTTGGAGCTTTGCTAGTTTGGAGATCTTAGTCCTCAAAGGGAGACTGTTTCTTCCAGGGGACACAACAGTAATTCCAGTGAATTGGAAAGTGAAAAATGTGGGACATTTTGGGCCCCTTATGCCAATGAAACCACAAACCAAAAAAAGGGGGTGAGGTAAGACTTAATTTACTGGCTCGAGTGATTGATCCTAATTACTAAGTGGAAGTTGAGTTTTTGCTACACAAGGGAGGCAAAGAGGACCATGTCTGCAACCCAGAGAATTATCTGGGGTGCCTCTTAGTACTTCCATGCCTAATAGTAAAGTTTTGTTGTTGTTGTTGTTGTTGTTTGTTCTGTTTTTTGTTTTGAGACGGAGTCTTACTCTGTCACCCAGACTAGAGTACAGTGGCACGATCTTGGCTCACTGCAACCTCTATCTCCTGGGTTCAAGCAATTATCCTGCCTCAGGTTCCTGAGTAGCTGGGACTACAGGCGCATGCCACCACGACTGGCTAATTTTTGTATTTTTAGTAGAAATGGGGTTTTGCCGTGTTGGTCTCAAACTCTTGACCTTAGGTGATCTGCCTGCCTTGGCCTCCCAAAGTGCTGGCCCCCAAATAAAGATTAATGGTTAAACTCCATTAAAAGGTTAAACTCCAGTAACTCAAAACAGGCAGGATGATCAAGGACTGAGACCCTTCCAGAATGAAAGTTTGGGTGACTCCTTCAGGTAGAAAAGAGCATCTGAGGTTCTGAATGAAGGTAGAGGAAATACAGATGGATAATAACAGAAGAAGGAAGCCATAGATGTCAATTATAACCTTGAGATTGATTACAGAAATGAGTACTATATTACCTTTCTTCATTTGCTTTCTGCTTGTTGTATGTATGTATTTATTTGCATAATCTAGCCATGTTCTTTTTCTCTTTTTCCCATTTTTATTTTATATACAAGAAGTTGGAAGTTAATTTTACAATTTACTCTTTAGGTACTAGGGTATCAGTGGGGCCATGGCTAAATTTGAAGAGTAATTAATACAGACAGTGATGTGTCTTCTCATTTGGGTGAAAGGGTAACAACTTCTCTTGTAAGAAGGATAGCTATATCTTGTTGAGTAGGAGTAAAGTTGTTTTATTCTCTTTTTTCTGAGACAGAGTCTTGTGCTGTCGCCCAGGCTGGAGTGCAATGGCGGGATCATAGCTCACTATAACCTCAAACTCCTGGCCTTCAATGATCCTCCCACCTTGCCCAAGTTGTTTTGTTGTACAAGAATTCAAATATGTGCACATGAAATCCAAGAAGTCAAAGGGGTGGACTGTACCACTTACCAATTTTTACCTCTCAGCTTCAAATTCACTCTTCATGCCTGCTCTGTGAAAACAGATCTGGTCCCTTTACATGTTTCCTTTGCCACCTGGTACTGATGCTTTGCCAGTAGAGGGCACTGGAGAGACATTTCAAGAAGGAAAAAGGTTTTGCTTCCCAATGCTGGAGTGCCCACTTTGCAGGTTACTGCAGTGTCTGCAGCTTTCGATAGCAACAGGGTCCTACAACTTCTCCAGTGCCTGACTCCCGCAGTGCGTGGTGACCAGCAGCACCCAGTAGCCAGCAGCCTCCCCCTGGAATTCCCCATCAGATGGGTTAGTAGCAGTTTGCCTCTGACTCCTGAAGCACTCACAGCTTCTCCATTTTCCAGCTTCTGTAGTGCAGGGCAGCCAACAGCACCCAGGAGCCAGCAACATCCCCTGGCACTCTCCCTCAGGTAGTTTTGTGGCAGAGTGCCTCCAACGAGACACCTCCCCATGAACAGCTTTCACTGGCACTCTAGATGGTGGATTTCTGGCAAGTTCCAGCAAGCAGATTTCCAGCAAATTCTGCCATTCAATGAGTCACAGCCATATTCTCTCCAACAAGGACTGATCTCAACCCTGAACTAAGGTGGGTGTAGGGACAACAGGGAAGGGTCTTCCTTGGGTGCTCGATTTCAGTCACACTCATGCTTTCCTATGCCTTTTTTTTTTTTTTTTTCTAGAGAGAGAGAGGGTCTCACTCTGTCACCCAGGCTGGAGTACAGCAGAGCTGTGATAACAGCTCACTGCAGCCTCAAACTCCTGGGATCACATGATCCTCCTGCCTCAGCCTCCTGAGTAGCTAGGACTACAGGCACATGCCACCATTCCCCGCTCCTATACCTTCTTGAATGTATGGAATATATTTATAACAGCTGTTTTCATGTCCTTTGTCCACTTATTCTATCATCTGGGTCATTTCTGGTTCATGTTCTATGGATTATTTTTCCCCCCATTATGGGTTGTATTTTCCTGTTTCTTTGCACGCTTGATAATTTTTTATTGTGTGCCAGATGTAAATGTTGAAACGGAAAAAGTTCCCTATCCCCCTAGCAGGGTGTGAGAGGAGGGTGTGGCTCGCTTCTTTGGTGCACCACTGCTCAAATCTCTAGGGGGAGCATGCAGATGGGCAGGTTGTGGGGATCCGGCCCCACGGCAGTGTCTAGGAGTGAATGTTTACAGCTGAAGCCCCAGTGGGCATGTGTTACGATGTGCTCTTTTAGTTTTGCTGTCTGTAGGCAGTTTGTGTTAATCAGCTCAATTAGACCCTTTGCCTTATCCCAAGGACAGAGGGCTTTCTATATCCCGGCGTTCTTGCCTTGGTGTACTGGAAGAATCGGATCACATGTGGGCTTGGAGAATGAATGCAAGGTTTTTTATTGAGTGGTGGTAGCTCTCAGCAAGGTAGATGGGGAGGCCAGAAGGGGGATGGAGTGGGAAGGTGGTTTTCTCCTGGAGTTGGGCCGCCCAGCGGCCAGACTCTCCTCCAACCGCCTGCCAAACTCCATGTCATTCCACCAGTCAATGGCCCGCCAGCATCTGACGGTGCCTGTTGCTATGCTCTTCTGCCAGTGTGCTCTTCTTGATGTCCAGCTCTTTGTGTCTGTGCCCCCTAGGGTCTCGGGGTTTTTATAGGCACAGGATGGGGGCGTGGCAGTCCAGGGTGGTTTTGGGAAATGCAACATTTGGGCATAAAAACAGAAATGCCTGTTCTTACCTTGATCCGTGGGCACAACCCCAGGGTGGACCCCTAGCCACGGACCCACCCTCCTCTACTCAGCACTTCCCTGCCCCACTCCCATATCAATATTACCTTATTGGGTGCTGACTTTTTCGAACTTAAAAATTTTTTTGTTTTGTTTTTGGCTGGGCACAGTGGCTCATGCCTGTAATCCCTGCACTTTGGGAGGCTACTAAGGAGGCTGAGGCAGGAGAATAGCTTGAACCTGGGAGGCAGAGGTTGCAGTGAGCCGAGATCATGCCACTCCAGCCTGGGCAACAGAGTGAGACCCTATCTAAAAAAAAAGAAAATTTGTTTTGGTCCAAGACATAATTAATCAGTTTGATCTTTTGGAGGCTTGTTTTTAAGGTCTTTTTTGTTGTTTGTTTGTTTTTTTCTTTGAGACAGGGTCTCACTCTGTCACCCACGCTGGAGTGCAGTGGTGTGATCATGGCTCACTGCAGCCTTAACCTCCTGGGCTCAAGCGATCCTTCCACCTCAGCCCCCTGTGAGCTTAGTAGCTGGGACTACAGGCGTGTGCTACCACACCTGGCTAATTTTTGTAATTTTGTACAGACAGGGTTTCACTATGTTGCCCAGGGCTCAAACTCCTGGGCTCAAGTGATCCACCTGACTTGGCCTCCCAAAATACTGGGATTACAGGCATGAGCCACCACACTTGGTCTGCTTTTAAGTTTTTTTTTAGGCAGGACCTGCATAGCCTTTAGTCTAAAGCTAGTTTGGTACTGAGGCAATACCATCCTGAGCTTTCTACTCAATGTCTTATGTGTTAGGAGATTTCTCCACTCAGGTTAGTGTGGAGATAAAGTATTCCTGGCTCTGAGGATTATTATTCCTCCTGATCCTTTGCAATGGCCTTTCCCTGCGAGGCAGGAGAACAGGGTCTGGAAGCAGGGAGCCTAAGGCCAATTCACACTGACTTCCTAGAACTAAATCAAAAGGAAAACCCCAACTTTCCAGGCCCAAATAACAAAAAGATCAGAGGCTACTCCCTTTGCAACCCACCCTCTTCTTCTGCATCACAGATGAGAAATGGAAAGTACCTTTGATTGGTCCCCTCCCATAACCAGTCAGACTGGTTGTGGGCCTAGTCTTCATTTGCATAGGGGTGTAACTTTGTAACTTCACTTCAGCCTCTGATTGGGCCCCTCCTATAATCAACCAGACGTTTGCAGAGGGTATAACTTTGTAACTTCACTTCAGCTTCTGATTGGTCACCTTCCATGACCAATCAGACTGATCGTGGGCCACTACTCCATTTACATAGGGTAAACCAAGTAACCAATGGGAAACCTCTAGAGGGTATTTAAACCCCCGAAAATTCTGTAACCAGTGGCTCTTGAGCTGCCTGCTCAAGCATACTCCCACTCTGTGGAGTGTACTTTCGTTTCAATAAATCTTTGCTTTTGTGTCTTCATTCTTTTTTTTCTTTTCTTTTCTTTTTTTTCCTGAGACAGAGTCTTGCTCTGTCACACAGGCTGGAATGCAGTGGTGCGATCTGGCAACCTCCGCTTCCCAGGTTCAAGCAATTCTTCTGCCTCAGCCTCCCAAGTAGCTGGGATTACAGGCGCCCACCACCACGCCTGGCTAATTTTTCTATTTTTAGTAGAGATGGAATTTCACCATGTTGGCCAAACTGGTCTCGAACTCCTGACCTCGTGGTCCACCCACCTTGACCTCCCAAAGTGTTGAGTTTACAGGTGTGAGCCACCACACCCAGCCTGCTTCATTCTTTTGTGGCTTCATTCTTTCGCTGCTTTGTGCGTTTTGTCCAATTCTTTGTGCAAAATGCCAAGAACCTGGTTGACTCCACTTTGTTCAAAATGCCCAATTCTTTCTTCAAAATGCCAAGACCCTCCACTGGTAACACCTGGATTTCAGATAGTTTCCTCATATATGTTTGCTGATCAGAATTCAGCTGAAGACTTGAAAGGAACCCCCTATAGATCTCCAGAGCTTTCTCTCTGTGTGCAGCTCTCTCCTCTATGGTACTCTGTGCTGGCCTCTGAATTCTGGCTGCTGTCGCTGCCAGAAACTCATTTAACTATGTCATCTAAATTCAGAGAGGCCACAAGTCTCTTTTTTAGTCCTCCTCACTGCCCCGCCCCGCCAACCAACATATGCCTGGAAACTCTCTCCAGGCCATCATATGGTTCACTCAGTTGTTTCTCTTCTCTCATGGGATCATGGTCCCATGCTTCCTGTTTTCTAATGTCTGGAAACCTTTGTTTCATTATTTGTTCATTATTTGTTTCATGTTGACATTAGACAACAAATTAGGTCCTATTTTACCTGGTTTCTTAGATGTTTAAGGCAGGGGAGTAAATCCAGTTCCTGTTACTCCATCATGGTTGGAAATACAAGTCTTCAAATGCCCTTTTCTGACCCATATCCTTAGACTTTGCCTTCCGGAACTCACACTCAGTCATCAGCAGAATCCATTAGTCTAGAGCTGAAGGATTCTTCTCTGAAGGTTGAGCTTGCCTTCTTGCTCCAATGGGAACATGAGTGAGTCTTCCTTGACAATACTGCAGCACTCTCAAGCAGTGGCCAGTTTTCTCTTCCACAGCTCTCATCACAGTGATTCCAGAGGCATAGGTGTCCTCCATGCACTTCATGCACTCCTCCCAGACCATGGTCCCTCTCTCCTCAGGAACCCCACCACCACCTCCAGCTCCTCTGAGGCACAAGCATTAGACTCCACAGCCTTCTACTCATCTTCATCACAGTCATCTACCAAGCCCCTCATCACTCCCCTTTGGTTTATCCCTGGCTCACTGTCATGCTCTCCAATACCTCTCTTGTCCAGAACTCTTGGTGATTTCAAAATACACATTGATAGTGGATTAAGGCCAGGCACGGTGGCTCACACCTGTAATCCTAGCACTTTGGGAGGCTAAGGCAAGAGGATGGCTTGAGTCCAGGAGTTCAAGACCAGCCTGGGCAACATAGCAAGACCTTGTCTCTATTTTTTAAAAAAATAAAAAATAAAGACTACTCTGGGCACACTGTCTGTGGGGTAGCCCTGCTTCACAAGGAGCAGTTTAAAAAAAAAAGTTAGGGGATTAAAAATCCAGTCTGGCAGGCATGGTGGTTCACGCCTATAATCCCAGTACTTTGGGAGGCTGAGGCAGGTGGATCACTTGAGCCCAGGAGTTTGAGACCAGCCTGGGAAACATGGCAAAACCCCATCTGTACTAAAAATACAAAAAGTAGCCAGGCGTCGTGGTATGCACCTGTAATCCTGGCTACTCAGGAGGCTGAGGCATGAGAATCATTTGAATCCAAGAGGTGAAAGTTGCAGCGAGCTGAGATCGCACCACTGCACTCCAGCCTGGGCAACAGGGACAGACTCAGTCTCAAAAAAAAAAAAAAAAAAAAATTAAGAGTCTAACCCTGGACTCTTTGTTCTGTGAGCTCTTCTCCACTGATACTGTGCCCACTCCACTTCAGCCACGCACACCACTGTTGTACCATTGACCTTGTGGTTAACGATAGCTGCAGCCTCTCCATAACCTCAATTTCAACGTTTTCCCTTGTTGACCCCTACCTCTTCAACTTGCAGTTCACCTCCCCATTGTATTAGTTAGGATTCTCCAGAAACAGAAACAATAACTTGTAAAGATATATACATGTCCACATATGGGGGGAGATCTATTATAAGCAAGTGGTTCATACAATCATCAAGGCTGACAAGTCCCAGGATCTACAGGGTGAGTTGGCAAACTGGAAACCCAAGAGAGCTGATGGTGTATTCAGTCCAAGTCTGAAGGTCTGAAACCCAGGAGAATCAATGGTGTAGTTCCAGCTTAAAGGCCAGCAGGCTTGAGACCCAGGAAGAGTCAATGTTTCAGTTTGAGTCCAAAGGCAGGAAAAAGCCAATGTCCCAATTAGAAAACAGTCAGGCAGAATTCTGTCTTTCTCTGGGTGGGGGTAGGGGGGCTGGGGGAGGTGAGGGATGGTCAGCCTTTTTGTTCTATTCAGGCCTTCAGCTGATTGGATGTTGCTACTCCACATTAGAGCTTTACTCAGTCTACTGATTTAACTGTTAATCTCATCCAAAAACATCCTCACAGACACATTCTGAATCACGTCTGACCAAGTATCTAGGCATCCTGTGGCCTAGACAAGTCGACACACAGAATTAACCATCACAAATCCATCTCTTGCAACGAGACACCTACACGCATCCCCTTAAACCATACTTAATCTCCAATAAAGACAATAGCAAGGTCACAATTCCACCTGACATGATACAACTGTCCTGTGCACAATTGAAAAATGTATTAACCCCTTCTCCAAAAGATGTGAAGTCCTTGAGCAACATTTATTCTTTTCCTTGATATTGTATAACTTAAATACTATGATGTAAAGTTAATACATCTTATATTACATGATATAAGAATAAGACAGCAGGCCGGGCGCAGTGGCTCACACCTGTAATCCCAGCACTTTGAGAGGCCCAGGCAGGTGGATCATCTGAGGTCAACCCGCCTCCTGGGTTCAAGCGATTCTCCTGCCTCAGCCTCCCGAGTACCTGGGATTACAGGCACCCACCACCACGCCTGGCTAATTTTGTATTTTTAGTAGAGACAGTGTTTCACCATATTTGCCAGGCTGGTCTTGAACTCCTGACCTCAAGTGATCCACCTGTCTCAGTCTCCCTAAGTGCTGGGATTACAGGCATGAGCCACTGAGCCCAGCCAAAAATAATTTTTTAGTAAGGAAGAAATACTCATGCCAATTACCATCCTCATGTCTGTAACCAGTCATGTGGTCATAGCTGGTGTTCATAACTACCTTCTTCCACTAGCCAGTCCATACTCCCTTTGCCTTCAGCAAGCACCTCAGCTGGTTATGGTTCTTGCCTGGTGGGGTGACCCAAACCTTCATTCCTGAAGGGTCTGGGCCATTTGTAGTCCTGCCTGAATTGGGTTGTAGTTTTTCATCGACCTTAATCACAGGGAATGGTAATATTTAGAGATGCCCTAAGGGATCGCCTGCATTCCAGAATACTCTTCCTTCCCTCCATTAAGGAGTAATAGTCCAATGTCCCCTTGGTAGGCAGGATGGATCACCCCAGCCAGCATAACTCCCTTCTTTGCCTGTTGATTCAAAGACACAAGGAGACCGGGTGTAGTGGCTCACACCTAAAATCCCAACACTTTGGGAGGCTGAGGTGGGCAGATCACCTGAGGTCAGGAGTTCCAGATCAGCCTGGCCAACATGGTGAAACTCCGTCTCAACTAAAAATATAAAAATTAGCCGGGCATGGTGGTGCATGCCTGCAGTGCCAGCTACTTGGGAGGCTAAGGCAGGAGAATTACTTGAACCTGGGAGGCGGAGGTTGCAGTGAGCCAAGATTGTGCCCCTGCACTGCAGCCTGGGCAACAGAGCGAGACTCTGTCTCAAAAAAAGAAAAAAAGAAAAAAGAAAAAAAAAAGAAAAGAAAAGAAAAGAAAAAAAAAAGAAAGAAAAGAAAAAACAAAGACACAAGGAGCCCAAAGTAGCCACAGACTGAACTTCTAGTTCAATGGAATCATTGTTGTGTCTCCCGGTGGAAGCCTTCCCTCCTCTGGGATTACCACCTCTAGGCCAGCAGAGGATGAATTCATAAGAACAAGAAGCACCTTGTGGCCCAGTCAAATTGACAACTAAAATTAACCATCACACCCTTTGACCCCATTAGGACCTACAATTTATTGATCCTACTACCTTTTCAGTGTTTCACACCTCTCTCATGTCCTCACTTCCCTCCTTACCCAGTTTAAATTCTAGAGTCCATAATTGTAGTTCCTCTTTTTTTATTGTTCCTCTCTTACTTCATTTAACCCAACAGGCAAAACTACAGCTTAGCTTCTTTTTCTGGAGTGCAGTGGTGCAATCATGGCTCACCACAACCTTGAACTCCTGGTCTCAAGTGATCCTCCACCTCAGCCTCCCAAGTAGCTGAGACTACAGGCATGCACCACCACGCCCTGCTAACATATATATGTGTATATATATATATTAGAGACAGGGTCTCACCATGATGCCCAAGATGGTCTTGAAGTCCTGGCCTCAAGTGATCCTCCTGCCCTGGCCTCCCAACATGCTGGGATTACAGGCATGAGCCACTGTGCCCAGCTTCCAATTTAGTTTCTAAAGAAACCCTGGATGTAGCAGTGATCACCAATGGTTGCCACAGCCCCAAAAGGAACATTGTGTATCACTGATGTGCATGACTGTATTCCCTTCTACAGTACAGTGTGTTTTGGGATAACTTATTTAGCCATGTCTGGGTGGGTGTGAGCCCTGCCTGCATGCCCCTTTGCTTTTCAGTACCTCTGCTTGTGTGTGTGTATCTATGTGGCTGCATCTGCACAGGTCTGTGTTTGATATCACTGTATGTCAGTCTGTGTGGCTCTGCCTGTGTCTATGCTAATGGGCTGCGTGTCTCTATATGGCAGGTGGGTCTCAGTGTGACTTGTGTCTCTTTGTGAGTGACTGATGGTTACTATACTGGGTATCTCTGAGTGACTGTGCCTGTATATGTCTCCATTTGCTGCTGACATATGTCAAAGTGTGTGTGTGTTTGTCTCTGCTTGTGTGCTGTGGGTTTGTGTGTGTGTATGTGTGTTGGGGGGGTATTGTATGGTCACTCTACGTAGGTATCTGGGTGACTCAGAGGCTGTGCCTGTGCTGGCTTCTGTCTATGCATCTGTGCCTCTGACTGAAGAGACAGAGAGAGAGCTGGCAAGAACACCTTGATCTAGAATCTTCTCCCCACCTACTCCCACAAGCCAAGACTGCCATCTTGCAGCCTCAGGCATGTGCCACAGGAGTGACCCACTGGGTGAGAGGCACCTGCCACCTGCACCCATGGCTCTCCTCAAAAGCAGGGCTTCCAGGGAGGGAGGGAAGGAAGGAAGGAGGAAGGAGGGAGAGAGAGAAGTGGGTGGCCTCTTGGGGCTCTCCCAAGGGTTCAGGAAGACCTTACTCTACCTGTCCATCATCCCCTCTCCAGTTCCAACCCTGACTTTCCCAGCCCTCAAGGCATAACTCTATAGTGGCCCCACTCCAGCAGAGTCACCCAAGTGCCATAAACCCATACCTACCTCCTGTGCTCAAGGCCTTTCCTGCTGTCACCTGCACCTGTTCCACTTCAGGAGAGCCTCTCACCTCCCTCCTTTCCCCTTCACCCTGCTCCCCCAGCACAACCAGATTGGGCCAAATTGAAGTGTGTGTCTGGCAAAATCTGAGCCCCAAGTATTTTTGCCCTTATTGGAACTTTGTTACTGCCAAGTTCATTCCCATCTCAGGACCTTTTCACTGTCCCTGCCTAGAACACCCATCCCCCAGACTGATGCACAGCTGGCTCCTTCAGCTTAAGGTTCCAGTCTCAGGCCATATGTCACCTCAGTGAGGCCTTCCCTGTTCACCACTGGTGAGTGCCCACCCACCTCAGTCTGCTCCACCTCACCTCCCTGCTTCATTTTCTTCAGGGCATTACTCACTACGTGACATCGTCACTGCTGCCCCCACCAGAATGACAGCTCTCTGAGAGCAGAGATTTATGTCTGTTCTATTCACCATGGTGTCCCCAGAATCCAGGACAGGACACTCAATAAGGAATTGGTTGGATGAGTTAAAAGATCTCCCAGTATTAGATGCAGACTCCAATCTCCCCTCATCCCCGGCTGTTGATCTTGCCATCCATAGCTCCAAGGAAAGTAGGATGGACTGGACTGAAGGTGAAGTCACAGGACCGGTGAGGTCAAGGGCACTGAGCCAGCCTGCACCTGGCAGTTCCCACACCAGGCACCCTCCCTGCGACCACCCCCAGCTCCTAGGAACCTGACACGGGGCAGAGAGGGGCTGGTTAGGGATGTTGCCCTAACTATGCCTGCTCAGGTCAGCAATATGGAGATGCTGTTTAGCTGAGAGGAGGCCTTTGCTGGCCTGGGGTGAGGACCAGAACCAGAGTTCCTCCAGAGAGGGTTCTCCTGCTTCCCCTACCCAACACAGACCCTGAAAGTGGCAGGAATGGAGGGACTTCCACCAGAGTTTTCAGATGCCCACCATGACCCTGATGTAAACAATCATATTCGCTTATGGTTTATCCTTCCTGTGTTTCTTTTTGCAAAAATAAGCAGATATATGTCTATATTCTTATTTCTTCTTCACTACCACAGACTTTCTCTTTCCTCTTCTCTTCTCTTCTCTTTTCACGGGATCTCACTCTGTCGCCCTGGCTGAGTGGAGTGGTATGATCATGGCTCACTACAGCCTCAACCTCCTGGGCTCAAGCAATCCTCCCACCTCAACCTTGCAAGTAGCTGGGACTATGAGGTGTGCACCACCATCCAGGCTAATTTTTAATTTTCTTTTTTTTTTTTTTTTGTAGAGACGAGGTTTCTCTATATTTGCCCAGGCTGGTCTTGAACTCCTGGTCTCAAACAATCCTCCTGCTTCAGCCTGCAACCTCCGCCTCCCGGGTTCAAGCGATTCTCCTGCCTCAGCCTCCCGAGTAACTGGGATTACAGGCACCCACTACCACACCTGGCTAAATTTTGTATTTTTTAGTAGAGATGGGGCTTCACCATGTTGGCCAGACTGGCCTCGAACTCCTGACCTCATGATCTGCCCCAGTACTTTCTTTTTAAAACCCAATTGACTAAATGACCAATTCACCAAATCATCAGATCTCCTAGAATCCAAATGATAAAAGCTGACTTGCTACAAAATCAATGTGCTGAATTCTTGAGGATTTGAGGAAACGTTGAGTTTCCTTTTCACATTTTGGTTTTCTTTCCCAGGTAGTCCTAAACACATTCAACCAAGTCTTCGTTAATTCACTGCAGCTGTTTGGCAGCCAGAGGCAGCATGGTTGACTTGGTCTATTGGTGATTGAGCATCCGGGGTGGATCCTGGACAGCAGGGTGGCCTAGAGCCAGGGTGGGGCTGGAGGTCAGGAAGTGAAGATGAGCGGTGGCAATGTCCATCTGAAAGTGGAGCAAAAATTTTCCAAGCTACTGAGAGCCATGAACTGAATCCCACCCCAAGAAAAGGCTCTAGTAAATTTTCATGCTCTTGGATTGGACAATGGATTCCTAGCTATGACACCAAAAGTACAGACAACAACAACAACAAAAAACAGATAAATTGGACTTCATCAAAATTGAAAACTTTTGTGTATCAGAGGACAGTATTAAGAAACTGAAAAGACAACCTATAGAATAGGAGGAAGCATTTGTAAATCATATATCTGACAAGGGTCATGTATCCAGAATATATAAGGAACTCTTACAACTCAATGACAAAAACAAAAACAACCTGATTTTTTAAATGAGCAAAGGATTGAATGGATATTTGTCCAAAGAAGATATACAAATGGCTAAGAAGCACATGAAAAGATGCTCAACATCACTAGTCATTAGGGCAATGCAAATCAAAACCACAATGAGATACCACTTCATCACCACTTGGATGGCTATAATCAGCAAAACAGAAAATAAGTGTTGGCAAGGATGTTTAGAAACTGGGACCCTCACACATTGCTGGTCGGAATACAAAATGGTTCAGCCACTGTGGAAATAGTTGGGCAATTCCTCTAAAAGGTAACGATAGAGGCCGGGTGTGGTGGCTCACGCCTGTAATCCCAGCACTTTGGGAGGCCGAGGCGGGTGGATCATGAGGTCAGGAGATCGAGACTATCCTGGCTAACATGGTGAAACCCCATCTCTACTAAAAATACAAAAAATTAGCCTGGTGTGGTGGCATGTGCCTGTAGTCCCAGCTACTTGGGAGGCTGAGGCAGGAGAATTGCTTGAACC